>NC_134874.1:37183358-37498358 GCF_049852395.1 Peromyscus maniculatus bairdii | reverse complement strand
GCTACTCCCAGCACAGGTGGGCCTGAGGCAGGCGGGCTTTCTGTTGCATTGAGGAGCAGCAGCTGCGAAGCCCACCATGAGGGTGTCCAGGAATCCAGAGGCGAATCTCAGCTGTGCCGTCCCCAGCTTTGTGGCCTCGGAGAGATATTTAAGTAGGCAAACTCATCATCGTCATCATCATCATCATAACTGAACAATTTATGTGTTTTAATGCTCTCTCCCAGGCAGGGAGAGGGGCAACAGCATTGCATGGCCTCTGTGTCTTTGAATCAGATAATTCCTCTTTCCCGACATGTATCTAGAACGTGAAAGAATTCCCCTGGAGAGGGAAGAAATGGGAGAAAGTGGCTGGGTGGCCGTTAGGATGCACCATGGGGGTTACAGAGCCAGTCTCCTGGGGTGGTAGGACCCCTGCACTTTGGTAACCGGCCTGGAAGGAAGGAACATGTTCTAAAGAGACACTTGTGCCCCTCCTTCAGTAATCAAACTCTTGAAACAAGGGACCCCCAAAAACTGGAACTTCCCGCCAGGAATCTCATGTTGGGGAAAGGACAGGCTGGGACCTGGTGCTAGGCGGAGCTTGTCTTCCAGGAAGAGATTTCCCACAGTCAGACCTCCTTAACCATGGCTGCTTACCTATCCATTCCTGTACTAACCCTATACATCTGTCGGTGCCCCCAGAGATGATGGACTTGGGCCTGGGAGGCCACCGTACCTCTTTGCTCCTATTGTTAACAGGGCCACCTTGAATAAACCTCTCTCGTTCCCTCTCTACCTCCCCTCTCTTTTAGACAGGGTTTCTGCTATGTAGATCAGTCTGGCCTGGGATGCTCTGCCACCCCCATGCCCTGCTAGTGTGTGTGTGTGTGTGTGTGTGTGTGTGTGTGTGTGTGTGTGTGTGTGTGTTTAATTGTCTTACCAAGACACCAGCTGAGCCTGGCTTATTAGGGTTTGCCAGGGCCCCGACTCTGACCCTAACAATTCGGCTAAGAAGAAATCCCTTTGTCCCAACAAGTTTGGGACCCCCGTGCCCCCCCTTCTCCCGGGGGGGGGGGGAAGCAGGGCCCAGGCATCCCAAGCCACCTGCTGGTCTCTTGAAATTTGACTCATCCTGGTGCTCTCTTAGAGCCACAACTAGAAACAAATCGGCTTAATGTGGAGAGCCTTTCACAAAAGAATCATTGCCTGTGCCCTAGGCCCTCTAGGAAAGAAAGGGGCGTCACAACAGGGCCAGCCTCTCACTGTGGGGCTAACCTGAGGCTCAGAAGTCACACACAGATGGTTCCGGTTGGGTTTGTTGTTGTTTTATCACATATGCTTATTTGTTTGTTGTCAGGGAGGCACACATACAGAGGTCAGAGTACAACTTTTGGGAGTCAGTCTGCAGAACCAGCCTGCCTCCATCTTTGGCTTGAAGGTCATCTTATAATAAAGACACACTAGGTTCATTTCTCTTTATGATTAAACCTTTGTTTCTCCTGTGATGAATATGTAATGTCCATCCTGGTCTCTTTTGATTGATTTTAGTTTGAAGTCTATTTTATTAGATATTAGGATAGCTACACCAGCTTGTTTCTTAGGTCCATTTGCTTGGAAAACCTTTTCCCAGCCCTTTACTCGGAGGTAGTGTCTGTCTTTGGAGTTAAGGTGTGTTTCTTGTATGCAGCATATGGATGGGTCCTGTTTTCTAATCCATTCTGTTAGTCTGTGTCTTTTTATAGGTGAGTTGAGACCATTGATATTGATGGATATTAATGACCAGTGATTGTTAATTCCTGTTATTTTTTTGGTTGTGTTGTGTTGTCCTTCTGTGGTGTATGTTGGTGTAGGATTATCTATTGCTTGATTTTTCATGGATGTGTTTAGCTTCTTTGGGTTGAATTTTCCCTTCTAGTGCTTTCTGTAGGGCTGGGTTTGTGGACAGGTATTGATTAAATCTGGTTTTATCCTGGAATATTTTGTTTACTCCGCCTATGGTGATTAAGAGTTTTGCTGGGTATAATAGTCTGGGTTGGCATCCATGGTCTCTTAGTGTCTGCATGAGGTTTATCCATGATCTTCTATCTTTCATAGTCTCTATTGAGTAGTCTGGTGTTATTCTGATGGGTTTGCCTTTATATGTTACTTGGTCCTTTTCCTTTGCAGCTCTTAATATTTTTTCTTTATTCTGTGTGTTTAGTGTTTTGATTATTATGTGGCGAGGGGACTTTTTTTTTGGATCCAGCCTATTCGGTGTTCTGTAAGCTTCTTGTATCTTCATAGGTATTTCTTTCTTTAGGTTAGGAAAGTTTTCTTCTATGATTTTGTTGAATATATTTTCTGTGCCTTTGAGTTGGTATTCTTCTCCTTCTTCTATCCCTATTATTCTTAGGTTTGGTCTTTTCATGGTGTCCCAAATTTCCTGGACGTTTTGTGTTAGGACTTTTTTGTCTTTATTGTTTTCTTTGACTGACGAATCTATTTTCTCTATCGTGTCTTCAGTGTCAGAGATTCTCTGTTCTATCTCTTGCAATCGGTTGGTTATGCTTGTTTCTGTAGTTCCTGTTCGTTTTGTCAGGATTTCTATTTCCAGCATTCCCTCAGCATGTGTTTTCTTTATTGTCTCAAATTCATTTTTCAGATCTTGGAATGTTTCTTTCATCTGTTTAATTGCTTTTTCTTGGCTTTCTTTGATTTCTTCCCATTTTTTGTTCGTTTTTTCTTCCATTTCTTTAAGGGAGTTTTTTATTTCCTCTTTAATGGAGTTTTTCATTTCCTCTTTAAGGGAAGTTTTTATTTCCTCTTTAAGGGAGTTTTTTATTTCCTCTTTAAGGAAAGTTTTTATTTCCTCTTTAAGGTAGTTTTTCAATTCCTCTTTAAGGAAAGTTTTTATTTCCTCATTGAGGGAATGTTTTATTTCTTCTTTAAGGGCCTCTATCATCTTCTTAATGTCATTTTTAGGGTTGATTTCTTCTGTTTCTTCTGTCATGGTATGTTTAGGTCTTGCAGGTGTAGAATCACTAGGTTCTGATGTTGCCATATAGGTCTTTATGTTGTTGCCTGTATTTTTGCACTGGCGCCTACTCATCTCTTCCTCTGTGAGGTGCAGGTGGTGTCTGTGTCTGAGAGTGCCTCTCTTGTTCTAATTTTTAGTCTTGGTTTAGTAGGGGTTCTTGGTTAAATTGGTGCTTTTGGGCTATTTCTTCAGGGGCAGCTGATTTCGATCGGTGAATTATATACTTATGATTCTGGTGATCTGGTTTGGTGTCTGGGTAGCGCCTTCTTCTGTGTTCTCAGGTCACTTTTTGTTCATTTGTCAACTCCTCAGCTGATCTTGTTTCTTCAGACTTTAAACTGTAGGCATCTGAATCCTCTCCCAGATGGGTTTCAGCTGAGCAGGGTAGTCTCACCAACACCTCCAAGTTGTTGGGTTTCACAGGATCAGCAGCTGGGCCCTGGGTTGTCCTCAGACGGAGTGTTCAGATTCGTTCTGGTTCTGACCCACGGAGATAGCTTCTTCCCCAGATGTTGGGGTTAGGGGCGTCCCTGTTCCAAGCTGTGTCTGCTTGTCTCCGTCCCTGGGCCTGTTTACCTCTGCGGTCCGCCGCCGGGCCTGTATGTCCCTGTCAGCTGCCGCTGGGTCTGTCTGCCTCTGGGGGCCGCCACCGGGCCTGAATGTCCCTGTCGGCCGCTGCACGTCTACCTCAGCGGGCTGCCGCTGGGCCCGTCTTCCTCCACAGGCCACCGCCACAGGCCTACCTGCGTCTGCTTGTCTTCACCGCCGGGCCTGTCTACCTCTGTGGACCGCCGCTGGGCCTGAATGTCTCTGCCGGCTGCCGCCGGGCCTGAATATCTCTGTCGGCTGCCGCCGCTGGGCCCGTCTATCTCAGCGGGCTGCTGCTGGGCCCGTCTACCCCTGCGGGCCGCCGCCGCAGGCCTACCTTCGTCTGCTTGTCTCTGCCGCCGGGCCTGTCTACCTCTGTGGGCCGCCGCTGGGACTGAATGTCTCTGCCGGCTGCCTCCGGGCCTGAATATCCCTGTAGGCTGTCGCCGCTGGGCCCGTCTACCTCAGCGGGCTGCTGCTGGGCCCGTCTACCTCCGCGGGCCGCCGCCGCAGGCCTACCTGCGTCTGCTTGTCTCTGCCGCCGGGCCTGTCTACCTCTGTGGGCCGCCGCTGGGCCTGAATGTCTCTGCCGGCTGCTGCCGGGCCTGAATGTCCCTGTCGGCCGCTGCCGCCGGGCCCGTTTACCTCAGCGGGCCGCCGCTGGGCCCGTCTACTTCTGTGGGCCGCCGCTGGGCCTGAATGTCTCTGCCGGCTGCCGCTGGGTCTGAATATCCCTGTCAGCTGCCGCCGCTGGGCCCGTCTACCTCCACCGGCCCCCGCCGCAGGCCTACCTGCGTCTGCTTGTCTCTGCCGCCGGGCCTGTCTACCTCTGTGGGCCGCCGCTGGGACTGAATGTCTCTGCCGGCTGCCTCCGGGCCTGAATATCCCTGTAGGCTGTCGCCGCTGGGCCCGTCTACCTCAGCGGGCTGCTGCTGGGCCCGTCTACCTCCGCGGGCCGCCGCCGCAGGCCTACCTGCGTCTGCTTGTCTCTGCCGCCGGGCCTGTCTACCTCTGTGGGCCGCCGCTGGGCCTGAATGTCTCTGCCGGCTGCCGCTGGGTCTGAATATCCCTGTCAGCTGCCGCCGCTGGGCCCGTCTACCTCCACCGGCCCCCGCCGCAGGCCTACCTGCGTCTGCTTGTCTCTGCCGCCGGGCCTGTCTACCTCTGTGGGCCGCCGCTGGGCCTGAATGTCTCTGCCGGCTGCCTCCGGGCCTGAATATCCCTGTAGGCTGTCGCCGCTGGGCCCGTCTACCTCAGCGGGCTGCTGCTGGGCCCGTCTACCTCCGCGGGCCGCCGCCGCAGGCCTACCTGCGTCTGCTTGTCTCTGCCGCCGGGCCTGTCTACCTCTGTGGGCCGCCGCTGGGCCTGAATGTCTCTGCCGGCTGCTGCCGGGCCTGAATGTCCCTGTCGGCCGCTGCCGCCGGGCCCGTTTACCTCAGCGGGCCGCCGCTGGGCCCGTCTACTTCTGTGGGCCGCCGCTGGGCCTGAATGTCTCTGCCGGCTGCTGCCGGGCCTGAATGTCCCTGTCGGCCGCTGCCGCCGGGCCCGTTTACCTCAGCGGGCCGCCGCTGGGCCCGTCTACTTCTGTGGGCCGCCGCTGGGCCTGAATGTCTCTGCCGGCTGCCGCTGGGTCTGAATATCCCTGTCAGCTGCCGCCGCTGGGCCCGTCTACCTCCACCGGCCCCCGCCGCAGGCCTACCTGCGTCTGCTTGTCTCTGCCGCCGGGCCTGTCTACCTCTGTGGGCCGCCGCTGGGCCTGAATGTCTCTGCCGGCTGCCGCTGGGTCTGAATATCCCTGTCAGCTGCCGCCGCTGGGCCCGTCTACCTCCACCGGCCCCCGCCGCAGGCCTACCTGCGTCTGCTTGTCTCTGCCGCCGGGCCTGTCTACCTCTGTGGGCCGCCGCTGGGCCTGAATGTCTCTGCCGGCTGCCTCCGGGCCTGAATATCCCTGTAGGCTGTCGCCGCTGGGCCCGTCTACCTCAGCGGGCTGCTGCTGGGCCCGTCTACCTCCGCGGGCCGCCGCCGCAGGCCTACCTGCGTCTGCTTGTCTCTGCCGCCGGGCCTGTCTACCTCTGTGGGCCGCCGCTGGGCCTGAATGTCTCTGCCGGCTGCTGCCGGGCCTGAATGTCCCTGTCGGCCGCTGCCGCCGGGCCCGTTTACCTCAGCGGGCCGCCGCTGGGCCCGTCTACTTCTGTGGGCCGCCGCTGGGCCTGAATGTCTCTGCCGGCTGCCGCTGGGTCTGAATATCCCTGTCAGCTGCCGCCGCTGGGCCCGTCTACCTCCACCGGCCCCCGCCGCAGGCCTACCTGCGTCTGCTTGTCTCTGCCGCCGGGCCTGTCTACCTCTGTGGGCCGCCGCTGGGCCTGAATGTCTCTGCCGGCTGCTGCCAGGCCTGAATGTCCCTGTCGGCCGCTGCCGCCGGGCCCGTTTACCTCAGCGGGCCGCCGCTGGGCCCGTCTACTTCTGTGGGCCGCCGCTGGGCCTGAATGTCTCTGCCGGCTGCCGCTGGGTCTGAATATCCCTGTCAGCTGCCGCCGCTGGGCCCGTCTACCTCCACCGGCCCCCGCCGCAGGCCTACCTGCGTCTGATGATAAATTATTTTAAAGGCTGAGACTCCGCCGCAGCCCGCCGCCCGCCGCCGCGGTACTTCAGCCTACTTCCGGGGTCAGGTCGCCGTTCCGTCACCCCAGATCCCGGGTCCGTAGCCTCAGCCCCGCCCCTCCTAAACCTTTGTTTCTCAAGGATTGGGCTATATGCCCCACCTGTAACCTAACTACACATGGTTCTGTTCTGCCTGCTCCAGGAATGGCAATCACGCCTTTGTTTCAAAGAATTGTTTAGAACTATCTTGAGGCCCTACCTTTGTTTCAATAGGTTATATGGCCCCTATGACGTCCTTGTCATGACTACCTATTGTGACATCCTTGTCATGACCCCCTATGACATCCTTGTCATGACCCCCTATGGTGTCCTTGTCGTGACCCCCTATGACATTCTTGTCATGACCCCCTATGATGTCCTTGTCGTGACCCCCTATGACGTCCTTGTCATGACCCCCTATGACGTCCTGTTGTGAGTGCCTTGTTTTGAGCACCTGTTAGTTCTGCTCCTGTAACCCCCACCTATTCCCCCCATTTGGAACCCCCTACCCCAGAGCTCTATGAAAACCTTGTTTTCCTCACCTCCAATGCAGACCTCTTGAACCCCACCTTAGGAAGAGATAGCCCATGTACACGAATAA
Organism: Peromyscus maniculatus bairdii; assembly: GCF_049852395.1. Classification (NCBI taxonomy): domain Eukaryota; kingdom Metazoa; phylum Chordata; class Mammalia; order Rodentia; family Cricetidae; genus Peromyscus; species Peromyscus maniculatus. The sequence goes on along the minus strand of NC_134874.1, from coordinate 37,491,534 downwards.
AAACCTTGCTTTAATTAATTGCTTGCTTTATTAACCTGACTGTGATGATTTGGGTCGGTGGTCTTTCTCCTCCCATCTTTGGGATTAACAGTTCCTCTTCCTCCACCACGGGAGACCTGAGGATTGAACCTTTACCCCCCGAGCTGTCTCCACAGCCCTGTTTCTTGTTTTTTTGGTTTTGGGGGCTTTTGTTTTTGTTTTGTTTTGGGTTTTTTTGTTTGTTTGTTTTTGTTCTTTTTGGTTTCTAATAGAAAGAAGTAGACAAAGGTAGATGTAGGTGAAAACGTAGGTGAAGAGGGTAAGAGAGAGAGGATGCTTTCTCCCAGCCACCCTGATGTTACCAAAGACCAGGAGCTCCAGGTTGTGGCCCAATGTGGTGGCATGTGCTTGTAATTCCAGCACTCTAAGAAGCAGGGGCAGGAGGATTGCTGCAACTTCATGGCTAGCCTGATCTACACAGAAAGTTCAGGCCAGCCAGGGCAACTTAGTGAGCTTTGTTTAAACACCCCACCCCACCCCCATCTCTCTCTGTCTGTCTGTCTCTGTGTCTCTCTGTCCCTCTCCCTCTCCCCCACAAAACCAAGAGGTGACGAGCATCGTTTTGTCCCCGTTGGCCACTTTACCTACCTTACCACACGTCTCACCCTCTCCACTTTAGCGTTTGTCAGAGTCTGGGACTCTTGAGCCCCCCAATCCTCGGGCCTCAGTCTTCTGAGCAGCTGGGATGGCAGACATGTACTGCTGTGCCCAGGTTAGTCAAGCATTTCTGAGGCAAAGAAAGACACGTTGGAGGGTCTTTGCGACCTTGTCTCATGCTAAACTAGGGTGAAGAGGAGCCTCCATGAGGTTTTTCCTAAGTCCCACCTAAGTCTTTGTCTACCTGCCTGGGCTACATTGTTAACTGGATTTTTTTTTTTTTCATTTTATTTTGTTTGCCTGCATATATGTCTGTGCACCATGTGCATGCAGTACCTACAAAGGCCAGAAAAGGGCTTCAGCTCCCCTGGGACTGGGGTTATAAATGATTGTGAGCTGTCATGTGGGTGCTGGGAATCGAACCCAGCCCTCTGGAAAAGCAGGCAGTGCTCTTATTCAGAAACAGGCTGGGATATGTTACTCCTTAGTTTTTGTGTGTGGGTCTTAAATCATTTCCCATAACATAAAGGGTGAAGAGGGAACACTGTCCCCATTAATTAGTTGATTCTGATGATAACAAGAATGATCACTGTGTACAAGGAGAAACTAAGGAAGCAAGAGACAAGCAGCTAACTCGGCAGTGGAACACCTGCCTATCATCTCCCAGTGAGGGGCTGGGGTGTGACTCAGTGGCAGAGCACCTGCCTGGAATTCCCCAGTGAGGGGCTGGGGGTGTGACTCAGTGATAGAACCCCTGCCTAGAATCCCCCAGTGAGGGGCTGGGGTGTGACTCAGTGGCAGAGCACCTGCCTGGAATTCCCCAGTGAGGGGCTGGGGGTGTGACTCAGTGATAGAACCCCTGCCTAGAATCCCCCAGTGAGGGGCTGGGGGTGTGACTCAGTGGCAGAGCACCTGCCTAGAATCCCCCAGTGAGGGGCTGGGGTGTGACTCAGTGGCAGAGCACCTGCCTAGAATCCCCCAGTGAGGGGCTGGGGGTGTGGCTCAGTGGTAGAGCACCTGCCTAGAATCCCCCAGTGAGGGGCTGGGGTGTGGCTCAGTGTTTGAGCCCCTGCCTAGAATCCCCCAGTGAGGGGCTGGGGTGTGGCTCAGTGGTAGAGCACCTGCCTAGAATCCCCCAGTGAGGGGCTGGGGTGTGGCTCAGTGGTAGAGCACCTGCCTAGAATCCCCCAGTGAGGGGCTGGGGTGTGGCTCAGTGGTAGAGCACCTGCCTAGAATCCCCCAGTGTGGGACTGGGGTGTGGCTCAGTGGTAGAGCACCTGCCTAGAATTCCCCAGTGAGGGGCTGGGGTGTGGCTCAGTGGTAGAGCAGTTCCTAGGGCTCTGACTCCCTCTCCTGGACTCTGAGGGTACTACATGCACACGCACACACTCTGCCTCCCTTCCCCTCATATACAGCGAATTTTAAAAATTACAGTTAGGGACTGGAGCAGTGGTTTAGCAGTTGAAAGCACTTGCTGCTCTTGCAGAGGAGCCTGGTTCGGGTCCTAGTAGCTGCATGGCAGCCCACGGCCGTCTAGATTCCAGTTCTAGGGAATTTGGTGCCCTACTCTGACTCTCTCGAGCTCTGAGCACATAGATGATATGCATACCTATACTCAGATACACACACACAAAACAGTATTTTTTATTAAAATTTTAAAAATCTTTTGAGAGAGACTCTTTCGGGCAGGGGGAGGGGGTACTGAGCAAGCATAACTAACTGGGGAACTCAGTGAAGCCATCACTTACCCTGATTCTACTTAAGAATGTCCCTTCCCCTTCTGACGGGATGCTCTGTCCCTCCAGGTGCAGGAAGGATGCCTCTCACGGAACAGCCACGCCTCAAGGGAAGGCCGGTGACTTCCTTGTACTTGGTGCACCTCAAATTCCTTTATTTTTAAGTATTTACTAAACTGAGGTAACATCCGTGGGGTACCACATCCTGAACCCCATCATTGGCTATTTGTTGTTACCTTTGGACCCCTCGGGGGAAAGCAGTGACCCATAGGGTAAGAAGCTGTGGACTGGCCCACCTCATCGATGAAATCCTTGTGGAACCCGGAGCTTTCTTCCCTGACCCTTCTGCTGAGTTACACCCCCACACTTTTTCCTCTTCATTTTGATACATTGTCACAGGAACTGCTGAACCAGAGCCAGGTCTCCTACTCTTTATTTTAAGACAGGGTCACACTAAGTTACCCAAGCTGACCTTGAACTCACTCCATAGCCCAGATGTGGACCTCCTGCCTCAGTTTCCCCCAAAATCAAGAAGGACAGACCTGTGTCAATAGGCCCACGGCCTTGTGGCTTTCTGTCTAAACTACATATGGTCACTGTGGCGGTTTGGATGAGAATACCGCACCCCCATAGCCTCATATATGCAAATGCGTGGTTCCCAGTTGGGAACTGTTTGGGAAGGATTAGACGGATTAGGAGGCGTGGTCTTGTTGGAGTGGGCGTGGCCTGGTTAGAGGTGTGTCACTGGAGGTGGCTTTGAGGATTCCAAGGGCCAAGCCAGGCTCAGTCTCTGTCTCTGTGTCTGTCTGTCTGTCTGTCTGTCTGTCTGTCTGTCTGTCTCTCCCTCTTGCCTGTGGATCAGGATATAAAGCTCTCAGCTGCTGTCTCACACCATGATTCCCTGCATGTCGTCATGCTCCCCACCACTGATAATGGACCAACCCTCTGAAACTGTAAGCCAGCCCTCATCGAATGCTTCCTTGTAGAAGAGTTGCCTTGGTCAGAGTGTCTCCCACAGCAATAGAACAATGACTAGGACAGTCACCAAAACTCATCACAACTGTCGGGACCAATGAAGAAACTCTGTGACCGGCTTCAAGCTGAGTGCTGGTCACATTTCAGTCACGCTCCCCAGGAAAGGCAAAGAGAAGAGGTTAGGCCCCCTGATGTTCCCAAATCATGCAACTGTCCGTGGGATGATGTCCTGGTTTGTTTTCCATTGGGGTGATAAACACCATAACCAAAAACAACTGGGGGAGAAAGGGGTTTCTTTCACCTCACAGATGACGGTCTGTCCAGTCAGGCTCCTCTAAAGGAAGAACCCACGGGAAGAACATGTACGGAAAGGGTGTTTGTTACATTTGTATGCAGGATGTAGTCCAGGTGTATGGAAAGGGTGTTTGTTACATTTGTATGCAGGATGTAGTCCAGGTGGTCCGGCGGTGGCCGCCTCACACTGGAGAGGCAGGGCATCCTGCAGTTGATCAGCACACAAAGCCCGATGTCTCAACAGAGTCCACCTGGCACTCAAGGCCTGGAGCAGCGGTTCTCAGCCTTCCTGGTGCTGCCACCCTTTAATGCAGTTCCTCGTGTTGTGGCGACCCCTCACTGTAAAATTATTTTTGTTGCTGCTTCATAACTGTAATTTTGCTACTGTTATGAACCATAATGTTAATATCTGTGTTTTCCGATGGCCTTAGGTGACCCCTGTGAAACAGTCCTCCAAACCCCAAGGGGTTGGGACCCACAGGTTGAGAAACACAAGACTGGAGGCTTCCTGGAGAGCCACTGGTCTTCAGCTCATGTCGGAATCCAGAAGTTGGTTTTATTCCCAGTGAAGGGATGCCTCAGGAGCAGGACAGACGGACTTGCCAGTGAGAGCGAGGGCAAGCAGACAGAAAACAAAGCCTGCGTCTTCCATGTCCTTTTCCCAGAAGCTGTGACCCAGATTCAGGGTGGGTCTTCCTGCTTCAGATAATCTGATCAAGGAAATCCCTCCCACGAGTGCCCAGCAAGCTTGGGGTGCGCTTGATTCCAGGTGTGGTCAAGTTGACAACCAGGAGGAGCCATCATGTCAGGGAAGCCAGGGCAGGAACTCCTGTTCACCGTTCATTGTTGTATCCTCAGTGTGGGAATCAGGAAGATTTCCTGAATGGATGAGAGGTCAGCTCTGGCACCAATTGATGTGATTTGTACAATGCTGTTCCTTACATGTTGGCTGTCCCTCAAGACACACATTATTATTATTATTATTATTATTATTATTATTATTATTATTGTTGTTGTTGCTTTTTAAAATTTTTCTTTTTTCCATTTTTAAGTGTGTTCATGTATATGCATGTTTTTGCATGTGTGTGTGGACCATGCATGTGGAGGCCTAAGGCTGGTGTCCAGAATCATCCTCCACCACATTTCCATCTTCCTCAATGAGGCAGGGTCTCTCAGTCAGACCCAGAGCTCACCAGCATGACTAGTCTAACTAGACAGCTTGCTCTGGGTAATGAATCTCCTGTCTCTGCCTTCTGAGGCTGGAATGATAAGCCACTGCCACAGCCACCCACGATCTGTGGATTCTGGGGATCCCAACTCTGCTCCTCACACTTGCCAGGCAAGTATTTTAACCACTGAGCCATTCCCCCCGCCATAGTTTGCTTTTTAATACAGGGTTTCACATGGCTCAAGCTGGCGTCAAACTCACTACGTCACTGAGGATGACCTTGAACTCTCGATCCTCCTGCCTCCACATCCAGAGTTGCAGGGGTTACAGGTGTGCTCCACCATGCCTGGCTTATGGGGTACAGGGGATCGTGCATGCCAGGCAAGCAACTGAGCCACCTCACAGAACCATCCTTACTTCCCAGAGTGAGGTTATTGGGAAGAGGAACCCAGTGGATGAGCCCTTGGATTATTGGGGCAAGCTCTCAGAAGGGATGGCGGCACTCCGTGTCTTTCTCTCTTGCTTTCTAAGCATGGCAAGGGCCATTTACTCTGCCATGCATTTCTCACCATGAGTCTTTGGCACCTCACCGGAGACCTAAAGCAAGACAGCTCACCCAATCTTGGACTGGAGTCTCCAAAACTCAGACAAAGAAATCCTGACTCAATGTTGGATCCTAGGAATTTAGATTAGTGCTGAAAATCCTGGGAGTCGTTGGGGATTTGAGAGGGAATGAGGTGATCAATAGTTGGGGAAAGAACATGGCTGCAGATGAACTAAGCCTTGGCTCAAAAACCAAATAAATACTCAAGGACTAGGAATAGAAGGAAGTTCGTCTCCTACTATGCTGGCCTTCTGTGGCATCTTGCAAAAACTTGTAGCACCCCCTGGTGTCCATTACTGGAATTGCACTGGGATTTCTTGGAGGAATCTGGTGATGAGAGGTTGGGATTATGCAGAAGGTTCCAGCTTCGGGCACAGGTTTGGGTAGACTGGAATCAGATGTGAGAAGTCAAGAAGCCAAAGGGGGAGCCAAACATAGATAGGCTCATCAGGGGCTCAGGGTATCGTCTGAGCTGGAGACAAACATTGGGGGCCATTTCGATGGAAATTGTGCTGGCTAGTTTTGTATCAATTTGACACAAGTTAGAACCATCTGAGAGGAGAGAGCCACAATTGAGAAAATGCCTTCACAAGATCAGACTGCAGACATGCTTGTAGGGCATTTTCTTTCTTTTTAATTTCATAGTATTTTTATTAATTATTTGGGAACTTCACATCACGAACCAACCCCCAAGCACACTCACTTCCCAATCTTCCAGATCTGCCCCCCCCCAACCCTTGTGGCCTACCCCACACACACACACAAAGAAGAAGAAAAGCAAGTCCAATTTGTGTTGCTCATATACTCCCTGGAGCATGGCCAAACTCCTGTTCCCAGCCCCTTAAAGGAAACTGAGTTCTTCCCCACCCATACCTCCATCAGTTATGAAGAGCTATACCTCAGCATCCTTACCACAATTTTATAGAGTTCTCTAGCGGGAGGTGGTGGTGCACGCCTTTAATCCCAGCACAGATCTCTGTGAGTTCGAGACCAGCCTGGTCTACAGCATGAGATCCAGGACAGGCACCAAAACTACACAGAGAAACCCTATCTAGAAAAGACCAGCTCTCTTCAGTGGATTTCTGTCTAGGCTGTTACTTTTCTTGGAGGGTAGGGTGGGGTGGAGATAGGGGGTTGGCACAGGAGCCTTCTATGTCCCTCTTTCTCAGCTGTGAGTCTGCAGTCATCAATACCACCACAGAAGAAGCGTCCTTGTCCTTCACAGCCAGCGGAAGCACGGATCGTGAACTTCCACATGGTTTCTGGAGACAGCATGGAGCACAGACATCCACATGATCTCCAGCATCAGTACGTGCCATGGACCTCTCAGCATAGTCTCTGGTAGCAGTACGGATCACAGACATCAACACCACAGTACAACCATCTGCTGCTCTACTGTCCACAGACACATCAGGGCCGTAGACAGCAGCACAGGTCAAGGACATTGACATGGCCTCAGGTGGCAGCTCACACTAATGTGGCCCTCAGTGGCAGTTCAGCCCATGGACAGGAACATGGCTTCAGGCTGCAGCACAGTCCACGGGCATACTCATGGCCTTTGGTGGTAACATGGGCCACAAACCTCAACACAGACCTGCTGCAGCCCGCGCAGCTGGAGCACGAAATCTGGCGAGGGACGCCGAGGTTAAACAGCACTCTAGACACCCAGTTTCAGTTTGTCAGGGAAACAGCTCTCTTTATTCATACCAACATGGGTTTATGTACCCCTCTAACAGCAGGGGTCAAGGAATGGTTACTCTGTATCTGGAGGCAAGCAGGATACTGTTTTCCAAACAGGAAAAACCACAGGGGAACTGATCCCCAGCACCCTCTGGAACCCAACTGCACATTTTTCACACAAACAACTTAACTGGTACAGGACAAAAAGGGGCATTTAAAATTAAGGCAGCAAACTTACTGCTGCTGACATGTCCTCCCTTTTTATTCTCAAAAGGAACACATCAGCTAGAACAGCCTGTGGAAGATCAGATAGCCCCTGCCTTGGGTCACCTGTTGCAATCCCCAAACTTATCCGTCACGGGGCGGGGGGGGGGGGGGGGGCTGCCCTTATGCCCCCTGCCTTAGGTTGCATGAGGACCACAGGAGTTGCCTGTCTCTGGGTACTATCTGTCCAACATTTGTAACCACACTTGTGCAGATTCAGAGGGTGACATGGCCAGAAGGGCTTGCTTGGTTACCTGTCGGTGTCGAGTGAACTGGCGATGCCATCGGCATAGCAGAAATAACCCAATTCCCATACCACCAGCACAGATTAATAAGAGGGAAACAGATCCTGCCCATCCAGTGATCCACCCAGCAGCTTTAGACATTAATGACCATCAGGTCTGCTCATTTACAGGAACAACTCTAGTTTCGGTAATCCTTAGTTCAAAAATGTCCCATTCAAAGGCCCTCGCAAATAAGCATTCAATTCTGCAACCTTGGCCAATGCATTAAAAGCTGCATGAGGGATTATACAAACTTCTGACATTCCATAAGCACATAACATATGTTGGCATATCCAGAACATATCTATTTGTTCTTGTAACAGTGCTGCTTGCTGATTAAGCATCAGGATTCCAAAGTGAAATTGTCCATTCAATGTTTGCTGAATGTCCAAGGCACCAGCCACCCTCTCAGATAATGTGTTGATAATGGCAGCCTGTTGAACAGTCTGAGATAAGGCAAGCCCAGCAGCTGTAGCAGCAACAGCAGATGCAGCGACAGCTGCAACAATTGCGGCAGTAATGCCAAAGTCTCTTCTTGTCCTCTTCAGTTCCAGCGGAAACTGATCAGAAGGACGGTCCAGAGGCATCACTGCAAATGCAGGTATTCTCACAATCACTGCATGGGACCAATTTGCACTCCAGCAATTATTCAAGCTACAATTCAGAACTGAACAGTTTAGTAGTCCCTCCCCTCTCACATAACTATTCCAAACAACAAAAAGGGAAGGGAGCACTTGGAGACCCTCAGCATGGGACATGCTGGAACTACCTACAAAGTCTGCCAAAGAGGTATTACTCAGGACTAGGCAGTCATGAAAGCTGCCTTTCAGATTCAAGGAGATATCATTAGTATTATTCTTGCCAGCTGTACTATTTTTCTCAAAACAAAGAGTATTTTTAACTGCAAAGTAATATTTACAAAACCTTCTTGGAGTTTTACATTGCTGGCAGCAGTACCAATTGTCCAATTAGAAGAAAATACAGCAGGAAAAACAGGGCTATCAATACTCACAGGTAGTAACACAGGTGGATTTCTTACTAAACTCCATAACAGCTCAGCTTCTCCATGAGGCATCATCTTTTAAAGTTAAAGGAACATACTCCCAGACCACCTGTCCAGCTTGATTCTGAGTTTCAGTGACTGGATATGTTTCATGCCACACCACCACCACCACCACCCTTTTTTTTTTTTTTTTTTTTTTGCCAATATACTTTTGCACGGCGCAATTTCTATTGTAGTTCCTCTATCTCTCTCTCTTTTTTTTTTTTTTTTGGTTTTTCGAGACAGGGTTTCTCTGTGTAGCTTTGCGCCTTTCCTGGAGCTCACTTGGTAGCCCAGGCTGGCCTCGAACTCACAGAGATCCGCCTGGCTCTGCCTCCCAAGTGCTGGGATTAAAGGCGTGCGCCACCAACGCCCGGCTCCTCTATCTCTTTTTCTAGCTGCTCTTCCTCCTCTACTAAATCTGAGACAAAGGCAAGATCGTCTTCTTCCTCATCCATTAAATCTTGCACATATATCCTTATACGCTCTTTACAGGGGACCTCGACCTCTTCCTTTTCCCCTTTCAAAGATTCATTCATCTCTGCCTCCTGAGCGTTAGCAAATGCTTGCTCCCACTCTGAAAGTTGCTCTTTCACTTATCAGTCAGAAGAGCATCTTTCACAAGTCTCCATAGAGAAAATGCAGCTGTAGGAAATTTATCTGTGCCTTTCTCTTGCAACATCTTTTGTAAATCTCTTTTTACTTGTAACATTCAGACCTCCTCCCGTCAGAAACCAAGGACTTGCTTCAGCTATGGTGTCCACAAATGTGAGTGCAGTGCTAGACTTAATTCCTGTTCCTTGATTACTTAATTCCTGTTCCTCAGTGGCCAACTGAACTTTTGCAGTAGAATTACCCATGGTACGTACCCTATTTTACTCTGTTACATCCAACCCTCCCCCTTCCTTTGTGAAGGTGAGCCTGTTCGCTTACCCCTCTTTCCAGGTCCCGGTGGTGACCTCCACTTGCTGCGGCCTGTGCAGCTGGAGCAAGAAATCTGGCGAGGGACGCCGAGGTTAAACAGCACTCTAGACACCCAGTTTCAGTTTGTCAGGGAAGCAGCTCTCTTTATTCATACCAACATGGGTTTATATACCCCCTCTAACAGCAGGAGTCAAGGAATGGTTACTCTGTATCCGGAGGCAAGCGGGGACACTGTTTTCCAAAACAGGAAAAACCACAGGGGAACTGATTCCCAGCACCCTCCGGAACCCAACTGCACATTTTTCACACAAACAACTTAACTGGGACAGGACAAAAAGGGGCATTTAAGATTAAGGCAGCAAACTTACTGCTGCCGACACAGACCCAACTGCAGTAGGACCACAGATGCTGACATGACCCTTAGTGGCAGCATGGCCCCCAGACATCAACATGACTTTAGGTGGTAGGGCCAGGGACATGAACACAGCTCCCAGCTGCTGTAGGACTAGAGACATCCACATGAACCTTGGTTTTCAGTATGGTTAGGATCAGCAGACCACGGATACTAAAGTGGCCTCCGAGGACAGCATAAGCCATAGAGGTTTTTTGAGGAGGTCCAATCCAGAAAATGAACTGTTCTTCATCTTGGACATCCTGTTGCTGCTCAGAACCAGGGTGATTGTGCAGCTGAGCAGTGTTTAATCAGGGTGCAAGCCCCAGGCTGCTGCACACCATCCTGTTGGCTCTGCTTGGCCAGGACATGTCCCCTATCTACCACAGGCTTCTCTCACACCTATTACTGCCATGGTGTCTCTAGTTCCACCGCTCTCCACCACTCACTGCTCTGTTTCTCCATCTTTCCCTCCTCTCCATTGAACGTTTCTTCATCGTAATGGCACTGGAAACTGCAGTGTGTATATATATATATATATATATATATAAATCCCAGACAGCTTTGCATGCAAATATTCATTGCATCGAGTCTTTGGTCTGGTTCAAAGTTTCTGGTTTCTAAAGCACCATAAACATTGGACCATGGCTGAGACTTGTCTCAGATACTCTGCTGTTGCCGTAGTCATGGTGATCCTGCAACTCTGGTTCTGCATAACTGTCTTCTTCATGCGCTCCAGCAGCTCGTAGATTGGGTAGATGTTGGGGTGAACTGGCTCAAAGCACTGGATCTGAGCCCGGATGGTAGTTGAGTTGGTCAGTCACCGCTGGCTCAGGGGCCCAGGCCTTTTCTTAGTGATTGATGAGGGAGGGCCCAGGCCATTGTGGGTAGGGCCATCTCTAGGCTGGTGGTCCTGGGTTCTAAAAGAAAGCAGGCTGAGTAAGCCATGTGGAGCAAGTCAGTAAGCAGCGCTACTCCGTGGCTTCTGCATCAGATCCTGCCTCCAGGCTCCTAGCCTAGCTGCTTTTGATGATGAACTGTCATAGGAAAGTGTAAGCCAAATAAACCCTCCCACCCAAGTTGCTTTTTTATCATGGTATTTCATCACAGCAATACTAACCCTAACTAAGACAGAAAGTAAACCACACAGCCCAGTGGGCTTTCTGCAAGGGGCATCTTCCAGCACACACACACACACACACACACACACACACACACACACACACACACACAAATGCATCATAAAGATGGAAATTTGAGGTTCCATAAAAACAAGACCAAAGTCAGAACACCCCTGATCCTTGTGGGCATCTGGGTTTCAGACACGGGGACAGAAGACTGGTCATGGCCAGGTTGTCCCACAGAGGCATGAGTAGAGCTGTCCTTTCTATCTGGGTTCCACATCTTGCCTCTCCTGAAACCAGAGGTCCATACCCTGCTGTTGTACATAGATACCTGTATTCATATATGATTGTGGAGGCCAAAGAAAGATGTTTGTTGGATGTCATGTGTAGATGGAGTTTTCCTGTCCTGACCACCTGCTCCCAAATAACCGGCAGCTGCTTCCCAAGTAACTGACTCAGAGACTTAATATAAATTATAAATGCTCAGCTGATAGCTCAGGCTTATTACTAGCTAACTCTTACATTTTAAATTAACCCATATTTCTTGTCTACCCTCTGCCATGTGGCTCGTGGCTTGTTACCTCATTTTCTACACATCCTGTTTCCCCTAAGTCTGCTGGCATCTCTCTCAACTCCACCCTTCTTCATCCCAGCATCCTTAGTTTGGTTGTCCCCCCCCCCAATACTTCCTGCCTGGCTACCGGCCAATCAGCATTTTATTAAACCAATTTGAGTGACAAATCTTTACAGTGTACAAGATGATTATTCCACAGCAGTCCTGCTCTATCACTGTTTGCCTTGTTCTTTTGAGATGAGTCTCTCACTGAACTTGGAGCCAGGCTGGCAGCTGGCAGTCATCTTCCTGTTCCCACCCACACAGTACTTGGGTTATAGGCACATGTGCAGCCATGCCTGGCCTTTTATAAGAGTGCTGGAGATTCTAAACTGTTCTGTCCTAGAAGGGGCTGAATGTTCCAGAAGCTGATTACCAGGCTGGCTATCTCACCTGTGGGAGTGGGAGTTGGAGTGGGAGTATGCATGCATGTGTAGCATTTTGCTAAGTCTTCAGGCAGGAGCTGCAGCTGTGGGGGTGCATTGGGAGTCTGTGTCCCTCTTGACTCTTGGACTTGGCCAAGGCTGGGCAAAGGAAACCACCAGAAAGGACACATGACCTCTAAGTAACAACTCAAAGAGCTGTTGTTTTTCAAAAGCATAATAAAGTAGTATTGCAAAGGAAAGCAATTATAATAAAATTCTAATAAGTATTTCTGTAAACGAATATGTATGTGAATGTTTGCCTATATGAACACTTGGGCACATGTGTGCATATATGTGTGGTTGAAGGTTAGACTAAAGGGTAACCTCAGGCCTCATTCCCAATAGCTCTCCACCTCGTGTTTCTTGAGACCCCATTTCTTACTAACCTGGAGATGGCTGGTTCAGCTAGACTAGCCGGCCAACGAGTGAGTCCTGAGGATCCTGTTTCTGCCTCCTCAGCACAGGGGTTACAAACACATGCCACCGTGCCTGGCTTTGTTTTTATTGTTGTTCTGTTTTTGTTTTTTAAACATGGGCTCTGGGAATTGAACTCCGGGTCTCAAGGAAAGCGTTTTTCCAGCTCAGCACTCTCCTCGGGGCCCTGGAGTGGTTCATCTTGACTGTCCCTTTGATGGACTTTAGAAGCCTCGAGGAGACAAGCCTGTGAGGGCATTTTCAGAGAGACTCAACAAGAAGGGAAGACCCTCTGGGAACGTGGGCATAATCCCATGGACTCATGGACTGAATTTTAAAAAAGAAAAGTGAGCAGCTGCCCCCCCCCCGCCCCCCCTGCCCCCGCTCCTGCTGCCACGCCTCCCTGCCGTGATGGACTGTCCGCCTTGCCACGCCTCCCTGCCATGATGGACTGTCCGCCTTGCCACGCCTCCCTGCCATGATGGACTGTCCGTCCGCCTTGCCACGCCTCCCTGCCATGATGGACTGTCCGCCTTGGCACGCCTTCCTCAAGTCACTTTGGTCAGGTGATCTAATGGCAACAAGGAAAGGCACCAACACTGGGTCATCGCACCTCTAACATCATCGCAGAATGCCTGAAAGGGTAGCCCGCTGCTTCCAAGCATCATTTACAAAGCTTCGTGGACACACAGGGGACAAAAATACTCTGCCACACAGACTGCGCTTGATGAAGCTTTTATTCAGGGACAATGGCGGTATGTCATGGGAATGAGCGGTACACGAGAGAACACTAGTTCAGCAGGATGTCCAAGGGCCAACCAACAGTTACAGTGACAGAGAGCTACCTTTACAGTCTTGACCATCCTCATCCAACAGGGGCAGGCTGCCCTGGCACACCTGGATGTGTGTGCCTGTGCCTATCCATCCAGCAGGTGCAGGCTGCCCTAGTGTGCGAGGTAAACAGGTAAGCCTGGATGCTTACATCTGTACCTACTTACCCCCCTTTGTTCTTTCCCCTTCTTTTCTCTCCTCTTTGTTCCTTTCTTTCTTTCCTTCTTCCTTCCTTCCTTTCCTCCCTTCCCCTTCCTTCTTTTCTTCCCTTTTCCTTCCTTCCTTCCTTCCTTCCTTCCTTCCTTCCTTCCTTCCTTCCTTCCTTTCTTTCTTTCTTTCTTTCTTTCTTTCTTTCTTTCTTTCTTTCTTTGAGACAGAGACTCCCTCTACAGCTCTGAATGTTGTTGAACTCATTATGTAGACCAGGCTGACCTTGAACTCTGTTCCGAGATCCATCTGCCTCTGCCTCCTCAGTGCTGGGATTAAAGGTGTGTGTCACCACACCAGGCTTCTACTTATAATCTTTCAAGGTATCTTTTGACTCCTGATTCTTTCTTCTCTTACCTTGGGAGCAACTGAGTGGGTAAGGTGTCTCACACACACACACACACACACACACAGAGAGAGAGAGAGAGAGAGAGAGAGAGAGAGAGAGAGAGAGAGAGAGAGAGAGATCGCCCAAGTCCTCACTAGTAAACTTTTCTTTTTGCTCCAACTCTTTTTTTTCCTCAGTGGACACTGATCTTACAGGTTTCAGTGAAAGAGGATTAATTTATAGCGCATTCTACACTCACCACTGTTCATTCCACCCCGCCCACCACCACCACCACCCAGCTTCCGGCAAGCAGGCAGGGAACAGAATGACCTGGTAATGGAACTGCAGGGACAAAGGACACAGGGCCGGGCTCAGGTGTTGCATTTGAGTTTTGGTTCAGGTCCATTCCAGCAATGAACCTTGGAGATACACAGCAGACCGTCTGGGCTGCGCCATCACACCCACGTGCATCCCTCCTTGCTGTGCGTGTGCCCATCTGAGTGTGGGTGACCTTTCACTATGCATCCTTAACCATCTGAGACCTCCCTTCCCAGCTCTCTCTGGTTCGAGCAGAGCTGCATTGCTGAAGGCCTCAGGAGTCCCCAGTGAGTCACAGACGTACTAACATGTAAGCAATGGGTGAGGGGCATCCAGATCCACGTGGAAGAGTCTTAATAGAGCACACCAGACATCAGAATCCTGCTCTGGATTGGGGGGGGGGGGGGGGGGGAAAAGCTCACAGCAGTGACTAGAGTGTACAGATGAGTGGATGACAGCCGGGGCGGGGGGGGGGGGGGGGGGGGGGTTGACACAAAGGACAGATCACTACAACTGGACTGTACAGAGCCATGACCAGTCTGGGCAAATGGCCACACCTGGGTGAACCCCTCCTGCTCAGTAGCATATGCCACCCTGCCCCGAAGCTCCCAATGGGTGATCAGCGAACACTGAGAGGTATGGGTGTGGGGAGTTCACACGTTGTAAGTTTTCATAGGTTTGTAGAGGGGCGGAAGCAGCCCGTGGTTCTCTCGGACGATTTCCAGGTATTCCGATGGTGATTCCAGAAAGAGGGATCCACAGCACAGCTGGCAGCAGCACTTGAGCCCCGTGACCTCCGGACTCTTGTCAGAAAGGGGAGGAAAGTCAGAATCAGCCACCTCTGGTGAATAAAACCCCTTGGGTCAATTACCACCCCACCACCCCCACCCCCACCCCCAGGAGCCTCCTCCACCAGCCAATTCGGTGGGCTTGAGAGCTCAGCATAAAGGAGACAGTCAGACGGGAGACCAGCTAACTCAGCAATTCTACTACCCAGTCTACCCATGTCTCTTTGGTGCAAGACTCCCTCCAGACATTCTGGTTGGCCTACCACAGCCAGCTCCGTGGTCTAGCCTCCGTCCGGCAGAACGCTCACCTCAGTTGGGTCCTTCTGTTGAGCAGCGCTCCGCACAGTCATGTACATGATGAAAACCAGCAGCACGGTGATCAGCGTGGCGCACGGGAAAGCGAAGACAATCGGCTGCAAGCCTGGGAGGGAGAGAGGAGGAGGAGACGATTGGATAGCTGGTGTTGAAATACGGGTTTGCTGCTAGAGGCAGGCACTGCCAAGCCTGGTGACCTGGGCTCCATCCCAGGCGTGAACACCATGACGGAAGGAGATAACTGACTCCTCAAAGTTGTCCCTTGGCCTCCACATGTGTGGCATGGCACACATATACAAGCACACACAACAGCTGGGTGGTGGTGGTGGTGGTGGTGGTGGCACACGCCTTTAGTCCCTGCACCGAGGAGGCAGAGGCAGGCAGATCTCTGAATTTGAGGTCAGCCTGGTCTACAGAGAGAGTTCCAGGAGAGCCAGGGCTACACAAAGAAATCCTGTCTCAAAAAAAGGGCACATACAATAAATAAATACGTAAGTTTTTTTTTAATATTGGGTTTATGTGTGTGTGTGTTTCTAAGTATGTGGATATATTATGTGCAAGTATGTATGTGTACACAGGTGTGTGTGCGCGCATGGAAATCAGGACAACTTCAAATGTTGTTCCTTGGGTTCCTTTGGCTTTTTGTTTGAAACAGGATCAAGACCTTCACCAAGCAGGCCAGGCTGCCAGCTCCTGGCCCTGCCTCCTAGCTATACCCAGCTTTTTACAAGGCTTCTGGGAACCAAACTCCGAGCCTCGTGCTTGCAAGGCAAGCACTTTCCTGACTGCGCCCCAAATTCTGGCTCTGAAGAAGCAAGAGAGGCAGCCAGAGGGCCAAGAGACCAAAATGGTTGAGTTATAAGGATCAGGCTGGAGGAAGGGAAACGGAAGTCCCGCCCCTGGGAGGGAGGGGCTTAGGATAGGGGGCATGGCGAGGAGTGTTGAGAGGGGCCACAGGTACTGAGGGATGCTGGGAGAGCCGGGGTTACAGACACAGACCGTTGCATCCTGCTTTTATGTATTCTGGGGATTGGGACTCGGGTCCTTGTACTGCTTGTACTGCGAGTATTTTACCCACTGAGCCCTCTCCCGAGCCCTGGACCAGTATCTTCTATACAGAATTCATGGGGTTCTGGACACTCACCAGAGCATGTTGGAGCCAGCAGAGGCCAAAGTACCCAACGAGGCCCATGAGGTCCTTCAGGGCCTGGATTGGGGTAGAGTTCTCGGGGTTCAGAAAGAGACCAGAGAATAGAGGGAGCAGAAATGATGCCCAATGAGGAATGGGGAGCACGTGGGGAGCTGACTTCACTGTTACTCTTTAATAGGCTGATGTTCGTGGAGGTGCTGGCAGAGTTGATGGGGGCTGCGCTACTAGGTTGGTAGAGTGTTAAGGATTGTACCGGCAGAATTTGGTGGCGGTGGCGGTGCTGGGGTGGGTGGAGTACTGTAAATAGTATTTAGTGAGGGTGATGGAGTTGGTGGAGTGTTAGGGATAGTGTGATGGAATTTGGTGGTGGCACTGCTGTTGGTAAAGAGCTGCTGGTGGTATAGAGATCGGTAGAGTGTGATGGCATTGGTGGAGTTCAGTAGTGGTGCCTTGACTGGTAGATGGTTAAGGATGATTCTGGTGGTGTTTGGTGGTGGTGCTGAAGTTGACCGAGTGCTGGAGATGGTGTTGATGGAGTTGGTGGTGGGACTGAGGTGGTAGCATGCCATTGTGGAGTTTGTTGTTGGTTAGCAGGATATTCAGGATAATAATGGTAGAGTTTCGAGTTGGTGCTGAGATGGGTAGTGTTGGTTGTTGGTGGAGTCTGGTGATGATGATGTTGGCAGAGTGTGGGGGTGGTGGTGGTGGTGGTGGTGGTGGTGATGGTGGTTTTAGCATTTAGTCATTGAAATGTGGGCTGTTTCTTTACCTAGGAAAACTACTCATGACCTTAGTGCTGGTGGAGTCAGTTCTTGATGGCCTTAGCAGGATTGGCTACCAAGTGCTCGGCTGGTCACTCGAGGTGGTGGCAGGGTTTTGATGCCTGTAATGGCACTGCCCCAGAAGGCAAGGTATCACTTACTGGAGGGCCACACCTGAATCCTGTGGAACTGGTGAGCCTTGTTGATGACATTCTCAGCACGGAAGATGAAGCAGTAGTCCCCAGGGTCCTGGAAGACGTGGCTCAGGTTAAAAGATGTGGTGGTCACCAACACAGAGTGGCACTCTCTGTCCTCCAGTGGGAGACACTGTGGCTTGAGGCCCCAGCACACCTCCAGAGGCGGGCTACAGAAGAACAGATACACATTTTCAAAATGGCTTGGGAAGGAGCAGGAGTTTGACCAAGCCCAGGGAAGCTAACTGGGGCAGAAACTTCAGAGTCCTTTCCATATGGGATACCAGGCTGCCCTGGTCCATGTGATGGTTCATCTTAACTATCAATTTAATAGGACTTAGAATCACCATGTAAACAAACCTCTGGGCATGTCTGTGATGGGGTTTCTAGGTTAGGTTAATTAAGGTGGGAAGACCCACCCTGAATGTAGACAGCACCATCAATGGGTGACAGTCCTGGATTATATAAAAAGGGGAAAGCAGGCTGATCACCGGCATTCATCACTCTCTGCTTCCTGTCTGTGGATGTCATGTGATCAGGCATCTAAAGATCCTTCTGCCATGCCTCCCCACCATGAATTGTAAGCCCAAATAAGCCCTTCCTTCCTTAGGTTGCTTTGGATGGGTATTTTGTCACAGCAAGGAAAAAATTAACTAATACAGCTCAACATTCCAGATGCAGAACTAAAAAAAAAAAAAAAAAAAAAAAAAAAAAGAGCTATGGCCACAGTTCTTCCCAGTTCATATCCACAGGACAGGAAGGTACCATTCTCCCATGAAACCTAAGCTCTTTAAGGTTCAGAGCAGGATCTGTGGAGCGATTCGTGGTCTAGAGAGGCCACGGAACACCCATATCTCACTCTTTGGGTTCACTCACCTCCCAAGGAAGTTCATGGTCATTGTGAACTTTTGGAATGTCTGCAAGAGGGTGGGCCCCAAGACCTGGATGCCTTGAAGGGCCTCTGTAAGGAGAGAGAAACCCATTAGAGCCAGTGGCTGAGGATTAACACAAGGTGCACAGCCCCTTAGCTTGCGTGGCCACCTCTACGTCCTTGCCTCTCACCCAGTCTCTTACCCACTGCCACTAAACCATTGACTATGCCACAAGAAAAGCGCCAGCCATTACCAGAGGCAAGGAAACCCTCCCAAGGGCTGGAGAGACAACTCATTTGATGTCCTAGTTAGTCAACTCTGTCAACTTGTCACCTGAGAAGGGAGTCTCCATTAAGGGATTGCCCAGATCAGATTAGCCTGTGGGCATCTCTGTGATGGATTGTGGAAGGACCCAGTCCACTGTGGGCAGCACCATTCTCTAGGCAGGTGATCCTGGGCTGTATGAGAAAGCTAGCTGAGCATGAGTTAGTGAGTGAGCTGCCATACAGCAAGCCTCCATGGTTTCTGCTGTACTTCCTCGACATGAATTCCCTGGTTGGAGGTAATGTTGTGTGGAATGGCAAGCAGTTCTGCCTTCCGGTTCCTGCCTTGAGTTCTTTCCTTGACTTCTCTCAGTGATGGACTGCAACCTGGAGTGTAAGATATAAACCTTTTCCTCCCCTGAGTTGCTTTTAGTTGATTTTGTTGTGGTTGTTTCTCTTGTTTGTTTTCGAGACAGGGTTTCTCTGTGTAGCCCGGGCCGTCCTAGAATTCGCTCTGTAGACCGGGCTGACCTCGAACTCAGAGATCCATCTGCCACCTGAATGCTAAGAGTAAAGGTGTGCACCACCACTGCCTGCCATGCCAGTGTCTTACCACAGCAACAGAGACCCAAAAAGAACAGTGGGTAAAGTATGGAACTGAATTCCACCCTCAGTACCTAAAAAAGAAATGTTGGGTACAGCGACACCTGCTTGAAATCCCAGAGCTGGGGAGGTGGAGGTGTGTGGATCCCTGGAAGTCACTGGCTAGTCAGGCTAACCTACTAAGTGAACTCCAGGCTAGTGAGAAACGCTTGTATCCAAAGAAGGTTGTTGACCCAAGAGTGGTGGCTCACTCCTTTTATCCTAGCACTTGGAGGCAGAGGTAGACCGATCTCTGTGAGTTCCAGGCCAGCCAGGACTACACTGTCAAAAACAATTAATTTTAAAAAGGTGAAGGGCATCTGAAAACTCAAAGGCTTTCCTCTGACCTCCATAAGCAAATGCACATACGTGCATACTCACCTACACACACACACACACACACACACACACACACACACACACAGACAGATTAAGCATGGACTCAGGTTCACGTGCACATCATGCACATCCCCTCTCCCCCACATAGACACACTTACAAAGAAATCTCTGAAAACTGCCCAATGCCAGGTAACCAGACGGAGGCTTCCCACCCTCCCTAGCCAGCTTTGATCTGAAACTGTAGTGACTAAAGAATAAGGAGCATCCCTACCACTCCCTGTGGTAGGTGTCTGTCAAGCTGAGGCTCTGGGGACAGGATGGCCTGGACTCATATGCCAGCTCTGCTACAGAGTAGCTGTGTGACTCTGTGGCCTTGCATGGACTCTCTGGAGCAGACATTTACAGTAGGGATGGCTTCGAGAATATCCATTCAAGTGCAGCCTGATGCTAGCCCAGAGTCACTTGGATCTGGAAGGAGTGTTGTCCGGGGTGCCTCGGGTACAGCCAACCTGGGGGAGACCTACCCCGAAGCTTTATGGAAGCTGAGAAGTCGCCGCTCCTCTGCACGGTGCCCTTCGCGGCATCCGGCTCTGTCTGCTCCCATTCTGCCACAACCCTGACTTTCACCGTGAAGGTTCCAACACTCGAATAGTTGTAATAGGCCACAGGGGTGTCAGTTATCAACAAGGTCCTGTAAGATGACAAGGAGAAGTGACATGGACACCACTGCTTCCTTTTCCAGGACTTCGGAAGGGAATCCAGCAAGGCATCGTGGAAGCAGCTTGTAGCGCGAAATCCTAAGTGGTCTTACGATTAAAAACCTGGAGCCAGATATCAGGGTGAGAGCTGAAAGATCAGAGAAGCAGAGCAGGCCACAGCCACCACTATTACTACTGCTTCACCAGCTCCTCAGCCTGAAAGAGCCAGAGTTCCTCTCTCCTCCCTCCTTACATTCCTTTCTCTGCCCAGCCATATCACTTCCTGTAAAGGTGTGTGATCCCAAGTGCTGGAATTAAATCTGTGTGCCACCTCTGCCGGTTCTGTTTCTCTTTTAGACTGGATAAATCTCATGTAGCCCAGTATGGCCTTGAACTCACAGAAATCTAGCCTCCCAAGTGCTAGGAGTAAAGGCGTGTGCCACCACTGCCTGACCTCTGTGGCTAATTCTGCGGCTGGCTCTGTCCTTGCTGATCTTCAGGCAAGTTTCATTTCTTAGATTACAGACAATATATCACCACAACAACCTGTAATTACAGCATTCGAGAGGCTGAGACAGGATCTTAAATTCAAGGCCAGCCTGGGCTACACAGACAAGCTTTGTCTCAAAAATGAAAACAAACAAAAACCAAAACCTGTAGCTTTTAAATTTGAATTTGTTGGTTCTGGCTTCCTACGTTTCTGTTTGTTTGTTTTTGTCTTTTGAGGTGGAGTCTTATGAGCCCAGACTAACTTTGGACTTGCTTTGTAGCCCAGGCTGGCCTTAATGTCCTGATTCTCCTGTCCAAACCTCCTGAATGCTGGAATTAAAGGTCTGTACCACCAAACCAGACTCTCTTTCTTTCTTAGTGTTGGAAAGACTTCTTAGTAGTTAAGACCATGCTCTTGCAAAGGATCCAAGTTCAGCTGGTTCCCAGAATCCATGTTGGGCAGCTCACAACCACCTATAACTCCAACCCTGGGGGATCTGTCTTCCTCCTGTGGCCTCCATGGGCACCTGCACTCATATGCACATATCCATACACAGACATGAACACACATTTACGTGATTAAGAAAAATAAAAACAAACCTTGAAAAAACCAAACCAAGAACAACTAAATCGACAAATCTGGAGTTAATAGGACGACTCAGTGGGTAAAAGTACTTGCTACCAAGTCTAATGACCTGAGCTTGGTTGATCCCCAGGATTCATGTGGTGGAAAGAGAACACTAACTCCCACAAGCTGTCCTCTGAACTTCGAACAGAGAGAGAGAGACAGAGAGAGGGGAATATTCCTGTGTAGTCCAGGCTGGCCTCGAACTTACAGAGACCCACCTGCCTCTGCCTCTGCCTCCTGAGTGCTGGGACTAAAGGTGTACACCACCACCACCTGATGGACAATTTTTTTTAAAGAGTAAATAGCTGGTCATGGTGGCCCATACCTTTAATCCCTGAGAGGAAGAAGCGGATGTGCCCCTGCAGTTAAGACCATCCTGGTCTGTAAATGAGTTCCAGGGCAGCTGTGGTGATGCAGTGAGATCCCGGAAAAGGGGTGGGGAGAGGGGGCGGGGGGAGGGGGGATGCATACCCGTCTCCGAAGTCCCATCGGTAGAAGAAGGAAGCCAACTTGAAGAAGTCGCTCGGGTCATGGAGGAAAAAGGAGAATCTAAGGCTTTTATTGGTGAGGTAGGCGTTCGGCCAAGACACGGAGGTGTTTTGAGTAATGACTAGTTTTCCCACAAGTGACTCTGAGAAAGACAAAGGGAGAGTGAGTCCACAGAGGCACGAGGCACCCACAGCCTGAGTCGTGACCTTGGGCTGGAGCAAAGCAGCCTGGCTCAGCCTCCTCCGGCTGTCAGAACTATGTGCAGTGTGGGGGACCCCATAGATCCTTCAAGACAGAGACATTCTAGTCACCCCCTGCTGGCAGTGACTCACAGCACATGCTCAATCTGTGCCCCTGCCCCACCTCCCTTTCACAGTGATTCCACTCTTCCCGCCATGAAGAAAGGCATGGGCTGAAGCAGGACATGATGCCCACACTTGTAATTCCAGCACCTGGGAGGCTGGGACAGGAGGATCAAGAGTTCAAAGCCATCCTTGGCTACACAGTGAGTTGAAGGTCAGCCTGGGCTACATGAGACCCTGTCTCAAAGCAAACACAAAGTATGCATCATAACTGAATACATATAGACTATTTTTGCTGTTGTTAATGCCCTCTAAGAAATATAACATAACAACTACTTACATAGTGTTTATATTGTATCAGATACTATAAGGCATAGGGCGATAATTTAAAGGATATAAGAGTGTCAGGGAATGTGGCTCAGAAATGAAGCAATTGCCTAAGACACAGGAGGCCCTGAGTTCCATCCCCAACACCAAAAAAATAGTGGGGGGTAGAGCTGGAGAGATGGTCCAGTGGTTAGCAGCACCTGGTGCTCTATCATGAGGACTAGAGTTCAGATCCCAGCATCTACGATGGATGACTCACAGAACATCTGTAGCTGTAGTGTCCTCTTCTGGCCTCTGTGGCAACTGCAAACGTTTACGTTAGCAGAGTTTATAGACTCAGTTACATAATTCTATGCTTGCATTACTTCCTATATAATTTTAAAAGCATGGGCATTTTCACTCAGGACATTATAGACTCACTGAAAGGGTCATGATTAATAATTACATAAACTGGGGCTACTGAGATGGCATCTCAGTAGGTAAAGGCACCTACCATCACGTCTGATAATCTGAGTTCAATCCCCAGGTCCCACACAGTAGAAAGAGAAAATCAACTCCTGCAAGTTGTCCTCTGACCTCCACATGGACACCATGGCACAGGTACCCACATACATGTACACCCTCACTAAATAAATAAATGTAGTAAAAAAATTTAAATACTTAATACATTAGCTGTGTATCATGGCATATGTCTATAATCCTAGCACTGAGAAGCTGAGGACGGAAGATCTTCTTGAGTTCAAAACTAGCCTGGACTCTCTAGCAAGACTTTTTTCCTTTCCTAACTCCTGGAAAAGGCACATAATTACTCCAGTGTCTTTAATCAGTCCCCTAAGGGTTGAGTTTTTCACTTGTTTATATATGTTTTCTATTCTCATCATCTTGTGCATAAAGCATTACCTAAATGAAGCCTTATTTCCTGAAGGCAAATTAATTTGGACTGTGAGTCCCAGGTGGGACTTACTCTGGACCTCTGCCAGAGCAGCAAGCCCTCTGAACTGCCGAACCATTTCTCTGGTCTTGATTCTTTTTTTTTTTTAATTGTTTTCTGTGTGTGAGTGCGTGTGCCTGGTGCTCTAGGAGGTCAGAAAAGGATGTTGGATCGCCTTGGGCTAGACTTACAGACAGCTGTGAGCTGCCATGTGGGGGCTGGAAATTGTCTTCAAAAGCAACAAATGCCCTTAACCACTGAGCCAACTCTCCAGTCCTTTTTTTTTTTTTAAAGTAAAAAGTTTTATTACATTTATTTATCTGCTTATCTGTTTTGTATGTATATTGGTCTGTGCGCACCCATGCCATGATGTGCATGTCAAGGTGGGAGGGTAACTTTCAAGGGTGGGTTCTCTCTTTCCCCCCATGCAGGTCCTGGGGATCAAACTCAGGTCCTTAGGTTTTGCAACAAGCACCTTCACCCGCTGAACCATCTTGCTGACCCTACTTTCTGATTTTTTTTTTTTAACTTAACGAAGAATCAAGAAAGAATCCATGCGGGATGGCTCAGTTGGTGACATGCTTGCTTTGAAAGCATAAGAACCTGAATTTGATGCCCCAAACCCACATGTTTTTAAAAAAGCTGGGCATAGTGGTAGATTACATTTGTAATCCTGTTGCAGAATATTTGTTTAACTATGGAAAGAAGTGTTGCTGTTTTTCCTTGCCTGCCTAAGGCACCTACCTGACTGGTCTAATAAAAAGCTGAACAGCCATTGATGGGGGAGGAGGTATAGGCGGGACTTCTGGGTAGGGAGAGTGAGAAGGAGGAGGAGGAAGAGGAGGAGGAGGAGAAGGAGGAATTTAGGCACAGGATAGAAAGAAAAGGAGATGACAGGGAGTCGCCAGGGGCCAGACAGACAGACACAGAGAAAGCAGGAAAGCAGGACATACAGAAAGAAAGGTAAAAAGCCCCAAAGCAAAACATAGATGAACAGAAACAGGTTAAATTAAGTTAAAAGAGCTAGTGGGACAAGCCTAAGCTAAGGCCGAGCATTCATAATTAATAATAATTGTCTTTATTATTATATATTATAGTTGTTGGCCCAAAGAAAATTCCAACTACATAATCCCAGTGCTGGGGCATACTGGCCAGCCAGCCTGTCTAATTAATTGGTGAGCTCGCCAATGAGAGATCCTGTCTCAAAAAAAAAAAAAAGGTGGATGCTGCCTGAAGAACAACCCGGAGGCGCTCTCTCTCTCTCTCTCTCTCTCTCTCTCTCTCTCTCTCTCTCTCTCTCTCTCTCTCTCACACACACACACACACACACACACACACACACACACACACGAACATACAGACACAAACACACATGCACAAGACTTGAAAGCTGGCCTGGTGGTGTAGCTCAGTGGTGAAGCACTTACACAGCATGTCTGAGGCCCTGGGTTGCACAACATGAAAGAGTTTGAAAGACAATAGGTAAACATGAAAGGCCCTCAGAGACCCTCACCTTTGATGGGGAGTACCAGGGCACTCCTGGCTAACGGCTTGCACATCCAGCAGTCAACAGCAGTGACCCAGACAGAGACTGAGAAGTCCCCAGCCACTCTGCCCACCACGTGGATGGTCGAGGTTAGATTCTTCTCAGTCTTGGCAGTGAGTATCAGTGGTGTGTGGACCCAGTGGAAACGGTAGAGGTGGGCGTCTGCAGGCAGGGACAGGCTGCCATTGTCCTTGACCGTCAGGTTGGCTAAGATGGTCACTTCTGTACCAACGGTAGCAGGACCATCAGTAACAAGACTGAGATTGTAGAGACCTAGGAGACACATGCAGGCCAGGGTTCAGGAAGGCACCGAGGAATTCCTCAGCTAGTTTCCCAGTCATCAGTGATAACAGTGGGGCCAGCGAGATAGCTCTTCACACCAACTCTGATGATGCGAGTTTGATTCCCCAGTCCAAGAAGAAAACCAACTCCCCCAAGTCTTCCTCTGCCCACCCCCCCCATACACACACACACAAAATAAATGTAGCATCACAGAATGTCCCTATTTATTTACAGGGGATCCTTACCAAGACCCCTACCTGATGTCTGAAATTAAAGACAGCACCAGACCCAAAGTATCCTATGTTTTTTTCCTTGTTCGTTCTTTCTCTCACTCATTCATACATACAATTCATGGTGAACTTTAAATCGGTCACAATAAGAGATTACCAATAGTAACTAATAATAAAATGAACTAAGATCGGTGGTGTATGCCAGTCATCCCAGCACCAGGGAGGTTGAGGCAAGAGGACTGAATATTTGAGTCCACCCTGGGCTATGTAATGACTGTGTTCAAGGCCAGTCTGGGCTATATAGTGAGACTCCATCTAAAGAAACAGAACAGAAGCCGGGCGGTGGTGGCGCATGCCTTTAATCCCAGCACTCAGGAGGCAGAGGCAGGTGGATCTCTGTGAGTTCGAGGTCAGCCTGATCTACAAAGCAAGTTCTAGGACAGCCAGAGCTACACAGAGAAACCCTGTCTCCAAAGAGAGAGAGAGAGAGAGAGAGAGAGAGAGAGAGAGAGAGAGAGAGAGAGAGAGAGAGAGAACAAAATAGGGCAGGAGACAGGGCTGGAGAGATGGCTCAGCAGTGAAAAGTATGCACTATTCTTGCAGAGGAATGGAGTTCAGTTCCCAGCACTGGCATCTGGCCCCTTACAACCATCTGTAACTCCAGCTCTGGAGGGATATGATGCCCTCTCTGGCCACTTCTGGCACTGCACTCATGCCCACAAAACCACAGGCACATTTGCACACACGCACATAATAAAAGTAATAATAATTGTTGCAGCTGGTTTTATGTCAACTTGATATAAGAGAGAATCACCTGAGAGGGGGGGAGCCTCAATTGAGAAAATACTTCCGTAAGACCGGGCTGTAGGGCATTTTCTTAGTTAGTGATTAATGGGGAGGGCCCAACCCATTATGAGTGGTGCCATCCCTGGGCTGGAGGTCCTGTGCTAAAAAAAAAGTGAACTGAGCAAGCTATGAAGACCTTGTTAAAAAGGGGGGGGGGGGCTGATCCTTCCTACATAGTCCAGACTGGTGTTGAACTTGTGGCAATCCTCCTGCCTCCCCGTCTAGAGTACTCTGGTTGCAGTTTCATGCCATCACACCCAGCCTGAGACTCATTTCACCCAAACCCACTTTCCCAGCCAAAGTCCCTGCTTGAGGCTGAAGTCTTCCTAGGCGCTGATAGTATGTATTCCCTTTCTAGTCAGTCTACATTGTAACCACATGTAACTAAGTGTAAATTAACCTGATGTGACTGCTGACATTTACTTAAGCATTCTACTTCCCAGTCACTGCACCCACGCCCTCCCGTGTTTAACAACAATGTGGCTAGTGGTCGGTCTTCCCGAGGCACACAGAATACTTCTGTTTCCTTAAAGCCCCATTTCCCATGGGTAGTTGAGTCTCTGATTTTTTGCTCTCTCCTCACTTCTTGTTAGAGTGAAAAGAGCCAGCTGGGGTCAGGTGGAGGGCTGGGTACACAGCTAAGCAGGTAGAGCGCTTGCTTGGAGTGAATGAAGCTCTGGGTTCCATCCCTCCCATTCCACGAATGATGGTGACAAACACCAATAATCCTAGCACTCAGGAGGTGGAAACCGGAGGTCCAGAAGTTCAAGGCCATCCTCAGCTACATAGTGAATTTGAGGCCAACCTGTGTTGTAGAAAATCTAAGAAAAAAAAAAAAAAAGCCAGCTGTCCCAAACACCAGCCACAAGCCTCTCTGATTTTCTCTTTTTTGGGTACCCTGCCTCTTCAGCATCGCCACTCTATCCCTGTGGTGATATACTGTGTACCTTAATAAACTTCTCTGAGGATCAGCGGACAGAGCCAGCCACTAAATTAGATATAGAGGTCAGGCAGTGGTGGCACACACTTTTAATCCCAGCACTTGAGAGCTCATGCCTTTGCTTGGGAAGCACACATGCCTTTAATCCCAGGAAGGAATATGGCAGGGCAGAGAAAGGTATATAAGGCGTGAGGAAACAGGAACTCACTCTCCTTAGGCGGAGGATTTCGTAGAGGTAAGAACTAGTGGCTGGCTGTTCTGCTTCTCTGATCTTTCAGCTTTCACACTGATATCTGGCTCTGGGTTTTTTTTTTTTATTAAAACCACGTAAGATTCGAACAACATATCCCATTTCCAGGGACCCCACATACAGTCATCTGGATTTCTGCTCTTGGCCCTGATGTATGTCTTATCTTTTTGTTTGTTTGTTTGTTTGAAAGATACATTTTTAATAATTTGAATACTTTCACAAAGAGACAGGGAAGCCCTGCCCCTACAGAAAGGCTTTCCCACCTGCCCCTGCACCACAGCAGGACATGTAAGATGTGACCAGTACACTAAGTACACAGGACATTAAAAAGCATCCTGCTGGGCTGTCGGTGGCTGGTGGTGGCTGAGAAGTGTGAAATGGCCAGGAATTAAAAACTGCAAACTCAGGCTTACTTCTCCTGAATTTTCCAGTCAAGTGACTGGCTTTATGTCTTATCTCTTGTTGCTCCAACAAGTGTCTCGAATTAGATTTAATGTAATCATGAACCTTCCTTTGGGGTCTAGATTCACACTTGGGGACCTTCCACCTGGCAGCCAGCCACTCTTACAGTTCCAGGAGGTACACAGTGGCGCACACCTTTAATCCCAGCGCTCAGGAGGCTGAGGCAAGCGGATCTCTGTGAATTCGAGGCTAGCCTGGTCTACATAGTGAATTCTAGCCCAGGCAGGGCTACATAGTGAGACCCTGTCTAAAAAATAAAAACTTTCCAGTTCGCAGGATGCTTTGGTCCTTCTGACTTCAGGGTTTTTGTATATCCTGGCTCAGTGGGCAATGGCACTTGCTGCCAAGCCTGATGACCCGAGTTTGATCCCCTGGCATGCAAACACTCTAGTGAAAATAAATCTAAAAATAAAAAGAATTCCTGTTCTACCTTCTGCCCCACAGTAAGTCTTTCAGGAAGCCTTCCTGCGCCCTGACCCCTCAGTGCTCTCCTGACAGACTGAGTACACTACTGTCACTGAGACATCACCGTACAGAATGAAGATTTCTTCTCTCCTAGTGTACTTTTAATTCCTTGAAGACAAGGGTCATCTGCTTCTTTATTGTGCAAGCAAAATGCTTACCATGTAGTAAGGAGCCCGGGATGTGGCTCTGTGGATAAGTGTGCTTGCTACACAGGCGTGAGGACCTGAGTTCAATCCCCCAGACCCATGTAAGAAAGCCAGGCATGATGAGGTACACCTTTCCCTGGACTGGGGAGGCGAGGACAGGAGGATCTCTAGGGCTTGCTGGCCAGTCAACCTAATGGAATTAACGAGCTCCAGATTCTACTGTGATTGTTTAAATTTGATTAAAACTAAGAATTTGGCCTCAAGGCCATATTAGCAAAAACCCAAGTGTTTAATCACAACCATATGCCATTATGAGGCAGCCAGAGGCGGACAGACTCTGAGAAAGACATCTCAGGTCACCCTGTCACCTCCACATACAGGAGCATGCATATGAATGCATGTGCACCATTGTGTATACCCATGCACGAATGTGCGCACACACTCTCACACACACACAGACTGTATGGTTAGTGTTCAGTGGTACCTCTGAGCCACGTGACTACCTGGAAAGGAAGATGTGGCATGAAGTCCAGACCACCTGGCACCGTCGCAGAAGACTATTCACATGGGGGTTACTGACTGAACCCCTTCTGCGTGCCCCACTCCCACGAGTTACCCACAGGTAACCTAGCATGGACATGGTCTTCCTCAGAGTGAGTTCACAGGATACCTGCTGGAATCTTCAGCAGAACCAGAAGAGTCCGGCTGCAAATGTGCCCCTTGTTTACCTCACAACATTCCTGGACCCAACTGGGGACTCAGGCATCTGTCTTTTCTGTTGTTCTGCCCTGTGTTCCTGTTACGAATCCCTTTTCTTCAAATCCATTTGTTGAGTTATAAAGCTGTTTGAGTTATGGTGCTAAAGGCATGGGCTGCCACTGCTATCCTAGATACCGTGGGTTTGAGGGTTCATATCGTCAACATGGCGGGATTTAGTTTATTTTGAGACAGGATCTCTCTATGTACTCCTGGCTGTGCTGGAACTCTCTATGTAGACCAGAGTGGCCTCGAACTCACAGAGATCCACTTGATTGTATATGCAATGTGACCAGCTGCCACGGCTCCTGCTGCCATAAATTCCCTGACATGATGGACTCTTATTTTATTTATCTTGGGGGGGGGGATTGTGTGTGTGTGTGTGTGTGTGTGTGTGTGTGTGTGCGCGCTCTCTCGAACATATGTGCGAATGTGTGTATCATAATGGACATGTAGCAGGGGTCAGTTTTCTCCATCTAATGTGTGGGTTCCAGGAGTCAAATGCAGGTCTTCAGCTTTGGCAGCAAGTGCCTTTACTCTCTGAGGCATCTATACAGCCCCATTTCCAGCTGTTTTGCCATAGCACCCAGGCAAGTACGCAATACAAAAGGAAAGGGCTACTGCTGCTGTCCCCCAGGACTATTCACCCTCCCTCTAGTTGGCAGGCAGTGCGTCCCTCTCCTCAAGAGCTCTTACCTGTTTCCGCGCCCCTCCCCCATCACTACTACCACCCACCCCCTCCTCCCTCCCACTCAAGTGGAGGAGGAACAAGGACCAGAGTGAGGCTCTAAGGTGGCAGGAACACTAAGCTGCATGTTAATTGCCATCCTGCATCTGCAGTGAGAGCGGGCTGACGCAGATCGGTTGCCATGGAAATGGAATCATGGGGCAGCTGGCTGGAGCCGGGAAGAAGGAGGACCCACTGACGATGTTGTTGAAAATGGTTGCCGAGCCCTGCCTGGAGGAGACCACAATGGTCTTTTAAAAAACAGAAGCTGGGCGAGAGGGATGGCACGGTGGTTAAGAGCCCTTGCCGTTCTTGCCTAGGACCTGAATTCAGTTCCCAGCATCTACTACGGGCAGCTCACACGCGTCCTGATCTTGGGACTCCAAAGCCCTCTTCTAGTCTCTACGGGCATTCAAACACATGTGAGCATACATTCACACTGATAAATGTGGATGCTCATAAATTTAAAAAAAGAAAAAAGAAACTAAAAACAGAAACTGCACCAGGCGTGGTGGTGTAGCATGTCTTTACTGCACTCGAGAGGCCAAGGTATGCAGCTCTCTGTGAGTTCAAGGCTAGCTTAGTCTACATAAGTGAAACTCTGGAGGTGGATGCAGGAGGATTAGAAGCTCAAGGTCATCTTTGGCTATATAAGTTTGACACCATCCTCCCAGGTTACATGAGAGCCTGTCTAAAAGAGGGGTGGGGGAGCGGCCCTGGACCCCTTTCACTGGGTCAAGGTGACCCCCTTCTTTCTCTGGGCTTTGGGGAAGTATCCAAGGGTATCCGTGCTAAAGTGGGCAGTGAAAACCTTTGCCAAGTGTAGCTGAAGGAGTCAGACCCAGTGCATCCCCTGTGACTCTGCTCATCCAAAGTCATCTTTCATGTTTGGGAGCCCAGATGCACACAGAGCACAGCCAGCCACCAAGGCAAGGACTTGGGGGTGCCCCAAGTGCACTCAAGTGACATAGAACTAGATGTGCCAAGACAGAAAGGGGCAACGCCCTCAAAAGCATGGCCCCAGTTTCCTAACAGCTTACCAGGGCCTCAGTGTTTTCCCATGATACATGTGAGGCTTGGAACATTCTAGAAAATGACTACGGTGGCCTTTTCACATAGCACATGTTAGGCAGCCAAAATCACTTACCAAACACACCTGTGATGATCTAAATAACACAGAAATCCACCTGCCTCTGCCTCCCAAATGCTGGGATTAAAGAGGTAAGTCAAGTGGATCAGGAGTTCTAAGTCAGCCTGGGCTACATAAGACCCCATTGGGGGAAAACTTTTATTTTTAGTGTGTGTGTATGTGTGTGTGTGTGTGTGTGTGTGTGTGTGTGTGTGTGTGTGTGACTAGAGTGGTGACTCATGCTTATAATCCCAGCACTAGGTAGGGGAAACAGGAGGGTGCAAGTTAGAGGCCAGCCTGGGCAATTCATGAAGACCTCATCTCAAAATAAATATTGCCTGATAAGATGGCACATGCCTTTATCCCAGCGCCAGGGAACCTGAGGTAGGAGGATCTCTGAGCTTGAGGCCAGGC
Source organism: Peromyscus maniculatus bairdii (assembly GCF_049852395.1). Taxonomy (NCBI): domain Eukaryota; kingdom Metazoa; phylum Chordata; class Mammalia; order Rodentia; family Cricetidae; genus Peromyscus; species Peromyscus maniculatus. Next base: position 37,459,895 of record NC_134874.1, on the reverse strand, counting down.
TGGCTACAGGGTGAGCTCCAGGATAGCCAGGGCTATATAGAGAAATCCTGCCTTGAAATAGATAGATAGATAGATAGATAGATAGACAGACAGACAGACAGATAGATATTTAGTTGTGTATTTCTTGTAATTTAAATCACGTAACTTCTAGACACATATAACCCAATGGATCAGGGTGTCCATTTCTAGATGAATTCTATGTTGTATTTCCAGGAGTTGGGGGAGGGTGTAGGTAATTTGATACATGCAAAATTCCCACAAAATCCTCTGATGCATGCCAAAAACGCAGGTTGGTTTTTTTTATTTTTTAATTTACTTCGTGGTTCTGCCGTTCTCACAAACCTGCACCAGATCCCTCTCTTCCCCCACCTCTTTTTTAATGGGTGGATGCGCTGTGAAGAATGATGTGGGTTTTTTTTTTTTTTTTTTTTTTTTTTTCCCCTCCAGCTACTCACAACCCACCGGTCTCTGACAATTCTCGAATCTGTGTCGTTTGTTACTCCTAAAATGGGGTAGGAAGGTTGATGTTGGTCTTTTCATCACGGAGAGATGGGTCCTGGTGAGCCTAGGGAAGAATCTGTCGGCTCAAGATGCCCCCCCCCCCCTTTCTTTTTAAATCATTTCCAGGGAGGAAATGGCAGACTGGCCTCCTGGGCTGCAGACTAGCACCTGCGCCGCCCCTAAGCGAACGCAATCACGGTGGAAATCTCTAGAAAAATGCGACATCTTAAAGCAAAAGCGCTGCCCCATGCAGGCAAAGGGGGCGGTTCTCCCTGGGGGTGGCTGAGGCGCGATGACCTCTCCCAACCCACCCGGGGTTCCCTGCATGCATCCATGCTCCCTGTCCCTCCCCTAGTGAGTACCAGTCCCAAGCATCCGGATGGATGTGCTTCCCAGGGCAGAGTGCTGGAGGCAGGCATCGAGGGGGAGCAGGGAGACGCCCCAAGTGCCTGGGTGACTTCTGGGCAGAAGGGTGCCCAGCAGGGGTAGGACGCACCGAGTCCTCTCGGTAGCTCAGGTTCTGTATAGCACTGGACAGCTCCAGGCAGAATCTGGCTTACCTGCAGCCGCCTTCGCTGGGCCCAAGGGCAGGAGGCAGGCGAGCAAGAAGACGAAGCCGAGGTCGGACCAGACATCGGTAGCCTTGGCCATGGCGCAGCGTGGATGCCGAGGGGCTCCCGGCCGATGCGCAGGGTGCTGGGCTGGAGCTCCGCAGTGGCAGCTTGGTGTGGCTGTGCGTAGAGACGCAGCGCTCGCCTGTCTCCGCCTTCAGCCACCTCCGCCCACACAGCCCTCCCCCGAGCCCCGGAGTCCCTCCCCTCTAGGGATCACAGAAACCATCCTTACTTCACCAGGTGCGCATGCTCTCTTCCTGCATCGTGCTTCTGTAGGGTCCAGAGCCATCTTTCCAGCCCGAAACAGGGTCTCTTTACTGAACCTTTAGCTCACCACATTGGTTAGAAAGATGATCTAGGAGCCTCTGGAGTCTGCGCTGGGGCTACAGATGCTTACCACGCCTGACTTTTAAATGCGCGCTGATGACCCGAACTCAGATCTTTATGTTGCTGCGTAGCAAACAACTCACCAAACCCTCTCCCTAGCCCGTAAGTCTCTCTTACTGTCCTAAATTTTCACTACTTCGTATACATTTTGTACTTACATAATGTCTCCACCCAAACTAGCCAGAGTTCCTTGGGGATAGTCCTACTGAAAAAGAATGCACACACTTAACTGTTGTTGACTAATTTTTGTTTTTGCTTTGTTGTTGTTGTTATTTGAGACAGGTTTCGGGCTGGAGAGATGGCTTAGTGGTTAAGAGCATTGACTGCTCTTCCAGAGGTCCTGAGACAGGTTTCGCTGGGCAGTGGTTGCGCACACCTTTAATCCCAGCACTAGGGAGGCAGAGCCAGGAGGATCTCTGTGAGTTCGAGGCCCAATCTTGAGGGGCCCTGGTAGTTGCAGCCTCTGTGATGAAGATAATGACTGTCCATGATAGGTATGGCTAATAGAACCTCATTCGTTTTAGCAGTGGTTTGTTTGGGCTAATTTAATTCTTCTGGGTAATAGAAAGTTCACATTTATTTGTCTATCTACCTAATTCTATGTGTGTATGTACATGTATGTATTATAGTCCAACGCCTGCTATTGTGGAGGTCAGACGATAATTTGCAGGAATTGAGACACTCCTTCTACACCTGGGTCCAGGGGATCGAACTCATGTCCTTAGGCTGGGCAGCAAGCACCTTTGCCTGCCAATCCTTCTCATTGGCACCCCACTGATTTTTGCTAATGATAGCCTTTTGAGAGTAGGTTATTCTGTCTGTTGGTCCTAGATTATTCTGTCTGTCTGTTATTCTGTCTGTTTGGTCACAGATGGGAGAAGCCCCAGAGTTCATATCCCTGCTAAGGCGAAATAGTGAGGCAGGGGAAATCTTAGTGAGGTGAGAAGGGGAAGGAGCCCTTTCATCTTAGAACCTGGTAAAAATCTCTTGCCAAGAGAGAAGCAAGAATCCCTGCACACCGCATATATATCGTGTATATTCATACAGACACATGCACGCACATTAACAAAAAAATGAGGATTTTTTGTTTTGTTTTGTTTTTTTCAAGACAGGGTTTCTCTTTGTAGCTTTGGTGCCTGTCCTGGAACTCTTTCTGTAGACCAGGTTGGCCTCGAACTCACAGAGTTCTGCCTCTGCCTCCCGAGTGCTGGGACCAAAGGCATGTGCCACCACTGCCCAGCAATATATTTAAAAAGAACCCCAGCACAGCTAACAACTGCTTAAGGTCTGTGGTGGTTAGAATAGGAATGGCCCCCATAGACCCACGTGTTTGAATGCTTGGCCCATAGGGAGTGGCACTGTTAGGCTTGGCCTTGTTGGAGGAAGTGTGTCAGTGTGGGGGCAGGTTTTGAGGTCTCATGTGCTCAAGCTAAGCCCCGTGTGCCACACAGTTTCCTTCTGCTGCCTGTGGATCAAGATGTAGGACTCTCAGCTCCTTCTCCAGCACCATGTCTGTCTGTATGTCACCATGTTTCCCATCATGATTATTATGGACTAAACCTCTGAAACTGCAATCCAGCCCCAATTAAATGTTTTCCTTTATAAGAGTTGTCATAGTTGGGGTGTCTCTTCACAGCTATAGAAACCTTAAGACAAGGCCTTTCTCCCTTCCCAACTATAAATCTTCAGTTTTCTAAGATTCTCACCAGAAAATCCATTTTTAGGAAAAAGACCTGTATTCAACCCTGTCTGGACCTTTGTAGCTTTTGGTTTTGGATTATCAGATTATAATGCCATCCTAGGCATGTACAGATCCACCTATGATCTCACTTAACAACTAAAAGACAGTAGATGAGGTGTGTTTCTTAGTAACCTCTAAAAAAAGAGATTTAAGTTTTATTGTGTGTGTGTGTGTGTGTGTGTGTGTGTCTGTGTGTGTGTCTGTGTGTGTGTCTATGTGTGTCTGTGTCTGTGTCTCTGTGAGTATATGTGCACTGACTGCAGGCATCCCCAGAGGCCAGAAGAGGGCACTGGATCCCTTGAAAGAGGAGTTAACAGGCAGCCTAACATGGATGCTGGGAGTGAGCAGGAGTGAGCCGCCTAACATGGATGCTGGGAACCAAACTCAGATCCTCTGGAGGAAGCAGTGCGTGCTTTTATCCCGAGTCATTTCTCCAGCTTCTATTATTGATCTTTTGAGATGACAGCCACCAAAGTGGTAGATTTGGTTAATGCTGAGACAATTAATTGCTTACTCTTCCCTGAGGAGTCCATTTCCACCTGGCTTATATCCTTCTTTCTATGGTTCTTTCTTAGGAAGCACATACCGACATACAGATGTGTATTGTTTTCTTCTAAGCACCTCTCTTTCTCTTAACCCTTCAGATTAAACCTATATTAAAGTGACCTTTAACAAAACCTCCAACTCAGGGCAGCAAAAGAGAACAGTGGGTAAGGTTCCTATGGCTGAGCCTGACGCCCTCGATTCAATCTCTGGGATGCACGCGGTAGAGAGAACCAACTCCCACAGGTTATGGGGTCTTGCTCTGTCAGCTCACCATTCTGAATAAATGTTTTTATTTGTCTGTTTGTTTGTTTGTTTGTTTGTTTGTTTTTAATCAGCTGGGTGTTGTGGCACACATCTTCAATCCCAGCACTCCACTAGGGACACAGAGGCAGGCAGACCTCTGAGTTCAAGGCTAGCTTGGTCTACAGGTGAGTTCCAGGACAACCAAGGGTTCATAGTGAGATTCTGTCTCAAAAAGAAATTAAAAGCAAAAAATTATCTCTAACTCTACTTCATCATTGTAATGAGCACAGTAAAAAATGGCTTTTAGACATGTAAAACCATCTTAGTCGGGTTGGGGATTTAGCTCAGTGGTAGAGCGCTTGCCTAGCAGGCCCTGAGTTCGAGCCTCAGCTCAAAAAACAAAAACAAAAACAAAACAAAACAAAAAAACCAGCTTAGTCAGGAACTCCACCAGACCCACGGCTGCATCTGATAACCAGAACCCAGTGACATCACTCACTCAAGACAACCAGACAGAGTCCTAGACTCCATGACGCCCACTGGACAGTCTATAAACAGAGACCAAGAAAAATGCTCTGCTCCGCATATCTGGAGAGATGTCACTTTGATCTGCCCTGTGGCTAGAGAGTCCTTCCCAGAATCCTGACCCTCGAATCAGAGAGTTGTGTTAGAGACTGGATCTGACATTCAGCTAAGATACGACACACAGGTGAGCAGCCTTGGGGAGATAGACTTAGAATAATAAAATATAACTTTTGTTATACTAAAACTACTCACTCATATCTACCTTCTTGCTCTCGACAATCATAAACTGGCTGATATTGAAATTCTTTTTAGCATAGAAGCCACAAATTCTGGTTTACCCCGAGTCTTAGTCCCTAAAAACCTAGGGGTACTCATCAGGCTCCCAAGGATGGCATTGTGGAGCTGTGTCTTTTTCTTCTCACAAATGACACTACCACACACTGTCCTCCACTGGAAATGTTGCAGAAGGAAATGAGGACCAGTGGATGGATGGTATGGCTCTAAATCCTTCGGTAAGTTGGAGGGGTCAAATGGAATTTAGAATGCTGGATTTGTTTCATGTATCATGGCTCCAGGCCTGCATCTCCACTCTGCTAGGGCAGTTTGACCTGTCAGATCCCAGGACACCAAAGTCACCCTGTTGAAACCGACCAGAGATCTTGAGAGGACAAGCCACGGAATAATGATTCAATATAGTGGGGGGGACGGGGACCCACAACTCATGGTTCAGCCTCAACCTGTAAACCCAAGGCCTGTGAATGAGGTACCCAAGCAGAGAGGGGAGCATGGTGTCTTAGTCGTTTTTTCAAAAGGTCAGGCTCACACTGGATGTGGTGGCATGTCTAGCACTGAGGAAGCTGAGGCAGGAGGATTGAGAATTGAAGGCCACATACTGGATACTCTCTAAACTGGGAGAGTGTAATGCTGCAGAGATGAGTCGGCCATGAAGAGTTCTTACTGCTCTTCCAGAGGACCCGAGTTTGGTTACCAACACCCATGCTGAGTGGCTCACAACCAGTTGCAACTCCAGCTCCAAGAGACCCAACACCTTTCCTGGCCTCCACTGACATCTGCACTTATACGGCATCTGTGTGTATGTTATGTGCGTATCAGGGCGGGTGCCTGAAGAGGCCAGAAGAGGGAGTCAGAGCCTCTCAGGCTGGAGTTTAACAGTTGTTTGTAAGCCACTCAGCTCAATGCAAATGTCGGGGACTGAATTCAGGACCTCTGCAAGAGCAGCAAACGGCCCTAACCACTGTGCCATCTCCGCAGGGGGTTATCGCGGGTATTTGTTATAGTGATGAAACGCTGAGCATCGAAACACCCGTTGCAGTCTGCATCGCATCACCTCTGAGCCTCCTGCCTTTATGTCGCATTAACCTTTTTTCAGTGTTCTGTGATTTATTTTAATTTTATATATACAAGCATTCTGCCCTCATATATTCCTGGGTACCACTTGTGTGCCTAGTGCCCACGGAGGACAGAAGAAGGCATTGGAGCCCTGGAACTGGAGTTACAGACAGTTGTAAGCTGCTGCGTGGGTGCTGGGAATCGAACCTGAGTCCTCTGCTACAATCCCACCTAAGTCCCAGCGTGGTGAACCAATGACTTTATTGGGTTTATTTACAGAGCAAAGTGAGGGATTGTTTACAGGAGTGTGGGTGACCCCAAAACTATGGCATCACTGCAATGTCCCACCCCATTATGGATGATGACCTCATGGGACCTGCATTATGGAATCCCTCTGTCAGTCAACCTTCTACTCTTTGTTTGTTGTTTGTTTTATTTTTCCAAGATGGGGGTTTTCCTATGTAGCCCTGGCTGTCTTGGAACTCGATCTGTAGACCAGGCTGGCCTCGAACTCACAGAGATCCTCCTGCCTCTGTCTCCCATGCGCTGGAATTAAAGGTGTGTGCTGCCACCCCCACCTGGCCAACCTTTCACTTTCTATATAATCAAAAACACAGATCCCAAGATCACTTGCCATTGGGGGTGTACAGGAGAGAGGGTCTTGTGGCTCTCCCGCTCCTGTTTCTACTGAGGAGTGTCAGCAGCTGCATTCACATTACCGTAAACCTGGCTAGGTCCCCTAGCCCCTTTCTGATTGACATGGCTACTGGTCTCTGCAGTTTCTCCTCCAAGGCAGCAATGGGGGAAACATATTATGCCCAGAGGGAAGTAACTGCCCTGCAGCACTTCACCTACAAAGTATTGAGATGACAGGCTAGAGCAAGTTTGGGATGAAATCCAGGGCTGCCTACGTGCTAGACAGCCATTCTACCTCCTGAGTCCAAACCCAATCGGTGATGTTTCAGTTGAGCAAGACGCGGTGCCTCTGAGGGAAGAACATTCCAGAACGGCAGCTGAACTTCAAAGGACCTAAGAGAGGAACAGTGGATGTCAAGAACAGCAAGACCCCAGTAGCTGAAAGGTGATCTGCCAGGGTTGTGTGGCAGGCAGGCAGGCCCAGAACACCTTGATGGGCTGCAAAGTCTTTGTAGGTTTTAAGCAGAGGAGAGGCTTGATTTAATTTCCCTAATAGGGATGATGTTGACCCTGTCCCTAACCTGGAATTCAAAAGACAAGCAAAACCCTAACAAGGCGAGATTACCTTGGTAAAACTGTACCATTAGGGAAGAGAGGAGTTTTTGCCAATGTTAGAGCTAAAACCAGTTATAGGTATGTATGAGATGCAATTAAGCTGGAATTTATCCAAGATAGATTTGCTTTGTTTTTCCTTTTTCAAAAAATTCATCTATTTATTTTACATCCCAGCTGCAGCCCCCCCCCCATCCTCTCCTCCCTGTCCCTCACTCCCACCCCCACCCATCCTCTTCTGTCTCTACCCAGGAAAGGGCAGGTCTCCCATGAAGATCAATAAAACATGGCATATCAAGTTGCAGTAAGACTAATCACCTCATGTATTAAGGCTGGGCAAGGTGACCCAGTATGAGGAGTAGGGTCATAGAAGCCAGTAAAAAGAGTCAGAGACAGCCCCTGTTCCCACTGTTAGGAGACCGGCTTCTTTCCTCCCTCCCTCCCTCCTTCCCATCCTTCCTTCCTTTCTTGACAGGCTCTCACTAGGTAGACCAGGCTGGCCTCAAATTCACAGGGATTGTCCTTCTCTGTCTCCCAAGAGCTGGGATTAAGAGTGTGTACCACCACGTCCACTATGTTTTTCTTACGTAAATGTATGCTGTTTGTTTATTATGACTGTGTGTGTACATGATGCCTGTATGTGTGAGCGTGTGAGGGCACCCTTGTGAAAGTCAGAGGACAACTTTGTGGAATCAGTTCTCTCCTTCCTTCACACGGTTCCAGAGTTCTAACTCAAACTCAGGTCCTGAGCTCTTGCATCCGGCACTTTCTACTCCAAGGCAGCAATGGGGTAAACATGATCTGCCCTGAGGGAAGTAACTGCCTTGCAACACTTCACCTACAAAGTATTGAGATGAAAGGCAAGTTTAGAATGAAACCCAGAGCTTCCTATGTGCTGGATAAGCACTGTACCTTCTGAGCTACAACTCAGTGAGCAATCTACTCATCAATCTCACCGACTCCTACCTGGTTTTTTTTTGTCTCCCAGATGATAGAAAACAACTCCCAGGGCACTGATTTAATGATCCCTGTTTTAAGCCCTTCTCAAACTTTGGACCTGTAAGTTTTGGAAGTTGTCATGGCATAGACTTGGTTTGTAAACAGACAATTTCCTGCAGTGTGTGTGTGTGTGTGGGGGGGGGGATGTCATTAGAAACAATTTCCCACCTTGCCAGGGTTTCTGCTACAGCTAGTTTTTTTGTGGCAACAATAGACAAATACTGGAGCATGTTTTCAAAGGGCCGTCTTAACCCCAGGGTTATTTTTGCAAGCACAGCAAGCTCTGTTTATTACCAAGTGCGAAAATGTATCAATTTGGGATCAGAACACAAAGACCCTGGTGGTTCAAGGTTTCAGAGTAGGAACAGGAAGTTGCAGTATGTAAATACAAGGAGCCTGGAGGTAGAATAACCGTCATTTGCGTGGTTCATAAAAACTCAGTAAGCCGGGCATTTTATCCCAGCACTCGGGAGGCAGAGCCAGGCGGATCTCTGTGAGTTCGAGGCCAGCCTGGGCTACAGCGCGAGCTCCAGGACAGGCACCAAAACTACACAGAGAAACCCTGTCTCGAAAAACCAAAACCAAAACAACAACAACAACAAAAAACCAAAAAACCAAAAAAAAAAAAAAAAAAAAAAACCCATTGGTAACTATAGTTACCGAGCTCGCTCCACTGTCAGTGGCTGTCACAGAACCCACTGGGTAGTGGAGAATTGATAGTTGTCCCTTGTAAAGCAAGGCCTCTTCATCAGCTTCTGCCGCCTCACTGGATATCACAGGATTCATCTTCCCCTTCCCTCCACTATGTTTCTTTATTGCTTTGGTCTGGCTTGAGGCCTGTCTAGTTCTAATTTGGTCTTGGATGGAGGACATCAGCTACAAGCAGGACAATTACGGTTGTCTCGGGGTGGCCTGGCTGCAGAACAAGCTAACAGGGTGGGTATCAATCTATCTGCAACATTCCCAAAAGCCTTCCTTGCCTCTTCCCGCTTGCACGAACTGCGAAGATTCTCAAGCGACTGAGAATATAGAACACTAGCAGAGCTTCGGCCTAGTGTATGTGAGGCCCTAAGTTCAACACCCCGCATTGCAGGAAGAGGAAAAAAAGACACCTCAGGGAAGGGAAGTCCAGCCCTAAAGGCCACACACACACACTCAGTCTAACTGCGGACCAACTGGATAGGTATTTCGGTTGTCCATCACCCTTCAGCCTGGCCCCTGCGAGGTCAGGGACTCAGGGATCACGAATCTTGAAGCTGCAGCAGCCCACAGCCCCCCAGGCCTGGGTGTTCCGCAGCGAGGTCACCCCAAGGCGACAATTTAAAAGGACAGCTCGCCCACCCAGGCGGCAAACGCCCCTCCCTCCCTGCCCGCCCAGGCCGCACCCACTTGGGGGCGGTGCACCCAGGCTTGGTTCTCGGTGGGCGGACGCCGCGGCTTTAAGTAGGGGCGGGACTGAGCGCTGAGTAGCAGCAGCGTCGGCAGCGAGAGTTCTCGGACACTCGGGGCCGGATACGGGAGGCCAGCTGGCAAGTCCCGGTAAGCGCGGGGCAGGCGGGCGAATGACCCCGGGAGATGCACGCGCGGATGTGCGTGTCTCAGGTGTGGGGGAAGAGGTCGGTGCAGCGCGACGGCTCCATAGAAGGGCGGAGGAGGCTGTCCTGGCAGGACCGAGATCCTGAAGCCCCACCACGGGAGCTCTGTTTGGCTGGATCTGCCCCCACTGCAGTGTTTAGCCCTCCGCGGTGCTCGGCTGCGCTGGAGCAAGACAGCGGGACGCGCAGCGCTAGCGGCCGCGGGGATTGGCCCTCGGCGCTCGCCGTAGCCCAGCGGCCTGCTTGGGGGGCGGTCGCTGAGAGTCCCGGGAAGGACCGGCGACAAAAGGAGGGAACCCGAAGGCCGTTTGCGACAGGAAGGGATTGCGTGAGGAGTCGCGGGGGCTGCGGCGCCCTACTAAAGCCACCCTGGCATCTGCGGGCCTCCACGCAGGCACCTGGCTCTCCGGGCCAGACGCTGAGAGTGAAGGTAGCGGTGGCTGCAGCGCCCCCTGGCGGCCTGGCGGCACGGTGTCCAGCCAGTCGAGCGTCGTGGGCGGGGCGGACCCGACGGAGGACAGCGGACTGTGGGGCCGTTTGCCTCTTCCTTACCTGGGTGGGGACTCGGTGGGGATCATGGGCATCCAGGCCTGAGCCTTCAGCCTCCGGGAAAGTTCAGAGCTTCCTTCCGGAATCCGCAGGCGAAATAGGGACTTCCCCTGATGTCAGGGTCTTAGCCCAGGGGAAAGCGAGGCCAGGCCGCTGGGAAGCCTGGGGGGGGGGGGGGGGTTGGAAATGGCACATTTAATGAGTGGCATATAAAAAGGGGATTAAGTGTCGCAAAAGCCTGCGCAGATGCTGGGATTATAGCTCAGAGGATAGAAAGCCCGCCTGGCATACCAAAGACCCTGGATTCTATCCCCCAGCACCTCCTAAACCTGGGGTGGTGGTACACAGGCTTGTCTGGGGTGCGGGTGCGGAAGGATCAAGAATCAAGAGCCCTACCTCAGCCAGCTCCTCCCACCCGAGTTTCACGACAGCACCTCACAGCAGGAAAGTTAGATAAAAAGTTGGGCAGCGCTGGGGCTTCTCTGTTCCTAAGAGAAGGCTGTGATCCTGAGTCTAGTCAGCAGGCCTTGGGTGTGAGGGGCCTCCAGCTTGTTTGGAGGACAGACTGATAGGGAAAGGCAAGACCTTAGCCAAGTCACGGTAGCAAGGCTGACAGTATTCCTAGTTTTTCGTTTTCTCCCTACAAACAGGGTCTATGATATTATGTAGGCCTTGCTGTTCTGGAAATCTCCGAGCGCTAGGATTAAAGGTGTACTCCCCCACGCTCAGCTATTCTTACTTATTTATTTTTAACATTCATGTATTTGTATGTGTATGTGTGTTGGGTATGTATGTGGAGATCAGAGGATGGCCGTGGGAGTCAGTCCTTCCAGCCTGTGGGGGCACAGGTATGATGAAGTCAGTTCTCCAGGCTTGGCAGCAGGCACCTTTACATTATGAGCTAGGGGTCGGCAGCCTGTTTCCAACTCAGTGAGGTGCCCTTAAAGCATCCTTTGGGGCCAGTGAGATGGTTCTTTGGGTAAAAGTGTTTGCAGCCGAGCCGGATGACCTGAGTTCGATCCCTGAGACCTGCATGGTGGACAGAAGGAAGGGCCTTCCACAAGTTGTCCCCATTCTGCACACGCCTCCCTCAGCCCCAATAAGTAAATATAATAAGAAGAGGACACATTCTTTGAGTGTGTTTTGTGCCTCAGCTGTAGATAAAATCCAAAGCTTTCTGGGCACTTCACAGTCTTGGAGGTAATGCTTAGGAAAATGGTTTACTTATTTACTTAATACTTTACCCAGTGTTGCCGATAAAACCCAGGACAAGGGCTCTCTGCCACAGTGTGTGTATTTTCTTTTGAGACAGGGTCTCATCATGGAGCCCTGGCTAGCTTGCAACTCACTATGTAGACCAGGCTGGCCCATCTCCTGAGTGCTGGAATTAAAAGCATTTGCCACTGTGCCCAGCTGTTTTTTTTTTTATATTTTTAAAAAGTGGCTTAGGAGGGGTGTTGAAGACGAATAGTGTTTCATGAAGAGCTCAAATCATATAGAATTCACACTTTAGCATTCACGACTAGTTTTATTGGACACAGCTGTTGTCATTCATCTGTACATTTATAACTCCTTCCTGAACACGGAAGAACTGGGTCACTATGGTAGACTTTGCATAGCTACACAGACTAAAAATATTAAGCCGGGCGGTGGTGGTGCACGCCTTTAATCCCAGCGCTCTGGATGCAGAGCCAGGCGGATCTCTGTGAGTTCGAGGCCAGCCTGGGCTACAGAGGGAGATCCAGGACAGGCACCAAAACTACACAGAGAAACCCTGTCTCGAGAAACAAAACAAAACAAAAACAATTTACTGTCTAGCTCTCTGGCTTACCCGCTGCCCCCCCCCCCCCCACACACACACACTTGGAGATAGTGTCTCATGTATCCCAGGCTCCTCTCTGGGCCTCTCAAGTGTAGGCATTACAAACTCTGCTTTATATATTGCTGGGGGTCAAACCTAGGGCTTCATAAACATGTTAGGCAAACCCTATCTCTCTGAGCCCCAGCCCTAGCTCTCCCTCTCTTCTCTACAGCTCTTTATACAAGCTGCTGGCTTGGGGAAAGAAGGATGTATAATGGGAAAGAAGACCGTTCATGTTAAAAAACAATGTTTAAACAATGGATTTGGGTAAACTTTATATTGAAACAGTATGTCCCAAAACAATCAGAAACAACCTGTAGAGAACTGTATTATAATCTGGATTACTGCAAAACCATTTAGGGGAGGGGAAGTGAGACGGCTCAGCAGGTAAAAATTTCTAGCACAACCCCTGATGACCTGAGTTCGATTCCCTGGAAGTGCAATTCCTCTGACACGTCTGTGGAGGCACAGGGGTCTCCCCCAGAGAATAAATAAATGAGTGGAATTTTAGAAGGTCCTTGGGTAAAACCTTTCACAGGTTATACGCCTGTGCCCTTGAAAGCTGCTAATTGGATGTTTCTTTTCACAGACTGGGTGAACCCATGGACTTGGTATTTTAGTTTTGAGAAAGAAACAGACTCAGAAGAAAGATGGCATTTGTTGCAACCCAGGGGGCCACGGTGGTTGACCAAACCACTCTGATGAAGAAATACCTTCAGTTCGTGGCCGCTCTCACAGATGTAAATACACGTGAGTGATTCTTCTTGACACATGGGGATAGATAGCAACCTTAGTGTTTGTCCTTGGTCTCCCCCTTTCTACCTTGTGGAGAAGCAAAGTGATGAGCAACAGTGCTGGAGCCCCAAAGAGGCACGAGTGTGTGTGCCTGTGTGTGTGTGTGTGTATCCTTGTCCGTGCATGCACACGTGAGTCTGTGACGATGGGTGTGTGTGACTGATGGTAGGGACCTAGCCATGTGCCATCTTCCAGGCTGTGACAGTCAAACTGATAAGATCTGATTGCTTCTCTTCAATTCTTAAATCCAGTGATTTTTTTTTTTAAAGCCTCCTTAAGGCAGTTTCAATGACCTGATCGTTTTTTGGTTTTGTTTTGTTTTGTTTTTTTGCCATTTACAGCCGATGAAACCAAGTTGAAAATGATGCAGGAAGTTAGTGAAAACTTTGAGGTATGACTTTTATGATTTGCTTTTTTTTTTTTAATTACACTTATTTCGTGTCTGTGTATTTGCCTGTACATGCCACAGTGCTACGTGCTGGTCACAGGACAGTCGAAGGGACTCTGTTCTTTCTTCCATCATGTGGGCCTAGGGATTGATGGCTCTGCGGTTTTCTTTGTTTTTTGTACTTTCTCCTATTGTCACATCAATATATTTATTAAAATGTGTTATTTATTATTATTGTTGTGTGTAAGATGTGTGTGGGGTGTTGGGGTGTACATACCACCACAGTGTTTACATGGAGTGCTTCTCTCCTACCTTTACATGGGTTCTGGGTATCAAACTCAGGTGGTCAGGCTTGCCGATTTGGGTGACCCTTGGCCTGCCGAGTCATCTTGCCAGCTCTTTTGTCAGTCTTTCTAAAAGTTCTGTTTAGTCGTTGTTACTTGCTGTGGTGGGAGGGGGTACAGAAGCGCTGCAGCGTGCACATGAAGGTCAGAGCAGCACTTTGGGGATGGTTTCTCCTCCCGTCTTCACCGTTACATAGGCTCCGGGTATTGAACTCGGGGCTTCAGGCTCATGTGGCAAGCACTTCCACTGCTGAGCCATCTCTCCAGCCCTGTCAGATCCTTTTAGTGTTACTGACTCAGAGGTCACTGATAACAAAGGCTAGCCCGTGATAGTGAGCTCCTGTAACTCCAGCAGTGGGAAAGCTGAAGCAGGAAAATTGGCAGTAATTATTCAGTGCCAGCCTGGGCTATGTGTACAGCTCAGTGCCAGCCTGGGCTATAGTGTGAAAGTGTTTGGAAAGAAGTCTTTTTTTTTTCCCTCCCTAAACATTTACTTAATTTGTGTGTCTATGTGTTTGGGCACATACATGCCATGAGGTGCATGTAGAGCTCAGAGAACAACTTGCCTTCTATAGTGGGTTCTTCCTTAGGCTTGGCAATAAGCGTCTTTACCCTCTGAGCCATTTACCATGCCCCATAGAATCGGTGCAACTGATGGTATTTCAAAACAGGAATTTGAAACTTTGTGCAGAATATTGCTCACCTTCCTGGTGGCAGTCTCAGTGTTGTGTTCAGGAATGCTGGCTCTGTTTTGGTTGCTGTGCTGTGGCATTTTTACTTTTTAAAAGGGGGCTCTTTACATGTTTTCACTTGAATGCATTCAAGTTTATGTTGTGATTTGTTATGTTCAGGTGATTGCTTATCTGAGTTTCTTGTATTTGTATGATTTTAAATTATCCCACAGATCTCCTAGACTTCGTCTGCAATTGGTCTTTGTTTTTACACTGGAAAATACTGATTGATCTTAAAAGCAACAACCTTAACGACAACAACAAAAAAGCTCTTTCATTTTATGTGTATCTTATGAATGCCCAGGTGTGTGCATGTGCACAGCATACATGCAGTGCCTGTGGAGGCCAGAAGAAAGTGTCAGTCCCTGGAGTTAAGGTGCTTATGAGAATCTATGTAGGTGTAAGAAAGTCAGTCCAGGTCCCCTGCAAGAATAGTAAGCCCTCTTAATGGCTGAGCCGTCTCTCCTGCTCTTTCTTGGTCTATCTTTAGGGATTTGCCACCTCCAAACTTTTCATTTTCAGTTTACTTTTCCATGTTTTTAAAGTCACTTTACTTTTAGTTCTAGGCTTTCCACTGTGTTCTTTAGATTTCATTTCTCTGCATATTCCCTATTTGTTTACACACTGTCTTTTTCTTTTGGTTTCTTTTCTTCTTCTGTTTCTTTTCTTTTTGAGACAGGGTTTCTCTTTGTAGCTTTGGAGCCTCTCCTGGAACTCACTCTGTAGTCCAGGCTGGCCTCAAACTCACAGAGATCCGCCTGGCTCTGCCTCCCCAGTGCTGGGATTAAAGGTGTGCGCCGATGCCGGCTTAGTTTCACTTTTTGAACAACCAGGCATTTAATGACTGGGATGCATTTTGGGAATTGTGTCATTTGGCAGTTTTGTTATTTGAGCAGCATTGAGTATCCTTACACAGACAGTTGGGATAGGTCAGTTAGGCAACATGAGCCTCTTAAAACAATTACACTTGTACCCGTGTGTGCATGTGCAAGTAGATGCACAGGCGTGTTTGCCACGGCACATGTGTAGAGGCTAGAGGACAGCTTGAAGGAATTGGCTCTCTTACTGTGTGGTGCTGCTCAGTGGCTAGTACCTTCTTTACCTGCTGGGCTGTCTCTCCAGCCTGCCTCTTAATATGATCAAAATGTAGTGAACACAAAATGTATGTGGCTGCTGCCAGTGTGTAAGACAGCACACTGTTTGACAGTGGCATTTAAAGATTCATACATTCAAATAATGATGGATGTGATCATTATTTGATATGTGCCTGTGGTGTGTGCCCATTTATCCCAGTCGGGCAACATCATGAGACCCTGTCTCCAAAAATGGAAAAAGTCTGTAGCCAGTTGAGCAGACCCAAATTCCCTTCCTGGAGGGGACATGGAGTGTGAGGATTGCAGCCAGCCACCTCCTTGGGAGTGTAGGCAGCCTGGTGCTCTGGGTTGCCCTGAGGGGCTTTCAAGGCAATTTTCTTGCAGATGTCATATCTCCAGTTTCAGTGCTGT
Organism: Peromyscus maniculatus bairdii; assembly: GCF_049852395.1. Lineage (NCBI taxonomy): Eukaryota > Metazoa > Chordata > Mammalia > Rodentia > Cricetidae > Peromyscus > Peromyscus maniculatus. The sequence goes on along the minus strand of NC_134874.1, from coordinate 37,443,973 downwards.
CCCCAGCCTTGGCTCCAGGAAGATGAAGCTATGCCTTTGGGAAGCCCCAGGGCACAGTGGCCAGAGTTCATGCTGGCCAGGTTATTCTGTTCATCTGCACCAAACTGCAAAACAAGGAACATTTGAATGAGGCCTTGTGTAGAGTCAAGCTTTAGTTCTCTGACCAACAGAAGACCCATACTTCAAAGAAGTAGGCCTTCACCCTGTTTAATGCAGGTGAACTTGAAGATACAGTGGCTTGTCCCATAGCTGTTGGCTCAGATATATCCACGGTAGTTGCCTGGACAAATGGCAGGCGCTGCATTTCTGAGGGCTTCCATTGTCCACACCCCACCAAATCATGTGTGGTAATAAATCTCACATCCAGTATGTCTTTCAAAGGAAAAGAAGCTAAAAAAGCATGGTGGAGTTAATACAGAGACCGTAACAAGGTGGTTTGCTCTTTGACTTTAAGTGCTGCTCATAATGTCATGTGCTGTGCTTTTATCTGAGAGGCAGTGCGGACTTGTTGACATCCCCCTGCCACAAAAACCTGCATTGCCCTTGATGCTGTGATGCCTGTGACACCACCAGGTGATAGATAGGACTTTTTTTTTTTTTTTGGCTCCTTTAGGATTTTACAGGACCACTATCATGTGGTTCATCGTTATGTGGTACCTATTGACTTTTTTATAATGGCTGCTTTAAAAGTCTTATCTTTTTTGAGACAGTATCTCTTTCTGTAGCCCTGACTGGTCTATAACTCAGTATGGAGGGGACTGGCCTGAAACTCAGAGATCTGCTTGCCTCTGCCTCTCCAGTGCTGGGGTTAAAGGGTTTTACCACCCTTCGTGGTGAATACGTTAGTGTTTTATTTTTTTTTTTTTGGTTTTTCGAGACAGGGTTTCTCTGTGTAGCTTTGCGCCTTTCCTGGGACTCACTTGGTAGCCCAGGCTGGCCTCGAACTCACAGAGATCCACCTGGCTCTGCCTCCCGAGTGCTGGGATTAAAGGCGTGCGCCACCACCGCCCGGCACGTTAGTGTTTTAAAAAGATAATTTGTTTGATGTGTATGAGTGTTTCTTCCAAGTGAAGACCTAAATGATCCACCTCTCCCCTTGATACAGTGTCTGGCTTTGTAGCAAAGAGTAGCCTCTAACTCATGGTCCTCCTGCCTCATCCTTGTGCTAGGTTCCAGGCATGCACCACTATACTTTGCTGACTGGCTTTGAAGGTCAGCCTTGAATATTCAGTATTTTCCAGAGCATTGGCATTTTTTTCTTTGTTCAAATTTATTTATTTATTTACTTAATTACTTTTGTTCAAATTACATTTATGTGTGTACCTGGAGTTTGCATATGGAAGTCAGAGGATAATTTGCAGGAATGTTCTTTTGTATCACGTGGGTCCCGGGGATTGAACTTGGCTCATCTTGTGTCTTGAAAAGGTCCTCAACCCACTGTACCATTTTGCCAACCCTAAATGCCTTATAAACTGATGTATATATAGAATGGTGTGCCAGGTTGTATTCTGACCCTTGTGCACATTGTACAGTGTTTAGGTAGGTGAAACATGTCTTCTCAAAATACTGTCTCCTTATGGAGAAAATATTCAGAATCCTTCTAGATCCTTTATTTTTATTATTATCATTTGCCTTTTCTTTTTTGAGACATAGCTATGTAGCCCTGACTGTCCTGGAACTCACTTTGTAGACCGGGCTGGCCTCACATAGATATCCACCTGCCTCTGCCTCTCGAGTGCTGGAATGAAAGACTTAGCTCTCTGTGGTACACAATGTTGCTACTGACAGCCACCCACCCTGCAGACCAGAACTTGTTGCTCCCACTGATCAGCTTCCCTGTCTCCCTTCTGTAGTCTCTCCAGCCCAGATACCTTTTTTTTTGCTCAATTTGTATGAGGTCAGCCTTTAAGAGTCCTCATGAGTGAGGCTTAGAACTTACTTTTATGTGTGGCTCATTTCATTTAATGTAGTAATCGTGTGAGCTGTCTACTTTTTCCCAAAGGACAGGACAGGATCACATTTTTTAATGGTTGTATTTATATACCACATTTTCTTGAACCAATCAATTTAATGGATACTTCCTTTGCTCTGATTTCTTGACTCTTATGAATTGTGTTGTGCTGAACATGGGAGGAATGCAAGCAATTGTGTATGCTGGGAATCAATCACCCAGAACCTCAGGCCTGCTAGGCAAATGCTCTACCATTGAGTTGTGTATCTAACGTGGCATGTCCAGTGTGTGTGTGTGTTTGTGTGTGTGTGTGTGTGTGTGTGTGTTTTGTGTCTTTTTGTGTATTATGTGTATGTGGATACCTGTGAGTCCAGAAGAGGATGTTGAATCCCCTCGAGCTGGAGTTAAGGCAGATGTTATCTACCTGCCATGGGTGCTGGGAACCAAACTCAGGTACCAGAGGACAAAAAGGCCAAAAGCTTCACTTGTGAGCCATCTCTGCTACCCCTGCCATACCCAATTTTAACAGTAAATTGTAGTGCTTAATTCTCTATTAGATTGCAGATCTGAACTTCTTTAACATCATGTTATCTCTGAAGCATCTGAAAGCATTGGGCATTACTGTCAGGTCTGGAAATGCTTCGATGTCTCTGTGGTTAAGAGTGTTTACACCTTTGCAGAGGACCTGGCTTTGGTTCCGCTTACAGTGGCTTCTAACTCCAGTTCCAGGGACCCAGTGCCTTCTTGTGGCCTCCTTGGAAACTTGGGTGCACATAAAAACTCGTGTAGGTGCAAGCATAAATTTAAAAACAAAAACAAACAGAAAATTTTGTTTGGTTTTCTTTTGAGATTGTTATATAAATTTAAAATGAAAATAAATACGTAACTTAACCATGCTTTTCTTTTTTTAACTTCCAACTAGAATGTCACATCATCTCCTCAGTATTCTACATTTCTAGAACATATCATCCCTCGATTTCTTACATTTCTTCAAGATGGAGAAGTCCAGTTTCTTCAGGAGAAGCCAGCCCAGGTAATCTGTTCACAATAGCAGGGAAAGAAAAATGGCACACTGAGGATCAGATGCAAAAATGAATCAAAACGACATAATCAAATCAAAGAATGCATGAGTCACCAAAGAATGAAAAGGTTTTGTCAGCAGGGTAACCGCTCAGGACCACTGTCTCCTGGGCTTTATCTTCTTCTGCAGGTTCAGTTATTTACATCTGCCAACTAGGGATGTGTGTATTTGATTAGTTCAGTTGGGCACAAAAGAAGGCTGGTGAGATCACTCAGCAGGCAAAGGTGCTGGGGCCACCAAGCCTGAGGACCTGAGTTCAGTCTGGTGAGACTCACGTGAAGAAGGGAGGAACTTAACTCCTGAAGGTTGTCTTCTAGCTTCTACATGTGCCACTTACAATAAATAAATCAACCAATTAAGTTTGGCTGGAGGGCTGACTCGGTGATTAAGAGTCTGTGTACTACTCTTACAGAGGGCCAGAGTTTGGTTCCTAGCACCCAGGCAAGATGGCTCAAAACTGCCTGTAACTCTAGAGCCAGCCAGACCTGATATCTCTGGCCTCCTGGAGTACCTGCATATATATTTAAAAAAAAAAATTAATTCTCTAGTTCAACATCACCTCCCAGTACCTCTAACCACATAAGCAAAGTAGACTCACTATGTCATTGTTTCCTCTATATCAGCTTTTATTTCTTAAAGAATTTGAGAACAATTGCTGTAATGCTGGTGAGGTTTGTTGATACCCTGGATCATTTTTAGGTTGTGCCAGTTCTGAGAGCTTGTGTGACTGGCCTCCTAGTTCTGAGATGCTGTGCAGGTTTGTGGAGGCTTAGTGTAGCGTGGCTGAAACACACCCTTGGGCTCATGGAAACAGGAAATGAGTGTGGGGGAACCCTCATTTTAGTTATTTGTGTTCTCTGCTTTTTCTTTTCTCTTTTAAGGATTTAAAAAACGTGTATGGGTGTTTTGCCTGCATGTATGTTTATATAACACAGACATGCCTGGGGCCTGTGGAGGCCAGATAAGGGTACTGCGTTCCCTAGAACTGGGGTTGCAGATGTTTGTGAGTCACTGTGTGGGTCCTGGGACTAGAACCCAGGTCCTCTGGAAGAGTAGCCAGTGTTCTTAACCGCTAAGCAATCTCTAGCCCCAAATATGTATTTTATTATTAATTATGTGTCTGTGTGTATGGGTGCATGAGCACATATGAATTCAGGGTCCCTTAGAAGTCAGAAGTGGGTATTGGGTCCTTTGGAGCTGGAGTTACTGGTGGTTGTGAGTCACCTGACGGGTGCTGGGAATAAACTCCTGTCCTCTGCAAGAGTAGGAAGTGCTCCTAACTACTGAGTTCTCTTTCCTCTTAAGAGTCTGTGTTTGCTCTTAGCTTTCCTTCTACTCTGTTCTCACAGTTGTATCTTGTGCTTGAAGTACTGGTGAGGTTGTAAAAAGCACAACACAGTTAATTTGTTATGTAGTCGTGGAGCTTCTGAAGATGATCTGCACACATAGTGTGGGGCACGTGTGAACCATTTGCAGGTCTGTTTCTAAGGTCAGGTCCCTCTTAGATGGCGGTTGCTGGTGATGTGTGTGTGAGGTTAAACAGTGAGTTTTACATGTGTGTTTCCTTGCCAGCAACTCCGGAAGCTAGTACTTGAAATCCTTCATAGGATCCCGACCAATGAGCATCTTCGTCCTCATACGAAAAACGTTCTGTCTGTGATGTTTCGATTTTTAGAGGTAATCTTTGCAAATTCTTCTAATAACCATGTTGAAAACATTTCATACGATAAATCCAGTAGTCGTAGTCCACACCTCACTAAAGATCTGATTAAATGAGTGACATTTCTCTTAGTATCTCTTTTTTTCCCGTTTTTGTGGTCTGATTGTTCTTTATTTTATATCTAGAATCCACTTATGAGTGAGTATATACCATGACTGTCTTTCTGGGTTTGGGTTACCTCACTCAGGATGATTTTTTCTAGTTCCATCCATTTGCCTGCAAATTTCATGCTTTCATCGTTTTTCTCTACTAAGTAGTACTCCATTGTGTATATGTACCACATTTCTTTCATCCATTCTGCGGTTGACGGGCATCTAGGTTGTTTCCAGGTTCTGGCTATTACAAACAGTGCTGCTATGAACATAGCTGAGCATGTATCTTTATGGTATGAATCAGCATTCCTTGGGTATATGCCCAAGAGTGGGATGGCTGGGAAGACCTTTTTTTTTTTTTTAAGAGAGGGTCTCACAGTGTAACCCAGGCAGACCTGGAACTCTCTATGTAGACCAAGTTGGTCTTGAAATAAGAGATTCACCAGCCTCTGTCTCCTGAGTGTTGGGATTGAAAGTGTATGCCAACACACCTGCCCTTCTTCTTCTTTTTTTTTTTTGGAGCTGAGGATGGAACCCAGGGCCTTGTGCTTGCTAGGCAAGCGCTCTACCACTGAGCTAAATCCCCAGCCCCTTGCCCTTTCTTCTTTTTGAGACAAGGTTTCACTATGTAACCCTGGCCTGCCAGGAATTTAGGAGTACACCAGGTTGGCCTGTCTCTGCCTCCCAAGTGGTTGGGATTAAAGGCATGGGCCACCATGTACAGAAAGACCTGGGATTCCTAGGTGAATGTTTTTTGTTAATCTTTTTGCTTTCTCCCGTCTTACCATGTTTAGAATCCCTTTGGGCCTTGGGCCTTGAGAAGATAAGCTTCCTTAGGAGACAGTCTGGGGGTCTTATCTCAGCTCTGCCATTCATAGCTGACCACATTGGCCATATTGCATAAGATTTCTGAGGCTCAGTGACCTCCAGGGTAGAATGTGTCTGGTCGCTCCCTCACCTGGTCCAGTCCAGGGTGGTTGCTCAGTAGCTGATTGTTTTTTTCTTGGTCTTTTGGCAACATGGGTTGAGCACCCCTTACCCCAAATACTTGGGAATGGGTGTTTGGAATTTTTATTTTATTTTGAGTTTCGGAATAGGGTATTTTAGGGCTATAGTCTGAACCTAAATGTGAAGTTTGTTAGAATATCATTGGCACCTTCTACAGATAGCTCAAAGGTAATTTTACAAAATATTTTTTCTTTTCTTTTTTCTTAATATAAATATATTTTATAGCCGGGTGGTGGTGGCGCACGCCTTTAATCCCAGCACTCAGGAGGCAGAGGCAGGCGGATCTCTGTGAGTTCGAGGCCAGCCTGGGCTAAAGTGAGTTCCAGGAAAAGGCGCAAAGCTACACACAGAAACCCTGTCTCGAAAAACCAAAATATATATATATATATTTTATAAATGTAAACTTCATGAGTCAGCTTTTCGGTGATGATAATTCAAAAATTATTGTTACAGCATCTGCGTGTTTTGATTAAAACCATTATGTAAAGTCAGGCTTAGTTTTCCTAGTTGTGTTATCTTGTTTGGTGCTCAAAAAGTTTAGGATTTTAGAGCAGTTCAGGTTTTGGTTTTTGGATCAGGCTTGTTTCAGATAGGATATCATTTAACCATTAAAGCGTCATTTCAGGCTTGTGGTGGTGCACCTCTCTATTACCATTGGAAGAGAGAGGCTGACTGCTGTCAGTGCATTTGAGCTAGCCTGGTCTACATAGTGAGTTCCAAGCTAGCCAGGGCTACACAGTAAGGCCCTGTTTCAAACAAAACAAAGTTAATTCAGGACTGGGGGTACAGCTCAGCTGGCAGAGTGCTTTATAGCATGCACGACACCCTGAGTGTCCATCCTCAGTACCACAAACCAAGCTAGGTGAAGCACACCTGCTATCTTAGCACTCAGGAGTTCAAGGTCATCCTTAGACATGTAGTGAGTTCAGGCCAGGCCTAGCATTCATGAGACCCTATATCAAAAGGGTAGAAGAGGCAGTAATTCATGGCATGACTTACCTCTGTCCTATACGCTAGGTCACCTGTCCCTGAGTTCCTCTACCACGTTGGGATGCTCTTCAGATGGTCCATCAAGACCATGGCTCTTTCTGTCTAGGACCTCTGTATCTTGGAACTGTGTTTATCAGCAAATCAAATGAAAGCTGATTGATTCAGAAAGAGAAACATGCAGAAAATGCCTAGACTGTTTTTTGTTTTTTGAGAGGGTCTTACTATATAGTCTTGGTTTTCCTGGAACTCACTATGAAGATCAGGCTAGCCCTAAACTTAAAGAGCTCTGCTTGCCTCTGCCTCCCAAGTGCTAGGATTAAAGGCATGTGCCACTATGCCCATCAACAATTTGTCTTAATCTTGAGATTAAAATGTCTTCAGAAATATAACTTGATTTTTTTGTTGTTATTTAAAGACTGAAAATGAAGAAAATGTTCTTATTTGCCTAAGAATAATTATTGAGCTGCACAAACAGTTCAGGCCACCAATCACGCAAGAAGTAAGTTATTACATTTATTTATTTATTTCTCTCCGTCTCTGTCTCTTTCTGTATGTGTGTGTGTGTGTGTGTTCACATATGTGACATGGCACATGCTTGGTATTTAGAGGTCAACTTGGGGTAGTTGGTTCTCTCCTTCTATTATATAGGTCCCAGGAATCAAATTCAGATTGGTAGGCTTGGCGGCAAGCACCTTTACCTTCTGAGCCATCTTCTGACCCTTACCCTTATTTGAGCTGACTGGTCTTTTCCCTTACATGAGCTGGCTGACCTTTCCCCTTATATGAACTCAGTGGCCTTTTCCCTCATTTGAATTGACTGAACAAGTACTGTGTAGAAAATAGAGCCTTAGTTGGGAGATTTTGTATCCCTCTACTCTCCCCTGCTCCTTCCTGTCTTGTGCAGAGTTATAGGAGGGCATTTTCATAAAGTACATAACACACTCTGAGCATATTCCTGCTCTATACTCCACTACCTCCCCTCTCTTTAGAGCTGTCTTTATAATTTCTCTTTGTGCAAATGTGCAAATATCTCCCTGAATTTTCTCAGTAGTTAGAGTGCAGTACCTGACCAGGGTGGTGGGTCAGCCCAAGCTCTTGTGTGATGGACTGGAAGTTCTAGCCATTTTCTTCTGAGTAAGGATTAAGGGGATTCTGAAGTTGGAGCTGGGTTTGCATCTCAGCTCTCCAGGCCCAGTAGCAGAGCGATGCTGGGTAAGTTGTAGCTCTTGGGAGCCAAGTTCTTTACCCTATAATTGACATGTGTGCAGGTGTCCATGGAGGACAGAAGAGGATGTCACATCCATTGAAGATAGATTTATGGGTGATTGTAAGCCACCCAGTGTGGGTGCTGGGAACTGAACCTCATGTTCTTTGAGAGCAGGAACTGCTTTGAACCCCTGAGCCATCTCTTTAGCCTTGATTTTCTTTTTATGATCATAATTCTGGGCATTTAAAGTCTTTTCCATTTTTTCATTGTTTTTTGAGACAGGGTTTCTTTGTGTAGCCCTGGCTGTCCTGTAGACCAGGCTGGCCTTGAACTCATAGAGATTCTACCTCTGTCTCCTGAGTGCCATCACCATCCAGTTCAAATTTTCTTTTTAATGGCTATTGCCAAATATTCTTTGTTTATTGATCAGGCTGTTTAATTAACTAGGTTTGCAGAAGCAGGGCTCCTGAGTCAGAGTACCCTTCTAGTGCTTCACATGTGTCCCCAGGCTGGTTCTGGGAAGCCTGGTTGGTGTGATTCCCTTGGGGGTATAAGAGTCTCCACTCTTGCACCATCTCAAACACATGTATTTATTAATTTTATTTTTAAAATATGTGTGTGCTCTGATGGATGTTTATCGTGTATGTGGTTGCCATCTAAGATAAGAAAAGGGTGCTGGATCTCCCAGAACTGGAGTTAGAGTAGGCAGCTGTGAGCTGCCAGATACGTGGATGCTGGGAACCCATTCTGGTTCCTCCGAGAACAGCCAACCCTCAGCTCACTGTTTTCTGAAGAACATGTAATGGTCGTTCCTTAGCGCTCATCCCTTGACTGTTTCTGACAGAGAAAACTCGTTTCCATCCATCAGTGTCTTTTGGTCTTATTTTTCTTCTGTTTCTTTCTTTTGTTTTTTGTTTGTTTATATCCATTGCCCATTTGTATCTTGCTTGATAATTCCTTACCTTTTAATGTCAATTAAAAAAGCTATTTGTGGGGTGGGGGAGGCGAGTGTGCCTAGGCACATGTGTGGAGGTCAGAGGATGACACCTCAGGCATGTCTTCAGGATTCAGTGGGGTGTCGGCCTTGAGCAGCAAGCTACTTGTCCCCTAAGCCTGCACTGCCCTGTAAGTATGATCTTAAAATGAAGTGCTTGTTGTTTTGTTTTGTTTTAGATTCATCACTTTTTGGATTTTGTGAAACAGATTTACAAGGAACTTCCCAAAGTAGTGGTATGTTTTTGTTAAAGTTTGAATTTATTGCTTATCTTCATTTATTTACCACCTGTCCCGAAGGGAGTTTGGAGCGTTTTAGTCTGAAGAAGTGACTGAGGTGGGGTTTCTGGGTTCAGGATGGAGAATACTAAAGACCACATGACACACTGTTTGCCATTTCTGTCTTCTTTCTGTGTAGAACCGCTACTTTGAGAATCCTCAGGGGATCCCTGAGAACACAGTGCCTCCACCAGAAATGGTTGGTATGATCACGACAATTGCCGTGAAGGTCAATCCTGAGCGGGAGGACAGCGAGACCAGGACGGTGGGTGTTCCTCCCCTTCTGCTAACAGCTGTGTCTCGTGTTTTGTGTTCTCTCTCCGAATCCATGACCTCTCTATTTGGTAGAGGGGGAAATGAGATAACTTAGACCATTTGGTTTTCTCTTTTCTCTTTCCTTAAACCTGGAGGCACAAGAAGGTCCTGCCACCTTGGCCACCCATGATATCTGGCCGTAAAGACCAGCCCACCGAGGAAACCCGGGGTCTCTTGCTGGCAAGAGCAGCAGGCTAGGCATGGGGGCCGAGAGATTCTGATCTGTTAGAAGTCCTTTGAAGCTATAGGTAAAATTGAAGTCCCCTGGGCCAGAGGACCTGGATGGGCCCCAGCCCCACTCTGGTTTCCTGACTCTAAAACTTGGCGAACCTTCCCTTTAGCCTTGTTTTTCCTGTTTTTATCTGGAAATCTGTGTCTCGGGCTTTGCAGAGGTAATGTGAGTGTCGTCGGTCACGTAGGAGAGATGTGGTGACCTTTTGCTGTGACTCATTTTGGGGGCCGAGTTAAGAATGTTGTACTGGGGCTAGGGGCCTGTGTCTATTGGAAGAATGCTTGCCCGCATGCAGGACGGCCCTGGGCTCTGTCCTCAGCGTTGGGTCAACTGAGCATGTTGGTGCATGTCTGCAGTCCTAGAACTAGGGAGGTGTGGGCTCAGTTGAAGGCCCTCCTCAGCTGCATAGCGAGTTGGATGCCAGCTTGGGCTACATGTGACAGCCTAAAGGAGGCATTTTAGCACTTGTGCTTATACTGAGACAAGGCCTCAGCTTGTGCTGAGGAGAACCAAACTGAATTTTAAGCAAAGCTCAGTCTATTGCTCGCTGGCAGTGTGCATGCAGCTGCCCTTCTTCATGTTTTAAGAGTCCTTAATAAGCTCATTCAGCTCTCCTGGATTTACTATAAGCATTTTTTTCTGCATATAAATATTGTTAAAACCTGTAGGCTAAATTGGACTCTTGACGTTTTTCTTGTGTATTTAAGTCAGATAGTGGTTTAAAGAGCTGGGTGTGTTGCTGGGCTGGATGGCGCACACCTTTATTGCTGGCTCTTGGGAGGCAGAGGCAGGGCAATCTCTGTGAGTTTGAGGCCAGCCTAGTCTACATTATGAAACTCTGTCTCAAAAACAGACTGAATGTGGTGGTACATGACTGAGGCAGGAGGATTGCAATGAGTTACAAGTTCACCTTGGCTAAGTAGTAAATTCAGTCAAGGCCAGCCTGGGTTACACAGTGAGACTCTTTCAAAAACCAGACAGCTGGGCCTAGTGTTGCATGTGCACAATCCCAGCATTTAGGATGCAGAGGCAGGAGGATCATTGTAAGTGTGAGGTCAGCCAAAAGTATGTAGGGAGACCTTGTCTCCAAACCAGGCTTCCTACCCTCACAGAAATACCCAACCCTCCCAGATTTCTTAGGTGATTTGAATCTGTTTGGATTTCCCCGTAAGATTTGGCCTTATGTGAAGTAACAGTTGTGTGTACTTAGTTTGGGCCCTCCACAGACACTGGCAAGGATGTGTCAGGTGTCGGCTCAGTGTCCCCTAGTGGGACTGGCTAGACTTGTAGGTGCCACAGAGCTGATGGTTGCTTCTCCTCTCTACATCGTACAGCATTCCATCATTCCACGAGGATCACTTTCACTGAAAGTCCTGGCTGAACTGCCCATCATCGTTGTACTAATGTACCAGGTATGTGTACCCCTTTCATGTGAAAGTCCGTGTCTGATTTCCTTCAGTGACTAAGATGTACATGAAGCCCACATGCTCGTGGATGCAGTGCATGCATCCTGCTGTCTCTGTGGTGTGCCAGATCATTCTGTGGTAGACGACTGTAAAAGCCCTGCACTCCACTGTTTGCCTTTCAGCTGTACAAACTGAACATCCACAGCGTCGTTGCTGAGTTTGTGCCCTTGATCATGAATACCATCGCGATCCAGGTCTCTGCACAAGCCAGGTAAGCAATCCTCAGACCGAGACGAAGCTGACACCACGGTGCTTTTTCCAACTATTAATTGCCATTGCCCCCATCTTGAGATGTGAGAGTTGTGAGTGTTAACAATGGGCTGAAACCAAGTGCATTTGGACTTATTTTAAACTCGTATTGGAGTAGTAGTGGCCATGATTGTTTTATCCATTCTGTGTGTCTGTGGATGTGAGTGTGTGCATGCCCATGTCACAGCATGTGCTGTGGAGGTCAGAAGACAACTTGCAGGAGTCAGGTCTCTCCTTCCACCTTGGGAGTCCCAGGGATTGAACTCAGGTTGTCAGTCTTGGCAGCAGGAGCCTTTAGCTGCTGAGCCATGTCACAGGCCTCTTAGTTGAAAAGATGCTCTAGTAGGTTGTTTTCTCTCTTCTTAGAAGTTCCTTCCCCAGGGTCACTAGGCATTGCTTGTTCTGACTGTCCTTGAGAAAACTGACAGTGGGCTTGACCTCCAGGGCTCCCTGCTGGGGAGGACCAGGCCCACTGGATCCATCCTTGTGTTAAACCAAATAGCATTCCTTAAGGACATCCTCTCTTGACATGTAGCCCCTCTGACTGTGAGGTACTTGAGGAGCATCTGAGGAGTGACCCTCTCCAGCCATCCCCAGAGCTTGTATTAAGCACACAGGTGCCCTGAGGGATGCAGGTCATGCAGCATGGGTAATAGGAAATCCATATTAGTTAGGAGTGCTATGGTATGGTATTGTCTTTTATTTTTAAAAATTCTGTGTATGTGTGCATGGCTATGTGTGGGTATGTGCACATGAGTACAATACCCATGGAGGCCAGAAGAGGGCATCAGATCCCCCTGGAGCTATAGTTTCAGGAGCTTATGAGCTGTCCAACATGATGTTGGAAATGGAACCTGGGTTCTTTGTAAACAGCAAGTGCTCTTAACCACTGAGCCTTTCATGTGATTTGAAACTGCATAAAAGTAGATGCATTTATGTTGCAGTGGTGCTTTTGGTCTGTATGGAAATGAGGGAACTTCAAGGCTTAGTAGTTGCTCTAGGTGCTTAATTCCAAGTCACCTAAAGGACTGATGTGGGACTTGTATTCACTTCCTGCCCAGGCAACATAAGCTTTACAACAAGGAGCTGTATGCTGACTTCATCGCAGCTCAGATCAAGACGTTGTCCTTTTTAGCCTATATCATCAGAATTTACCAGGTAAGTTCCTAGACTTGGTTTGCTTTTATTCTTGTGCACGTGCACTTTGAGTAGGTGTGTGTTTGTATGTGATGTATGTGTGTATATAAATGAATGCACATGTGTGCAGGTAATGTGTGTATGTAGGCCAGGGGTTGGTGTAGGGAATCTTCTAGATTGCTCTCCATCTTTTTCTTTTGGAGGCAGGGTCTCTTAAGTCAAACCCAGAGCTCATTGTGTGGTTAGCCCTGTCAGCACCCTGCTCCGGATCCTGTCTCTCCCTTCCAAGGGTGGAATTACTGCTGCCGTGCCCACTTGGAGTTGATGTAGGCTCTGACAAACTGGCCTCTGATTCTCCAGCACAGCAGCACTTCAGCCCTGAGTTCTCCCCCCCTCCATGTGACTGTAGTTTACAGACAGTAAAATCCATTTTCTGTGCGTGTGTCCTTGAGTTGACCGTGGCTCCCAGTCAGCCGTTAACATATAGAAGGCTTCTGTCCCCCTAAAGTTTCGTGGCCAATTGTAGTCAGTGTTGTCCCGGCATCTCCAGTTCCTGGCAGACCTTATGTGTATTTTTTGTCCCCATAGCTTTGCCTGGTCTGTTCTCAAAGGGCTGTGTCTCCAGTGTGGTGCCTGCAGCTCGTGTCCGCCATCTTTCACTAGGCAGGAGTGCTGAGGTGTCATGAGTGAACTGCTTCTCTTCAGTCAGAAGGAAGGAAAGGGGACCTGAGCTCCCACATTTAGGCTATATTTTAGTTTATCTTTTTAAAGTTTTGTTGTGTGTAAGTGTGTGACTGGTCCTCTGCTTCCTCCTTAATGGGGTTCTGGGGACCTAACTTGGGTCACTAGGCTTGCATGGTGAGTGGTGTTACCTCCTGAGCACTCTCACTCCCCCAACCTCATCTTCTTCCTTGAGATGTGGTCTCACTACACAGCCCGGTTGCCGTGATTTGCCATGGTAACAGGCCGATCTCCAATTGGCAGTGATCCTCCTGCCTCTGCCTCTCAAGAGCTGGAATCGCAGGCTTTTAACATCAAACCTGGCTTAAGCTATATAATATTTTTGTTTGTTTGGTTTGGTTTTGGTTTTTCAAGACAAGATTTCACTGTGTAGCTTTAACTGTCCTGGATCTCGCTCTGTAGACCAGGCTGTCCTCGAACTCACAGAGATCCGCCTGCCTCTGCTTCCCAAGTGCTGGGACTAAAGGCATGCACCTCCACTGCCTAGCAAGCTATGTAATTTTTTTTAATAAAGTTTTTGGGTAGGCAGTCAACAGTTATTCTAAAGTATGGAGTAAATGTAATTCTGATCTCTTGCAATGGAATTATGTTTTGTTTCTAAGGCTTTTGGTTTTTGCAGACAGGGAACTCTGTAAGGGTTTAACAGTTGTTTTAAAATAAAAACGACTTTACAGTCTCACTATGTAGCCCAACCTGGCCTTCAACCCATGATCCTTAATCTCCAGAGTGCTGGATTGTGGGCATTGACCACCAGGACCAGATAAATGAAGGTTTTGTCCCTTGGTGTTGAGTCAGGGAGAGACTGTGGAGAGCTCCTCAGAGTCATCCCCGTCAGTCTGTCATCACACTCTCAGCTCATGTTAGAAGGATGACTAAGAGGACTGGTTGATTTTTGAGGCAGTGTCTTACTCTGTAGCTTTGACTGGCCTGGAACTTATTAGGTAGACCAGGGTGGTCTCACAGAGATCTTTCTAGCCCTGATTTTTTTTTAAATTTTTCTATATAAGATTTATCACGTGTTCTGCATGCAGGAACGCCAGCAGGCCAGAAGAGGGCACCAGATCTCATTACAGATGGTTGTGAGCCACCATGTGGTGTCTGGGAATTGAACTCAGGACCCCTAGAAGAGCAGGCAGCACCCTTAACCCCTGAGCCATCTTCCAGCTCCCACCCTGAATATTTTTTAAACAGGCTTTAGCATTTATTTTCTCTCTAATGGAATAATGCGTATTCACTATGGAAATTTGTAAAACAGTAAAGCAATGCAAACACTGCATCCACACTTACACCACGTGAAAGGCCATCTGTCCATGCTGTCATATTTTCAGAAGGACGCTGGCTGCATGGCTCTGTGCAAACACATGTCCACACTGAAACCTTTTGGGTGGTCCTTGCTTAGTAGGCCTGACGATTCGCGATAGGACTTGGTGTCTCTGCCACCTCCCACACAAGTATGACTGTTGTCCTCCTTGCTGTGACAGGAGCTAGTGACCAAGTACTCTCAGCAGATGGTGAAAGGCATGCTACAGTTGCTTTCCAATTGCCCGGCGGAGACTGCGCACCTCAGGAAGGAGCTTCTCATCGCTGCCAAGCACATCCTCACCACGGAGCTGAGAAACCGTAAGGCTAGCTTTTCTTTGAAGGCCTGTGTCGCCTCTGCCGACTTTGGGGCCAGTGACTTCCTGAAGGTTCTGCAGGGTCTTGGCATGCCTGTTCTTTCCTTATTGCTGCCTTGGGGCTTCTCAGTTCTTTAATTTTTTTTTTAACTTTTGTTTACTGCTGATGTGCATGGATGTGTCGATATTTTACTTGCATCTGTGTGGTCTGTGCACCACGTGTGTGCTTGTTGTCTGCAGAGACCAGAAGAGGGTGTCAGATCCCTGAGACTGGAGTCATTGTGAGCTGCCATTTGGTGCTGAGAATCGAACACCTGTCTCCTACTGAGCTAACTTCTTTTGTTTGTTTGTTTGTCTTGTTTTGCTTTTTTTGAGACAGGGTTTCTCTGTGTAGCCCTGGCTGTCCTGGAACTCACTCGGTAGCCCAGGCTGGCCTCAAACTCAGAGATCCACCAGCCTCTGCCTCCCGAGTGCTGGGATTAAAAGTGTGCGCCACCGCACCCATCTGCCCTCCTTTTTAAAGACTTATTTTACTAATTGTCTGTGTGCTGGGGTGAGGAGTCTGCAGGAGACCAGAGGCAGGAAATGTTGGTTGTGAGCTTAGAGCTGTCTCTCCAGCCTGTCTTGGTCAGTTCTCTGACAACAGACATTACCCTGGTGGTGTCTTTGTGGGCAGGTGGTTCCTGTGACCCATTAGAACCAACATCCCACTTTGCGGTGCCTTTCTGGTCTTTTCTCTGCCCTTTTCTTCACCTAGCAGGTCACAGGCTGACAACTCTGGAAGGTCTATGCAGTCTTTAATGTTCTCCTGTGTTTCCTAGAGTTCATCCCCTGCATGGACAAGCTGTTTGATGAATCCATCCTGATTGGCTCTGGATACACGGCACGAGAGACGCTCAGGTACAGCATCATTAGATCCAGGATGCAGGCCTGCTTGGCATGATGGCCAGGGACAGGATCACCTGCATGTTGGGCGAGCTCTAATGGAGGCCGTTGGACCCTACTCACCTATTGGATTTAGAATGACAGCAGGTTTGGAAGTGCAGAAGTGCTTAGGTTGTTTAAAAAAAAAAAAAAAAAAAAAAAAAAAAAAAAGCTTCTTTAAAACATTTTTGGAATTTATTTGGTATGTGTGTGCTCATGCACTCGTGCCAAGGTGTAGAGGTCAGTGGACAACATGCATGTTTTAATGACCCAGGAAATGTATGTGCATACAGTGTCATAACGTGTAGAGCATTAGCCTATTAACTAGTTAACATTTTGAGATAGTCTCACTCTGTAGCCATGGCTGGCCTGGAACTCACAGAGATCTACCTGCCACTGCCTCCTGAGTGCTGGGACTAAAGGTGTGCACCACCATGTCTGGCCCACGGTTTGAACAACAAGCCCCACTCAGTACATGAACAAGCTGGTGATCATTTATGCTATGGTTAGCATTATCTGCCAGTACCTGTTAGGTATTTTCCTGGTTAGTTATTATTGTTGACTTGACATAGTCTAGAGCAGTGGTGTTCAACCCCAAAGGGTTTCTGACCCACAGGTTGAGAACTGCTGCTTAGAGAGAACATTTGTCCTTGCCAAGAAGCCATCAACTGTCAGTAGCTGATCTAGAGAGTTCCCTGACTAACAAGAGGGAACCTCGATGAAGAGTTGTTCCTGTCAGTTTGACCTGTGGTCATGTCTATGGGGCATGTTCTTCATTGCTAATTAGTAGGAGAGTCCAGTCCACTGTGGGTGGCACCATTCTTAGGCAGGTGATCCTGGGTTGTAGAAAAGCTAAGAGTATCAACCAGTAGGCAGGGCTCCCCATTGTTGCTGCTTCAAGCTCTTGCTTGAATTCCTTCCTGGGTTACTGCAGTGATAAGACTGTGACCTAGAATTGTAAGCCAACTAATCCTTCCCTCCCTAAAGTTGCTTTTGGTCAGAGTGTTTTATCCCAGCGCCAAAAGAGCCGACTGGGACAGTCTTTATGACTTGGATGAAAGTTAGCTTTTCAGTGTGTAGAGTGAAGCATGACGAGAAAGATTGGGCCTTTCATTTGAGCAGCTGGGAGAGGCACAAGGGCCTGGGTGGACACTAAGGTCCTCTGGACCCTCCCCCCTTAGCCCTGCAGTCCCAGCAGTGACTACAGGGAATACACTGATGGCGTCTCTTCCTGCAGACCCCTCGCCTACAGCACACTTGCTGACCTTGTGCATCACGTTCGCCAGCACCTGCCCCTCAGTGACCTTTCCCTCGCCGTCCAGCTCTTTGCCAAGAACATCGATGATGAGTCCCTGCCCAGTAGCATCCAAACCATGTCCTGCAAACTCCTGCTGAACCTGGTAGACTGCATCCGCTCCAAGAGTGAGCAGGAGAGCGGCAATGGCAGAGATGTCTTGATGAGGATGCTGGAGGTGCCCGCTGCTTTGATTTATCTCACGCATTGTTAATTGGCTGTGGGAGTTAGAGCACACTGTTCAAACCCTGGGTCCCCCTGCTGCCGGCAGCCATGCTCGGAAGCTGCTTATCTCTCTATGTTTCTCTTCAGTCTCGGGATAGTCAGCATCTGTGTGGCAGGGCTCCCGAGAGTTCCCCAGCCTGGGGGCACCCCAGTTAGTGTCAGTGCTGGGGAGGGATGAAAGGTTTTCCATGGCACTGGAGCGCCACTCCAACAGTCTTGAGTCAAAGCTGGATCCTGCTCACCCAGCTCGGAAACCAGCAGCTGTTGACCTCTGTGCATATGTGTGTGGGGCCACAGGACCGTTTTAGATGTCCTCAAGGGCCATCTACTGTATGTTACGGTTTTTCTTTTCTTTGCCTTTTGGGTTTTTTTTTTGTTTTTGGTTTTTCAAGACAGGATTTCTTTGTGTAGCCCTAGCTGTCCTGGAATTCACTTTGTAGACCACGCTGGCCTTGAACTCACAGAAATCCACCTGCCTCTGCCTACCAAGTGCTATGATTAAAGGCATGAGCTACCACTGCCTGGCTCTGTTTTGGGTTTTCTAAAGATTTAATTTTAAATTTTAATTGTGTGTGTGTGTCCGTGTCCTGTGTATATGTTCATGTGTGCCAGAGGCTTTAGATTACAATAGAGCTGGTTTGAGACAGTTTGAGCCATCCCACGTGAGTGCTGGGAATGGATCTTTGGTCCTCTGGAAGAGAAGTATGATCTCTTAATAGCTGAGCCATCTCTGCGGCGTGTTTTGTATTTTTAAAACAAGGTCTTGTTGGTCTGTAGTTCCTCTGCTGGCTAGTTAGCAGCCCCCGAGTTCCCTGCTGTGCCTGCCTCCCCAGAGCTGGGCTTACAAGAGCATGTTGCCATACCCTGCTCTTCTGCGTGGGCTCTGAGAACTGCGACAGTCCTCACGCTTGCAAGGCAGGCACTTTCCAGACTGAGCAGTCATCCCTTCCGGCGTCCGTTTAGTGACAGGCAGGATGACCTCAGAGGGTTTCAGATGTTTGGCTATTAACTTTGGCTCCTTCCCTGACCCTAATTTCTTTTGCCATTAGGTTTTTGTCCTCAAGTTCCACACCATTGCCCGGTACCAGCTCTCGGCCATTTTTAAGAAATGCAAGCCTCAATCTGAACTGGGAGCTGCAGAAGCCGCACTGCCTGGGGTGCCCACGGCCCCTGCTGCCCCTGGTCCAGCACCTTCCCCAGCCCCTGTGCCTGCCCCTGCCCCTCCTCCACCCCCAACCCCAGCTACCCCAGCTACCCCAGTGACCCCGGCCCCTGTGCCTCCATTTGAGAAGCAAGGAGAAAAGGACAAGGAAGATAAGCAAACGTTCCAAGTCACAGATTGCCGGAGTTTGGTGAAGACCTTGGTCTGCGGAGTGAAGACCATCACGTGGGGCATAACGTCGTGTAAAGCACCTGGTGGTAATTCTACTCTTACACCTTTTAGACCGACAGCATTTTCAGTTGGTGTGTTTGCCAGGTTTTAATGTATTCTCTCTCTTCTAGAAGCTCAGTTTATTCCTAACAAGCAGTTACAACCCAAAGAAACTCAGATTTACATCAAACTCGTGAAGTATGCAATGCAAGCCTTGGATATTTATCAGGTATGAAGTGGCTGCAAACCGTGCTGTTGAGTGTGGAAAGTTCCCTTAGAACGGGGTCTAGTGGCAGAACAGGCCCTTGGACTTCACTCCCAGGTGGGACGGGTCTGGTTTTGTTGTTGCGTGGCCTGCCCAGCTTCGCGTTGTGCTGGGATAGCACACGTGCATCATCACACCGGTTTATGTGTGCTGGGGATCAAACCCAGGCTTCCTGCCTGTTGGTGTTTAATTCCCTCCTGTTACTGTGGTGAAGTACTCTGACGAAAGCCCTTTAGGGGGTGAGGGGCTTATTTATTATCAAATGGAGGTTGTCAGGTACCTCTCTCTACCCTCTGAGCTGCCTCTCGGGCTTCTTAAGTTTACTCACTGTTTTGTTGTTTTTCCTGATGTAAACACCTAGTTTCTTCTTTTTCAAAACTGAGGCAAGAATAGTGATTTAGAAGGAGGATAATAGCCTTTATTGTTGAATTCAGTGCCCCGTTTTAAGTGTATATCTTGTGATTTTGTAAAGAAATATATATACAATGGAAGGTGCTCCGTTCTAACGACGGGGTGGTTCCCCCATTCTAGGTCCAGATCGCAGGAAATGGACAGACATACATCCGAGTAGCCAACTGCCAGACTGTGAGGATGAAAGAGGAAAAGGAGGTGCTGGAGCACTTTGCTGGTGTCTTCACCATGATGAACCCCCTGACGTTCAAGGAGATCTTCCAGACTACAGTCCCTTACATGGTAGAAAGGATCTCAAAGAATTACGCTCTTCAGGTAATAACTCCTTTTTATATTCATGTGTGCGTGTGCGTGTGTGCGTGTGTGCATGTGCGTGTGTGTGTGTTGGAGGTCACAGGACAATTTGTGGGTGTGAGTTCTCTCCTTTCACCATGTGGCTTAGGGATGGAACTTGGCGTGGTGGTAGTTGCCTTTACCTGCTGAGCCATCTTGCCAACCCCTTTTATATTCTTTCCGTGTTCACTTTAACTTTTCTGTATATTGAATGTTTTGTGTTTACTCATCTACTTTGAAGCTTTTAAAAAAAAAATGCTGTCCCTTGGCTGGAGAGATGGCTCATTGGATAAGAGCACTGACTGTTCTTCCAGGAGTCCTGAGTTCAATTCCCAGCAACCACATGGTAGCTCACAACCATCTGTAATGAGATCTGGTGCCCTCTTCTGGCCTGCAGTCATACATATAGACAGAACACTGTATACATAAAAATCTTCGGAAAAAAAAAACAAACGCTGTACCCAAGGATGTGTTTGTAGGGGAGTATTGGTAATGATGTTTGAGAAAGTTTTCAAGCCTTCGGATGCCTCGGGCAGGCTCCTTTCAAGAGTAGACGCTAACGGGTGTTAGATGTACCCGTCATTGTTGGATGGTGGGCAGGGGAACGGCAGGTCTAAAGCTCCGTGCTCTGCTGGTAGGAGACGCGGCTTGTCTCACGTGGCAGGGTTAGTTTTCTCAGCAGTCTGCGACCAGTGGGTTTTGTTTGGAAACTCATTACTTTGCCTTTTGCAGCTGCTTTGGGGAAGGGGGTTATTTTTGTCATGGGCATTTCTTATTTTGACAGATTGTTGCCAACTCCTTCTTGGCAAATCCTACTACCTCGGCTCTGTTTGCTACAATCCTGGTAGAGTACCTCCTGGACCGGCTGCCAGAAATGGGCTCCAACGTGGAACTCTCCAACTTGTACCTCAAGCTGTTCAAGTTGGTCTTTGGTTCAGTGTCCCTGTTTGCAGCTGAAAACGAGCAGATGCTGAAGGTAATGTGCACCCCTCTCTGAGGGCCACTGGGGTGCTGGAGGTAATGTACACCCCGCTCTGAGGGCCACTGGGGTGCTGGAGGTGTTGTGCACCCCGCTCTGAGGGCCACTGGGGTGCTGGGGCTTTTATTGTTTTCATTTTTGAACAGAAATTGCAGCAACTCTTTTTTTTTTTTTTTCTTGAGACAAGGTTTCTCTGTAGTTTTGATGCCTGTCCTGGATCTCACTGTGTAGACCAGGCTGGCCTCCAACTCACAGAGATCCACCTGGCTCTCCCTTCGAGTGCTGGGATTTAAAGGTGTGCGCCACCACCGCCCGGCAAGTGACCCCATTTTTACATGTGTAAACGCTCTTTAAATTCGGTGTGCTGCAGATGAGGGCTGCATGCCAACAGCAGTTCAGGTCGTACTCGGTAATGCTTGGTTGCTCTGCCAGGTGACAGTGAGAATTCAGGGCCACAGCCGAGGGTGCAGGCCTAGTGTGTGACCCGCCACTTGGGAGGTAGAGCAGTAGGATGAAGGCAGCTTCATCTACTTTAGCACACTTGCGGCCAGCCTGGCTACATGAGGCCCCATCTCAAAAACCTAGAGGAAAACTCCATCCTCAGGTAACGGTACAGAAATCTGGGAACCTGCTAAGTGGATCTCTCATAGCTAGATAGCCGAAACCACCCGGTTGTTATATTCTTTTGCTCCCAATGAAAGAAGCTCTTCATGCTGCTGATGGCAGTGTTGTGAGAGCTCTCATCGGAGGGCGTGGAGACTCCTCCCTGTGCTCACCGACCTCCCCCCTCTGCACAGCCTCACCTGCACAAGATTGTGAACAGCTCCATGGAGCTGGCGCAGACCGCCAAGGAGCCTTACAACTACTTCCTACTGCTCCGTGCCCTCTTCCGATCCATAGGAGGCGGCAGCCATGACCTCCTGTATCAGGAGTTTCTGCCTCTCCTCCCGAACCTCCTCCAAGGTGAGTGCAGTGTCTTGACGGGCATCTGTTTGACTGACTGCTGGGCTCATGCTCTCTGCCTGGTACAGCTCATGGGAGGTGGGTGGGTGCTAGGAAGCCCACCCATTTTAGAAAATAACTTTTATTAGTTTCTATAATCAAACCACATAGGACTTGTCATGTCAAGGCCTTATTTACGTTTTTTGTAGTATTACCTCTGTACAAATGGTGTGGAGTGTAAAATACTTCTGAGTTTTCCACTGTATACCTTGGGTGGCTGTAGCTAGAGTTTTCCTGCCTGGCCCACAGTCAGGACAAATCTTTGTCACCCGCCAGTCCCACAGCTGCTCAGACCCAACCAAGTAAACACAGAGACTTATATTGCTTACAAACTGTATGGCCGTGGCAGGCTTCTTATTAACTGTTCTTATATCTTAAATTAATCCATTTCCATAAATCTATACCTTGCCACGTGGCTCGTGGCTTACCGGTGTCTTCACATGCTGCTTGTCCTGGCAGCGGCTGGCAGTGACCCCTCTGCCTTCCTGTTCTTTCTTTTCTCCTCTCTGTTAGTCCCGCCTATACTTCCTGCCTAGCCGCGGGCCAATCAGTGTTTTATTTATTGACCAATCAGAGCAACACATTTGCCATACAGACCATCCCCCAGCAGGTGGCCCTTGTACCTGCTTAGCCCCTACCTGGTCTGGTTCTTTTCTCTTTGCCTAGATCCATCCCAGGAGGTGTAACAGGCTGTCTGTTACAGCTTGTGACTTTGAGCAGCTGACGTTGCATGCGTTAGGATGCATTAGGGAAGTAACCTGCCCTCCCACCCTGTCTCCAGGCCTGAACATGTTGCAGAGTGGCCTGCATAAGCAGCACATGAAGGACCTCTTTGTGGAGCTGTGTCTCACAGTGCCGGTGCGGCTGAGCTCCCTGCTGCCCTACCTGCCCATGCTGATGGACCCCTTGGTGTCTGCCCTCAATGGCTCTCAGACATTGGTCAGCCAAGGCCTGAGGACCCTGGAGTTGTGTGTAGACAACCTGCAACCTGATTTCCTCTATGACCACATTCAGCCTGTGCGTGCAGAGCTCATGCAGGTAAGTGTACTTCCTCCTCTGCACCAGCAGGGGGCAACAGCTCTTCACACCTCCAGTTTGTCCTAAGGAGTCACTGTACTCAGTCAGAGGCAGACTGTGTGATGCTTGCTTGCCGAGCCCTGGGATGTACTAACCAGTGTTTATCGCTAGTGTAGTCTCCATAAGCCAGTGTGAAGGCAGATGGTATGGGTGCTGTATAGCTGCTGATGCTCCCAGAGAGAACCTGCCTGTATCCACATGCTCTCGGTTTCATAGTAAAACGATGAAACTGCAGGGCAGCTGATGGGCGTCTTGCCTGCCCCGCCTCACCCCAAGAGAAAAAGAACAGATAATGCAATGTTTTTTTGAAGTCTTAGGGGGTTTTTTGTTCATTAGAAATCAGATGTTGCTGGGTGGTGGTGGCATACGACATTAGTCCCAGCACTTGGGAGGCAGGCAGATCTTTGAGCTTGAAGCCAGTCTGGTCTACAGAGTGAGTTCCAGGACAGCCAGGACCACACAGAGAAACCCAAATGAGGTGTTAAGTATCCTGTTTTTCACTTTGTTTTGTACTGTGATTGTGATGGGATTGGTAGTCACTGGTGGCAGGGAACTCTTTACTCCTGCCCCCTAGTGTAGGGTTCCCAGGCAGCCCTCCATGTGGAGGCTCAGCAGCTCCTGCACACTGGCGACTCTAGACTAGCCGGATTGGAGGGCCGGCTGGCACCTTCCCTGCCCAGCCTGAGGTGATCTCTGAAAGAAGATGGCACGGGGCCCCCGTCAGGGGAGGCTGCAGGGCCTGCTCTGAGAGCCCTGCCGGCGGTTCTGACCTGCACATATGTGGCCAGCCAGGGAGGGTGGAAGCGGGGTGGCTGCTGGGGCTGAGGGAGGGCTGGGCCTCAGTTGGCTTCACACGAGAACCCTCGGTGAGGTTAAAGGTCCCTCCTAGTTTCTGGGGGCCCGGTAACCCACAAGACAAGTGCTGTCTCTCCTGATCACCCACTGAGCCTTGGTGCTGCCCTCACCCGCCTAAGAAGCAGAAGACGCCTCCCTGAGGCAGGGGCCTCACAGCCCATCCTCAGTGGTTTGACTTGCAAGAACCTGAGAGAAACTGGATTTTGCTTGGTGGGAGGAAATGCACCAAGATTCCGTGTTAAGCTTGAATCTGGCTGGTTCCCACCAATGAGTGTTGTGATGGAAGTTAAGAAAAGAGACCTAAAACCAGGACAACAGTAATTCTGAGACATGAGTCATTCAGATGAGGGGATGCATGGGCAATGTACACAGTGTTCTGCAGTAGGCTGTACAAGTATTTGCTGGGCAGAGCACAGCTAAGCTTATTAACCCTCCAGTCCTGCTTCAGACGGTATTACAAACACAGATCCAGCATGCTGAGGCCTCAAGACAGCGAGTGCTGAGCAGAGCAGAGGTGGGCTTTATGTGACCTCTGCTTGTTGGTCTCTCATAATGTGCTAATGTTGTTGTTTTGGGTTTTGTGAGACAGGGTTTCTCTGTGTAGCCCTGGCTGTCCTGGAACTCTCCCTGTGGACCAGGCTGGCCTTGAACCCAGAGATCCACCTGCCTCTGCCTCCCAAGTGCTGGGATTAAAGGTGTTCACCAACAAGCCTGGCTTGTGTTAACATTATTCTATTGGCCATCGTAAAACCCTAAGGTTGGGTCTAAAGATGGCCCGGATGTGAAGGGAGGGCCACTCTGGGGATGTAACAAGGTCTCACATAAGCATTTTGGCAGAGACTAAACCACCCACATGGTGGCCTCGCTGTGCGTCAGGACGGCTTTCTGAGCAAGGAGGGGTTGCAGGAGAGGTGTGGTTAAGTTTTTGCATATTTAAGGGCATTGCTTGGCCCTTGTGGCTGTTTTCTGTTTTTCTTTTCCCTGGCTCTCAGGGACCCTACCATACCCTTACCCTCCTCTGATGGAATTATTTATTTGTCATGTTTCTAAATAGAAGAAAAAAGTCCAGGACAAGAATGTTCAGTAGGTCACCCTGAGCCTCATCCCACTTCATACCTGATAATTATAGCTTTTCACTCTGACGCTTGAACCTTTTATTTTAAAGATTCACGTACTTTATGTGTATGAGTGTTTGCTTACATGTAATTACATCACATTTGTGTGGCGTCTAAGGAGGCCGGAAGAGGGACTGGGGTTACAGAGAGTAGCGAGCCAGCGTGGGGGGGCTGGGAACTGAACCCGGGTCCCCTGGGAGAGCCGCCAGTGCTCTTAACTGCTGAGCCATCTCTCCATCCCAACCCTTTGATTTATTTATCTGTGACATCTTTTGTATAAAATAGCACCAACATATGTTTGTTTGGTGAAGACAGAACTTCCCTGGAGGAAAACAAGTAAGACTGTGTTATCATTGACTTCTCCCCAAGAAGAGGGGCGTTTGCAGGAGGAAGAGTCCTCACGTCTGACAAACTGTGAAGCTTGCTGCCCGGCCAAGCTCCCAATGAAAGTTCGTTCATATTTTAGGCTTTGTGGCGCACGCTGCGCAACCCTGCAGACAGCATCTCCCACGTGGCTTACCGCGTGCTCGGGAAGTTTGGCGGCAGCAACAGGAAGATGCTGAAGGAGTCCCAGAAGCTGCACTATGTTGTGACTGAAGTTCAAGGCCCCAGCATTACCGTGGAGTTCTCTGATTGCAAAGCCTCCCTCCAGCTTCCCATGGAGAAGGTAAAGTCAGGAGCTGCCCAGGGGATCGTGTTTTGCTCTGAGAAGACTGATCTCAGTATAAAATATGTGCGTGAGCCTATGTTGAGGGAGGGACTCTCTCTCAGCCCAGGAGTTACCTGATGATCTGCTTGGCTGGGGAGGGGGCTTGCATAATGCTCGTGGGCCAGTGGAATGGTGTTAAACAGGAGTTTAGGACCTTGAGTGAGGGCAGAGTTCTGCCAATGACCAGCTCACCTGAGTTGCTGCTCTGTTGGGATCTTGCTGGGCCTTATTTCCAGGGCCATTGAGAACTCAGATCTATAATTGTCTCTCGCCCCTGGTATACCAGGGCCCAGTTTTCTCCCATTTTTTGTCCTAACCCTCCTGTTCTCCTTCTTGGCTCTTTGGAAATGAGTTAGTATAAAATTGTACCTCTGTGTTCTCTGTCTCTGTTTCTTTCTCTCTGTGCACATGTGTCCACATGCAGATGTGTAGGTTTGAGGGAGCTGGTGGATGGATGGCTTTCTCTTTCAAAGAGCAGTAAAAGCATAAGAAAGCCATCTTTCAGGTTTCAACTTTAGGGCAGGCAAGCATGTGTACCTTCAAAAGCTCGTGAGCTTCAGACCTGGCTGGGTGTGTGAGAGGACAGCCTGCCACACCAGACCTTCCAGTTTGACTTCTGGTTGTCTCCCATTGGTCATTAAACCATGAATGAGGGGCTGGGGGACTGGCTGAGCACTTACAAGCATTTGCTACTCTTGCCGAGGCTGCAGGCTCAGTTCCCAGCATCCAAGGTGCTGCCTATAACTCCAGCTCTACGGAATCAGTCACCCTCTGACCTCTGTGGACACTTGTACTCAACATATGCATTACCTATAGACAGATGCACACAGACACATAATAAATAAAATAAATAAAAGTAAAGTTTTTTTTTTTTTTTTTTTTTTTTTTTTTTTTTTTTTTTTTTTTTGGTTTTTTGAGACAGGGTTTCTCTGTGTAGCTTTGCGCCTTTCCTGGAGCTCACTTGGTAGCCCAGGCTGGCCTCGAACTCACAGAGATCCACCTGGCTCTGCCTCCCGAGTGCTGGGATTAAAGGCGTGCGCCACCACCGCCCGGCTAAAAGTAAAGTTTTAAAGCTGGAGTTCCTGTGCATTTTATCTGGAGCCACGCAGCTCCTTATTTTCTTCACTGTCTGCATTTTCCGAGCTCTTGCTGTGTTGCCTGTAGTCTTGCCCTGCTCGCCTCTCCCCAGAAGACAGCAACAGCACACACTATACATTCTGTGCTTTTTGTCCTAGGCCATTGAGACCGCCCTGGACTGCCTGAAAAGTGCCAACACAGAGCCCTACTATCGGAGGCAGGCTTGGGAGGTGATCAGGTGCTTCCTGGTGGCCATGATGAGCCTGGATGACAACAAGCATGCGCTCTACCAGCTGCTGGCACACCCCAAGTATGTGCTCGGGCCATTTCCTGGGACTGGTGCAGCTTACTCCTGAAGTTAGGGACAGAAGTGACTCTCCAGGAGTCCGTTAGGAGTGTGCCTGCCCCTTTAAGGTCAAGGTAGCATTTAACTTACCAA
The DNA here is from genome assembly GCF_049852395.1 of Peromyscus maniculatus bairdii. Taxonomy (NCBI): domain Eukaryota; kingdom Metazoa; phylum Chordata; class Mammalia; order Rodentia; family Cricetidae; genus Peromyscus; species Peromyscus maniculatus. The sequence continues at coordinate 37,416,819 of NC_134874.1, read as the reverse complement.
GTGATGCATCAGGGAAGCCTCTGGAGCCATGGTTCTCAACATAGGGGTCATGACCCCCGGGAGGGGGCAAATGGCCCTTTCACAGGGGTTGCATATCAGATGTCCTGTGTATCTGTTTCATTATGATTCATAACAGTAGCAAACTTATAGTTATGAAGTAGCAATGAAAATAAATGTATGGTTTGGAGTCACCACAGCATGAGGAACTGTATTAAAGGGTCTCAGCATTGGGAAGGTTGAGAACCATGGTCTTAGAGAAAGTGGAGAGAACATGGACACCTACAGTAGAGTTGGTCTTAGATCATTTCGTTGTGTGCCCTGCCGTCATAGAGTCTAGGGTCATGTCCCTATGTTTGGCATAGCTTTTTAAAATCTTTTTGTGTTTAGAGACAGGGTCTCATGCAGCTCAGGCTGGCCTCAAACTTAGTGTGTACCTGAGGATTACTTGAATGGTCCTCCAGCTCACAGGTGCTAGGTGACAGGTTTCTTGTGCAGCAGGCAAGTGCTCCGCCGACAGCCGTATTTCAGCCTGTGAAAGGTGGCAGACCTATTCTTGTTCCCACGCCATCACTGATTTACTCCTTATAATTTGGCTTTATTTTGGAGATGGACCTGGAACTCACTGTGTAAGCGAGGCTCATCTCAAACCCACAGTTGCCTCTGCCTTCACAGTGCTGATATTAAGGTGTGTGCCGCCATTCCTGGACACACACACACACACACACACACACACACACACACACACACACACACACACAACTTTAAAAAAAAAAATGATCCGGGGCTGGAGAGATGGCTCAGTGGTTAAGAGCACTGACTGCTCTTCCAGAGGACCTGGGTTCAAATCCCAGCACCCACATGGCAGCTCACAACTGTCTGTAACTCAAGATCTGACATCCTCACATAGTCATACATGCAGCAAAACACCAATGCAAATAAAATAAAAATAAATAAATTACATTAAAAAAATGATCCATATTTTTTTTGCTGTCTATGCAGGGAGGCCAGAGGACTTCAGGGTCTAGGCTGGCAGTTAGCGAGCCCCTGTGATCCTCCTGTGCCACCCCCTTCTCCCCACAGTGCTGCTGTTATAATCATGTGTGGGTCTATACCTGGCTCTTCATGCAGGTTCTGGAGACTGGAACGAGGTCCTCACTGCTTATACAACAAGCACTCAAGCCATCCTCCAGTCCCCATGTTTTTTTAGCCCCAGATTTTAAAGTTTGTGTACTGTACTCTCAGGTTACGTCTTGCCCCGAGGTCTTTGCGAGGTCTCTGCCGTCATTTTTAACCACTGCACAGCTGCAGCCAGAGGAGTCTCTCCTTTGATAGCTTTACAGAAACCTCCCCACCCCCCTGATTGCTTGTTCTCATCGTCACAAGGGGCCTCCCTGAATTTAGCATGCACAGGCTCATCACAGTTGGATGCAAGCACTCAAAGATGGGCCTGGGAGCCTTGCAGATTTCACAGGCCAGGCCACAGAGAAAGCAGGCTGTCTCCAGCACCTCTGTGAAGCAGCATTGCCATCCATGACACCTGCACTAGCAGTGCCTCTCCAGATACTGCAGTGGGTGACTGGAGAAAAACAACCTTTATTTCTCTTGAAAAAATGTATTTTTATATATTTGTGTATGTGCGTGTTTGCCTGTATGCACGTATGTACACAATGGGCAGCCCGGTGCCCTCAGGCCAGAAGAGGTATCAGATTCCTCGTACAGTTTTTGGATGGTTGTAAGCTGCCGAGTGGATGCCGGGGCTTGAACTCGTACCTTTGCTGAACGATAGCTCAGTGTTTAAGAGACCTGGATTCAGACTCTGGAACCCACGTGGCGGCCCAACAGTCTTCTATGACTCCAGTTCTAGGTGACCCACGGCCCTCTTCTAAAATACATGGACAGAGGTGTGCACATGGCACACATAGGTACATGTAGGCAAAACACACGAAAGCAGACGTATCTTTAAAAAGAGTGGCCAGTGATTTTGGCCACTCAGCCATCACAGCAGCCTTGACACATAAAGTAGGAAATAATGACAAAATACCGACTGCCACCATTTCATAGTTTACTTCCAAATCTGTGCTTATGTGAAGTAGAATATAATTCGCTGTCTCTTGAAACACTGACAAGAATTGTTGAAAATGAAGGCCATTTCTTGTACCAAATCCTGCTGAAATTGGAGCAAAGGTGAAATTACTCAGGCCACTCTTCATGAGAGCCCTTGTGACCCCAAACTGCTCACACACTGGGTGTGGTGATGAATGTGATTATGTCTTTCAGCTTTACAGAAAAGACCATTCCCAATGTCATCATATCACACCGCTACAAAGCCCAGGACACTCCAGCCCGGAAGACATTTGAACAGGCCCTGACTGGGGCGTTCATGTCCGCAGTCATCAAAGACCTGCGGCCCAGCGCCCTGCCCTTCGTAGCCAGCTTGATCCGCCACTACACCATGGTAGCGGTGGCCCAGCAGTGTGGTGAGTTTGGGGCTTGTGGCGGCATGGCCTGTCAGGACAAGCTGTCGTGAGGACAGCAGCGGCAGAGGCTTTTCCTCTCATGGCCTTCATTGACGAACTGGTATCTCAGTGGTGAGCTCTGTGCAAGTTATTACCAGGCTTTATTCAAGTTTCAGGCTCTTCGCATTTTGTGGGAATTACGTCTGGGTATATTGGACAAACTGTAGGTAAAACAAAAGTGGATGGACTACCGAGATAGCTCAGTGATGAAGGTACTTGTTGCCAAGCCTGAGGTCAATCATCAGGGACCCAAATGCTAGGAGACAACTGGCTCTCACAAGTTGTCCTCTGACCTCTACACACAGGCTCCCACGTGCATGCCCTCACACCCACACGTGCACACTCAACAGAAATAAATAATTCCCACTAAAACAAGATGGTTTCTGTTCTTCCCCTCTCTGGTTATGTTTAAGGTAAACCCTCTGCCCCTGTCACTCAGTGCCCTCAGCCAGCTCCTTATGCCTCCTTTGTGGTGTTTATGTCTGCCCCTGGCTGTTACCCACATTATTCTTGCTACCCGGAGCCTCTGCTCTGGCGGCCCTCGTGAGCTCACAGTGTTGGCAGGACTACTTGTGAATGTTCCCATTCTTACAAACTGTGCTTTTACAAACACAGTAGCAATGTCTGTGGTCCCGCCAGCTGCCACTAAGTTTCTTAAAGCATGCTCTCAGATTTTTGTGTCTTTCCAGAAGGAGTAACAGCTGTAGACCACACTTGAGTAGCACGTCCCCCACTTACTTCACCTCAGAGCCCTAGAGCTTGTGGTCACTAGGGACACTGATGAACTCTGCTCTCTGCATTCTCCTGGCTGGAACAGTCAGAACTGTGCAACTGAACAGCAGTTGTTTCATGGTGTTTCTCGGTGGTAACATTGTCTTCAAAGTTAACCTTGCTAACTTCTGTGTGGTCTAGGGCTGGGGACCCAAGAGACACTGCTTTCAAGTTGTTCTGTGACCACGTGTATTCTAGGGTATAGCTGTCACTTGCTTTTTTTGTTACTGTCTGGAATGGCTGGATCAGGACCAGTCATTCCCGGGCTGTAGCTGATAATGGTATTTAAAAGATACTTAATTGTTCTCATTGTAAACTAGCACATCTTTGAGTTTTTAAAGATTTATTACTGCTGTGTGTATTTGTGTATGAGTACAAGCATTTAGTGCCTCACTGAGCTCGCAGAGGTCAGAGGATAGGTTCTTGGAGTCAGTTCTGTCTTTCCCCTGAGCCCTGGGGGTTGTATTCAGCTCAGTGCTTTTACCCGCCAGCCATCTAGCTCCTCACATCTTTGTTTCTTTTAAAAGAACCTAGTACCTGCTGAGTAGAACTCTGGGCTTCCTATGCTCCTGCTTCTACTTGGAGAGTTCTGGGGATACAGATGTGTATCGGCAAGTCTGGTTTATACATGCTAGGGCTCTGTGAGTGCTGTGCAAGCATGCTACTGAATCAGCTGTCTGCCCAGCCTCATTTTTGAATTTTGACTGAAACAATTGAAAAATGATACAATGTAAAACAGCCTTAATGGGAATTAGACTACTTGATTTTCAAACAATTGCAGTTTAATGGAGGTTGTTTGAAGTACTAGTTCTGGGACTGGTGAGAAGGCTCAGCCAGTAAGGGTGCTCACTGCTAAGCCTGAGGACCTGAGTTCAGTTCCTAGAATCCATACAGGGGAAGAAAGAACCAGCTCTTGCAATTTGTGCCTGACCTCTGCATGTGTGCCATGGCATGTGGACCATGGCACATGCATGCCCACATACAGTCTACAGAATAACAAAATGTAATTAGAATACCTGTGCTGGCTTCAGTGAGTCCTGAACCTCAGGGGAAAGTAAAGCGGAGTTGTAATTGGAAGTCATGCGTGTCCCTATGAGTGACCTCCGCTTTGTTGTGTGCCTGCTCCCTCTCTTTCCAGGTCCTTTCTTGCTACCCTGCTACCAGGTGGGCAGCCAGCCCAGCACCGCCATGTTCCACAGTGAAGAAAACGGGTCCAAAGGAATGGATCCCTTGGTCCTTATTGATGCAATAGCTATCTGTATGGCTTATGAAGAAAAAGAGCTGTGCAAGATTGGGGAGGTGGCCTTAGCTGTGATATTTGATGTGGCAAGCATCATCCTGGGCTCAAAGGAGAGGGTAAGGGCATCTGAACAGTGTCCTCTAAGTTTGAAGGTGCTTGTTCTAGAATCTGGTAGCTTCAGGATGGTGGCGCCATCTTACTCCCGGCTTGTTTCTCTCCAGGCATGCCAGCTGCCGCTCTTCTCCTACATCGTGGAGCGCTTGTGTGCCTGCTGCTATGAGCAGGCCTGGTATGCAAAGCTGGGGGGTGTGGTGTCCATCAAGTTCCTCATGGAGCGGCTCCCGCTCACGTGGGTTCTCCAGAACCAGCAGACATTCCTCAAAGCCCTGCTCTTCGTTATGATGGACCTGACTGGAGAGGTAGGTTACGGGTGCCCCCGAGGCTCAGAAGTGGCACTGCTCGCGAAGAGCTGCTTTGCCTGCAGAGCTCTTGGTCTCGGGCACTCTCTCCAGCTAAAGGCTTTGACACTTGGTCTCATGATAGCATCTGGTAGAGGGGCAGCTCCTAACTCATGTTATCTCCAGGTACTGTCCCTGGTACCTCGGTTCAGAGTGGATCTGAAGGGAATGCTGCCTCCTGGGCACTGCAAAGGTCCCCACAGGGGTGACATTGCTTTTCTTGTTTCTTAGTTTTTGTTTATATACTTTATTGAATGGTGACTTGCCACAGCGTGAGTGTTGGGGGCAGAGGACAACTTGTGGGAGTTTCTTCTCTAGCATGTAGGAATCAAACTGGGGTGGTCAGGATGGACGGCAAGCTCCTTTACCCTCTGAGTCATATTGCTAGCCCCAGGCATGTCATTCATTATTTATGAACCCATGCAGATCTCCCTTGCCCTGGTAGAATCTGGTGGGTTTGCCAGGATCAAGGTCATGTCTAGATGACCTTTTCTGAAGGGCAAACAGGAAGGACCTACAAGGAGGTAATTTTGACCCAAATGTGCCAAGTAGATTAGTGATCTTTCTCCTTGAAGCTGGCACAGTGGCCATGAGCTCCATCCTCCCAATGTATGTGTGTAGACTTGGGAGTCTGGTGAGTGGCATCACCCTACACTCCTTCTAAGGCCTCTCCCACCTCCAGGTTTCCAATGGGGCAGTTGCCATGGCAAAGACCACCCTGGAGCAGCTCCTGATGAGGTGTGCAACGCCTCTAAAAGATGAGGAGAAAGCTGAAGAGATTGTGGCGGCTCAGGAGAAATCTTTTCACCATGTGACCCATGATCTGGTTCGTGAGGTCACCTCTCCAAACTCAACTGTGAGAAAGCAAGCCATGCATTCGCTACAGGTCCTGGCCCAGGTCACTGGGAAAAGTGTGACAGTGATTATGGAGCCACACAAAGAGGTAAGATTCTGGCACAGACAGTGGGGCTCTGTGTGCTTCACATCTGTGTGCTTCACATCTGTGTGCTTCACATCTGTGTGCTTCACATCTGAGCTGCAAGTACCGCTTGGTGTCCACAGCTGTTAGCAAGAATAGAAAGAAGGCTGGTTTCCTGGGTGTGTATCAGCGTGTGAAATTTTGTTGTTGTTTTTGTGAGGTCACTCGAGTGTGAGGAGCTAAGTGTATTGACATGGTCTTCACTGTAGTTCTTTTTTTTTTTTTTTAAGGTTTATTTATTATGTATAGGGTTCTGCCTGCATGTATCCCTGTGTGCCAGAAGAGGGCACCAGATCTCATTATAGATGGTTGTGAGCCACCATGTGGTTGCTGGGAATTGAACTCAGGACCCCTAGAAGATCCCCTGAGTCATCTCTCCAGCCCTACACTGTAGTTCTAACATGATATATCCTCCCGCTAATGAAAGTTTAGGCCTCTGTAATGACTTCTTGTCCCCGTTTTCAAAGTGGCTACTGTGGAATATGAAGATGAAAGGCCTTTGCTTTGAGGGGCACCTGACGAGTGGCACCCCTGTTTGTTTTTTTCTAGGTCCTTCAGGACATGGTTCCACCGAAGAAGCACCTGTTGCGTCACCAGCCTGCTAATGCGCAGATTGGTCTGATGGAGGGCAACACATTCTGTACAACGCTGCAGCCTCGGCTCTTCACGATGGATCTCAATGTGGTGGAGCACAAGGTGTTCTACACAGAGGTATGGTGTGTGCGGGTGTGATGTTGATGACCGACTGCTAGCCTGTGCGTGATGTCAGGCAGCTTTCAGACCAGGCTTGGGCAGCTGCAGGGATAAGCAGCTGTAGCCTGGCACAGCACTTGGAGCAGGTGTGTCGCTCTGGGGATCCAAGGAAAGGTGGTACCCAGAGGTATCAACCCAGTGTTGCCTTGCTCTGGATTAGCATCTACAACTTCCAACTTGATTTTAAATATATTTTATTACTTAGTGGTGTGTGTGTGTGTGTGTGTGTGTGTGTGTGTGTGTGTGTGTGTGTATGCATGCATGTATGCCACATGGCAACTCACAGCTGTCTGTAACTCCACCTTCAGGAGGTACAACTCTGTTCTAGCCTCCTTGGGCACCAGGCACATAGGTATTCATGCATCCATTCAGGCAAACATTCATACACATAGAAAAGTACAACTAAATTTTTAAAAGAGATGGTAAAGCTTAAAAGCTAGTTTTCCAAGACATGAGTAGGGAGAAAGGGGAAATATTAATAGAAAAAGCATGTTTTAGATACTGGACACAAAGGTGCCTATGAGCCACCAAGTGTGGACTTGTAGCTGGTGGCTTCCCAGTGGCCATTGGCATCCCCCTGTATCCTTTCCTGTACAGCTGTGGTAATAAAAAAACAGTGGCAAAGAACACTTACGGGGAGAAGGGTTTTTTAGCTCACAGTTCCCGCTTGTAGTCTATCACTGCAAGCAGGTCCAGGCAGGAATGGTGAACAGTCAGCAGAGAGAAAGGCCTGTGCCCAGGGAATGGCACTGCCTGGTTCTGGCTAAGGCGTCTTACATTAATTGACATAATCAGGCAGTCCCCCACAAACATACCCACTCTTCTTCCCAATTCGACAATTAAAACTGATCATCACAAGGACGTGAGACCATGTGCCCTGTGGCCTGTCAGTCCATGGGGAAACACTGACTATTCTAGTGTTGACAGAGAACTGATGGTATCACAGCCAGTCAGGTGTGAGGTAGGGTGGCTTAACTGAGTTTGACTTTAGGGTAAGGAAGCAGGGCCTCAGTTGATTGTTGAAATGCTTTAGGCTTGGAATTGAGTTTCTGGATTAATTTCATTGCAGTGTTTGTGGCAAATTGATGCTGTGTGTAACTTGGAATCTTTCTGTTCCCCGCGGAGAAGTAGGACAAACTAAAAGCTTCTTTTTTCTATGCTAGCTGCTGAATTTGTGTGAGGCCGAGGATGCGGCCCTGACCAAGCTGCCCTGTTACAAAAGCCTTCCGTCACTCGTGCCTTTACGGATCGCGGCATTAAGTAAGTGCATGCCCGTGAGAATCAAGCTGTAGAGCGTAGAATGATCATACAAAGGAGCTGGCAGCCTTCATCGTAGTTAACCTAAAATGTCTAGTCTTGTGTGGTCTTTCAAAGATAGAAGCAGAAATTGTGTTGGTTGTCAAATTGTACCAACATTGCTAGGATTTAAGTAGTTAAGTAGTTTTATCTTTAATAAATGGACTTTTTCTCTGCATTAAACCCTTATTCTGTGAATTTCTTGAATCAGGCTGGCCTCGAACTCAGAGATCCACCTGCCTCTGTCTTCTGAGTGCTGGGATCAAAGGCGGGCGCCACCACCGCCTGGCCCCTTTTTTTTTAGATTTATTTTTGTTAGTGTGTGTGTCTGTGTGCAGATGCCTGTGGAGGCCAGAACAGGACATTCAGTCCCCTAGAGCTGGAATTACAGGAGGTGTTGAGCTAGCCTATGTGGGTTTTGGGAACTGAGGTTGGATCCTTTCTGAGAGCAGTATGCACAGTTAGCAACTGAACTCTCCCTCCCACCCCCTTTAGAGGGTTCTTAATGACAGAAAGAGTGTTTGAATCCCGTTACCTCTCAGTTTTCACCACAAATGAGCTTTCGTTGTTAGGGGAAATGTGCTAGGTCAGGACTGATTTATCCTTGTCCTGGTTAGGTTCCTGTTGCTGTGATAAGAACATGGCCAAAAGCAACTTGGAGGAGAGGGTTTATTTCATCTTACAGTTTACAGTCCATGGTGTAGGGAACCTGGAGGCAGGAGCTGGAGCAGAGGCCATGGAGGAGTGCTCACTGCCTTGCTCCCTGTGGCTGCTCAGCCTGCTTTCTGATATACCCCAAGGCTACCTGCCCATGATGGCATCGCCCACAGTGGGCTGAGCCCTCTCACATTATCATTAACTAAAAAAGTACCCCACGGACCAATTTAATGGAAGATCGCATATTCTTCTGTCTTTGTTTGTTTGTTTGTTTTTCGACAAGGTTTCCTTGTGTAGTCCTGACTATCCTGGAACTTGCTGTGTAGACCAGGTTGGCCTTGAACTCGGAGATCACCTGCCCCAGCTCCTAGTGCTGGGTGGGATTAAAGGCATGCACCACCAAGCCCAGCTCTTTTGTCTTTCTCATGGCAGCTAATAGGAAGGAGGGCTAATGGTTTGTGATTGGTAGGATCCTTTAGAGAAGAAAATTACTGAGTTGTTTCTTGGGTGAGTAATGAAAACTGTACTTATTTTTCTTCCCAAAGATGCCCTCGCTGCCTGCAATTACCTACCACAATCCAGGGAGAAAATCATCGCTGCACTCTTCAAGGCCCTCAACTCCACCAACAGTGAGCTGCAGGAGGCTGGAGAAGCCTGCATGAGGAAGGTGAGTATGTGAGCCACACCTGGAATCCTTGGGCTGCAGCGTCTCTGCCCATGTCGTAAAGAATCTTGAAACGCAGTAAGGCTGAGCCCCAGTCTGTCAGTACTTCCTGGGATGCCTGAATCAATGCTCCCTTTTCCCAGGGGTAAACTGACATTCCCTGTTGGAGTTGATTCATTCCGTTACTCTGTCTGCCACCTGTTTCTCTGGGTAACTTTCCTTTTTGACTAGTTTTTGGAAGGTGCCACCATAGAAGTAGATCAGATTCATACGCACATGCGGCCTTTGCTGATGATGCTGGGAGATTATCGGAGCTTGACACTGAATGTTGTGAATCGGCTGACCTCTGTTACTCGGCTCTTCCCCAATTCCTTCAACGATAAGTTTTGCGATCAGATGATGGTAAGATATATGGATTTAAACTTATTCCATAATGCACTGAATAAATGAAAAGACTTGTAGAAATAAACAACATTCATACTGTTTAAAACGCAAAAGGTGGCTGGGTGTGGTGGTGCACTCTTTCATTTAGTCCCACTCTGGGAGACAGGCAGGTGGATTACTGTGAGTTTGAGGCCAACCTGGTCTACACAGCGAGTTCCAGGCCAGCCAGAGCTACACAGGGAGACATTGTCTCAAAATAAATAAATAAATAAATAAATAAATAAATAAATAAATAAATAAATAAATAAATAAATAAAACAAATTCCAGAAGGTGTAAAAATACTCAGTTTCTTCCCCACCCTGTCTCCCCTCCCGAAGGTGGCCTGTGTGTCCCTCCAGGTGGTCTGCATTTGTATAGGACATGTGACAGTTTTTTCAGTTCTTTAGTCATCTACATGCTCTGTCCATTAGCATACCATTTTTATCGCTGCTCAGAGGCTTCTGCATGGTGTTACTGAGCTTCATGATACTTCGTTCATTAACAGATCTGCAACTGGAGTCCTTTCTCCAGCCTCTGATCAAAAGGAATCCATGTTTATCTTACTGTGACACACACACACACACACACACACACATACACACACACACACACACACACACACACACACACACACATACACACACACACACACACACACACACACACACACACACACACCCCCCAGATTCCCTTCAGCCACAGTAGCTGGCAGAGCCCTTGGCCTCATCTTCCTAGAGCACACTCTCTCTCCTTCCAGTCCCTTAGACGTCCCAGTGTCTACAAGGGCCCCTCATCCCCAGCCCTCAGCCCCACCTCTCATGAATACACATGGGCTTGTGCACAGCAAGGACCTTGAAGCTCCTGGTCCAGATGAAGTCTCTGCTTCCGCCCCAGTCTGACATGGGATCCAGAGAACAGTGGTGGGAACTGGAACTGTGGTGCCAGTCAGGATGCCTCCAGCTGAAGCTCAGCCTTTTGTTCCAGAACAAGACCCCAAACCTGTCAGTCTCGTGCTGGATGACTAGAGTGTTTCTGTAATGGGAGCACAAGGGAGATCAGTGACTGCAGGTTTCTGCTGAAGGGCAGGATTTCTCGGGAAGTTGTTCTGAGGATGTGGTTTTTCCTCTTTTCAACAGCAACATCTGCGCAAGTGGATGGAAGTGGTGGTCATCACCCACAAAGGGGGCCAGAGGAGTGACGGAAACGTGAGTGACTAGCTTGTTTCTGGGAGGGCGCCCACGCTCTACAGCTGATATGGCAGTTAACGGTGATGCACGCCAGAAATAGCGATCACAGTTGATGTGCAGTGTGCTGCAGCGCTCCTAATGGCTGAACAGCCTCCTTTGTGTTTCTTTCCGATCTCCCCTTTGCTCACTTTAATGTGACGTTTCTGTTACGAGCATTCCAGAAGTATACAGTATGTTTCCATTTTACCAGCCTTTGCAAGGTTGTATCTTCTCTGTTGTTTGTTACATAGTGGTCCTTCCCAGCCAGCTTTCCTCTCCATGCTTCCCTTCGCTCAGCAGTCGGCAGTCACTTTCTGGTGTCTAACTAAGTGCCCGATAAGAACCAGATTCGTTGGGACTTCATAAAGCATTCCACGAATACCAGCATGGCTATTTTCTAGGAACAGCCTCCTCACACCTCCGTTGTTTATTACAAATTAAATGACTAGCGCACACAGCAAATCGACATTGTTTCCAGGGAAACTAATATAACTAAGTCTTCTTAAATATCTGATGTCTGGCCTGAAAGCCTCTTGTCTCTTACAAATGCCAGCTTCTTGCTGTTTTGACTCTAAAATTGTATATGCTAATTTTTACAGTGTTTTCTCTAAGTTTGATAGTGGGTCCCCATTCCGGACCCCCTGGGCATGGCTCTTGTCCCTGTGCTTCCTTGTTGATGCGTTGCCTCAGAACAACCTGGGATATTTTTTTTTTTTTTTTTTTGCTTTACTGTGTCGTTTGTTTTGAACGTCCTGTATTCAAGGTGTTCTGTTTCTGTGTCCTGTTTCTGCTGCTTCTGAGGTGCCAGCTAAGCAGAGGTCAGCCAGGATTTTAAACTTCTTTCCTTTAAGGCCCATGGGAAGATTTCTTACTTGTATATTAAAAATCAAATGAGGTGTCAGGTAGGAGAGCAGAGCAGAGAGAGCTGATGGAGCCTGAGCCCTGGGTTGGGTGCAGCCAGCCTCTGCTGGCTCTCCCATCTCATCTCTTAGATACCTACACAGACCTTCAAAAAATAAACTGGATCTTTAAAACACATAGTCAGTTCTAGAAAAGACATTTAAATTAACTCTCCAAAAATCAGAGGGTCTGTGAGATGGTTTAGCTGCCTGAATTCAGTCCCTGGGACCCTAAAAGTTGTCTTCTGACTTCCACAACATACCCTGGTGTGTGCCTGCATCCAATAAATGAATGTAGTAAGAAAAATGTTTTAAGAACAACAACAACAAAAAGCCGGAAATCTAATGTGTGAGTAAATGACTTCTATGGAGTTAAAACAATACTATGAACTTCTGTAGAATGTTATTTGGAGGTATGGGTTGAGAAAGCAGGGTATAGACATGTCCCCATGCATGGGGCACTGTCCTTGTGCAGTGAGTGCCCTATGTGAACAGCGGGGCAGAGTGGGTGACCATGGCTTTATTATTTCCACCCAGGGCCAGGCCACTGCTCGGCTCTTGAGTTCTTAGTTAGACGCCACACTTGAATACATGCATAGCAGATTGAAAGATAAACACAAGCTCCTCTGTAATTTGATTTCTCTGGGGATGGAGCTTTGGTATCTTCCATGTCTTGGTGGCCTCTTTGACACTAAGCCTACACAGGACCATGTGTGACACCTGTGCACACATGCACAGTGCTGGTTTTACAGAGACTGCTTGACCACATAGCCCACCTCTGGGGACGCTCTAGTTTTTTCTCTGTTGCTGTGATAAAATACTCTGACCAAACACAGGTTATGGAGGAAAGGATTTATTTCAGTTTATAGTTTAATAGACCATCACTGAGGGAATCAGGGCAGGAACCTGAAGCAGAAACCATGGAGGAACACAATTTGCTGCCTTGTTCCCAGACTGGCTCCCATGGTACCACCCACAGTGGGCTGGGCCCTCCTGTATCAATTAATGGAAGCAGTTCTCCGAGATATGCCCACAGGCCAGACTGATGTGGGAAGTCCCAGGTGAGACACTAGGCTGTCTCAGGTTGGCAGTTAATGTTCTGGGGGAAGGTGTTGCACTAATGGCCAAGTGCTCTTCATGGGTTGGGGGCTTAGACATGCCTGGGGGGTGAGGCTGTACTGCCTGGTTCTCTCCTGCTGAGCTGGGGAAGAATTTTGTCCTTGTTTTTTTTAAAACTGTTTCAGCACTTGACATAAAATCTTGAATATTCACTCTGAGAAGGAAGTCTTTAAAGTGTGTTTGCATACAACAAAGTTTTACCATTTCTCTCCTTGCCCAAGAATTCTGCAAAGGTCAATTTCAACCTTTGACTTAGGAAAGAACCCCAGTCTGTGAGACCTTTACAAGGGCTGATGACTTATGCGGGTAGAAGGCGGGCAACAGCTTCAGAGCGTCTAACTGCTGTGTGCTTTCTGATTACCGTGCCTGTACTGTCCTGTTAACCCCAATAACCCTGCCTGTGTGTGAGTGTGTGGCAAGTTTCTCTGTCAATGACATCAATAGAAAAAGATGATTTTCCTCCCCATCCTCAGGAGAGCATTTCAGAGTGCGGGAGGTGCTCCTTGTCTCCATTCTGTCAGTTTGAGGTGAGAGCAACCTTATCTAAGTCAGTTATGACTTGCAATGTGAAGAACACTTTTGATTTTTCCTTTTTCTTGTCTCCTTACCGTCTGGTTGCCCGTTTTTTCATGCTGTGCCTTTTGTTTTGGTTCAGCCTGCCATGGAAGGGGTAGAGGTGAGAACTGCAGTGCAGCTGCAGCAGGGGGTCGTTGTCGCATTGGTTTTGCCGTGACTTCGTTAGCTGTGTTGTGACCCTGTAGTGGACAGAGTGCCTTGTGCCCTTGAGTGCGGTGACCTGTACTGTCTTGTCTGTGGCGGAGCTGTCGTAGTATCATTGCTGTGAACTGTCCGGATGCCAAGCATGTTCTTCTCTCTCCATTAGGACATTTAAACCAGATCCTAAGTTCTTGTGTTTTCTGTGTGTCAGAATTGCAGTCTCTCACTGCTAGCTGAGACTGAACAGACTCCCCTGTCCTAATGTCACGACAAGGGCAGGCCTCCAGCAGCCTCCTGAGAAGAGTCCTCACAGGATGTCCAGGCCTTCGACAAGTTGGGGATGATTGCACACTCTGTCCCTTGACGACTCACCAGTTCCCTCAGACTAGAAAGAAGCTGTTCTCCTAACACACACACCTGCTCTCACGCATGCCCCCACACTGATGCAGTTACAGCACTGTGTCCTTGGACAGCTGAGCTCAGCTTCCCCTTCTCTGCAAAATGGGGATGATAACACCTTCTGGCAGTCTTGCAGAAAGCAAAGGAGAATTTTTCAGTATTTCTGCTGAAAAAAAAATCTATGGCATAAATTGCCATTGTTTAAATGTAACTTCAGGAGAGAATGTGCTCTCTTTAAAGACTTAAAAGTGAGGTAGGGTGATTCTGAGCAGTTTATTTAGAGCTCACTTCCTGCTTTGATGTTTAAGCAGCATCTCATCCTTGCATCAGGCTCCTGCTGGCCAGTGTCTCTCATCCCCATTTTGTCCCTAAGAGCCACAGACACAGCTCACACATGGAACATGGTGGCCCCTCTGGGCTCTTCCCTGCCTAGCAGCCAGGGAGAAATGTCCCTTAACAGCAGAAGAAAAACTGGCCTGAGATTGGGGTGTTGAGATGACCCTCGGAGCGGCCCAGCACTGAGTGGTCTGCACATGATTATAGCGCAAAGCTCAGGAGTCCCCGCACACTAACAAGACCCAGCACAGCCATGTGTCAGCTTTTCTCTAGCCTGGCTGACAGATGCTCATCACCAATCCCAGTCATTACTCACGATGGGGTTTAGTTTCTGGATAAACATTTTTTTTTTTTTTTTTAAACTTCCTTGGCTGGGTTTTGAGGGCAGAAAGACTCTGTGCTCTCAGAACCTGGTGTCTTAGCAGTACACATGACAAGTGGATGGCACTCTCACACCTCGGGATGACTGATGGTCCCTGCCTCCATGAGAAGGCCTAGCTAGGTCACACAGGGTCAGCTCTGCCACTTGTCAGTGCCCTGAAAACAAAAGGCACAGTACACACGCCAGGCACACTGAGCCCTATCCCCCAGAGACAGGTGAGCTGAAGGTCGAGGGCAGTTGTGATGTCAGCCTGGTAAGTTGTGGCTTTTCCATGTTGACTCTTTGCTTCGGTGGCCAGCCTTGTGAATGTAGCTAGATGGTAGCAGGGTCTGTAGTGATTGCTCTCCCCATTCACAAAGCTCATCATTATGGTTTCTGGTTTTATTCATTAGGAAATGAAGATTTGCTCGGCGATTATAAACCTTTTCCATCTGATCCCAGCTGCACCTCAAACGCTGGTCAAACCTTTGTTAGAGGTTGTAATGAAGACGGAGCGCGCCATGCTGATTGAGGTACGGCCAGACTTCGGGTTAATTCTGATTTGCCTTCCATCTATTGCTTGTAGTATTTTTATTTTGTAATTTATTTTAAAATGTATTCACTTGACAGTTTCATACCGTATGTAACACATTCTGATCATATGTAGCCCTTCACATTCCCTCCAATTTCATGGCTTTCTGTTGTGTTGTGACCTACTGAGTTTGACCAGACCACCTTCATAACGCTGTTAACATGTTCCTGTGTGAACTGGAGCGTGGGCAAACACCCCAGTGGCTGTGTGGCTGAAAACTTTTATTTAGTTAGTTTTGGTGTTTTTTTCCTTCAGTTTAGACTTTGTGTCTTAAAAATCAATTGAAGGGGCTGGAGAGATGGCTCAGTGATTAAGAGCATTGGCTGCTTTTCTGGAAGACCCAGGTTAAGTTCCCAGTTCTCTGCATGGCAGCTTACAACTGTCTGAAACTCTAGTTCCAGGGGATCTCATATCTTCATACCAACGCAAAAAAAATAAATTTAAATAAATTATTTTTTAAAAAAAGAACTGTTCCCTTTAAGGGGGATTTATGTAAAAAGAATCAATTGAATTTGTTTTTAGACAATTTCACACATGTATATATAGTGCATCATGATTAATTTCACCCAGTACCCTTTCTTACCTCCCTCCCACTCCTGTCAATCCTCCCTCTACCAACAGCCCCTTTCTGTGCTCTTTTGGTATTGTTTGTGACCCATCGAGTTTAACCAGGACCAACCTAGTGACCACAGGCATGAAATGATCACTGGAGCCTAGTGGGCTCACCAGTCATGTCAGTCATGAAGATCGTGACACCCCCATCTCCCCAAATCCATCAGTAGCTAATAGTCCTGCAGAGAGGGGTGGGGCCCATGAGATACAGCTCCATCCGTGACTGCCCATCGACAGGCCCACTCCTACGCAGCCTCAGCCCTGTGAGATAGACCACCACCGAGTGGCTAGGCCCCATCCATCTCCCTGTTTCTGGGAGAAAAACTTAGTGTTTTATTTTTCTGTTGCTAATTTCACAACCACCTCTGCGCCCTAGAGGGGACAGTGAGAATGTCCTGTTTAGGACTGGTTACTCATCTCTTCTTACCCTTGACACCTTGAGCTGCCCGAGTCTCTACATCACTGGGGTTTTTGTTTGTTTGTTTGTTTGTTTTTTGTTTTTTCTTCTTTCTTCTTCGGAGCTGAGGACCAACCTCTACCACTGAGTTAAATCCCCAACCCCCATCTTCGTTGTTAGTTATAAAGAGACCTTCTCTGATTAAGGCTGAGAGGAGCGTTTGTCTGGCATTGGGGCCAACATGGTTCTTTTTTAAAAAACAAAACAGCAATTGCTGGAAAGCATCATTTTTTTCCTTGCCTGTTTGTGTGTTGTGTGGGCATACACATGCCACAGTGTAAATGTGGAGGACGAGAACAACTTGCAGGTCTTCCTAAGTATTCCAGGCTGTGTGTACTTAAACTTGGAGCCATCCTCTGCACTTAGCTTCCCAAGCGCTGGGACGACAGGACTGCTCTGCTGTGCCTGGCTCATTTTGTTAAAATGCTTTACATGAGAAAAATGGACAATATAAGGATATTGGTATTAATACTTAATTATGGTGTAATTGGAGGGGGTTGCATTGTTACCGTGGTGAGTGCTGGGATGGCCTTGAGAAGGATGGTGTAGGTTGCATTTCTGCCCTATGTTTTGTAGGCGGGCAGTCCATTCAGAGAGCCTCTTATCAAGTTCCTGACGCGGCATCCCTCGCAGACAGTGGAGCTGTTCATGATGGAAGCCACACTGAACGACCCCCAGTGGAGCCGAATGTTCATGGTAGGAACCTGTGTGACTGTTGTGGGTCCCTGCAGAGTGCTGTCAGCCAGTGTGCTCAGCCTCTAAAGGCTCATGGGTCACCACTGAGTGTCCTGGCCCAGTGTTTCTCAGAGGTCTGGATGTCAGGAACATCTGCAAAGCTGCAACCAAAGAGTTAGTTGGGAGGATTTGGGTGGTTGTAACAAACAAATATGGTTAGGCTTATAAATTCACAACCCAAAAATGGGATTGCTGTTGGAAAATGTCACTTTTTTCTTACTATATTTATGCGTGTGTTTATGCATGTGTTTATGCCATATTGCATCTATAAAGGTCAGAAGGTAGCTTTCAGGAATTGGATGTTTCCATCCCCCACGTGTCTCCCAGAAATCAAACTCAGGTCGTCAGCTCAGTGACAGCATCTTTACCCACTGAGCTGACTGGTTGGTCCTCAAAGCGTCCTCCTGTTGTTTTTAAGATTTATTTATGTATGTGGGTGCCTTGTCTGCACGTACATCTGCACACCAGAAGAGGGCCTTAGATCCCATGGGACTACAGTTATAGATGTTGTGAGCCACCATGTGGGTGTTGGGATTTGAACTCAGGATCCCTGGAAGGAAGAGCAGATGTGCTTTTAACTGCTGAGCCATCTCTCCAGCCCAGCATCTTTTTATTTTTTAACTTTTTGGAGGGGGCGTTCTCTGTGTAGCTCTGGCTGTCCTGGGCCTGGCTGTTCTCTGTCTCCTGAGTGCTGGGATTAAAGGTGGGCACCGCCACTCCCAGCCAGCAACAGCTGTTCTAAAAGGAGGCTTTTGTTTTTGTTTGCCTTTTTGAAGAAATGACCAGCCAGGAATGGTAGGGATTGTCTTCCCACCTTTGTGAGTTGGATCTGATCCAAGCAGCTTTCTTCATTCTTTTACTTTCAGAGTTTCTTAAAACACAAAGACGCCCGACCTCTGAGGGATGTGCTGGCAGCAAACCCCAACAGGTTCATCACCTTGCTGCTGCCCGGTGGAGCACAGACAGCGGTGCGCCCTGGCTCACCCAGCACCAGCAACATGCGCCTGGACCTCCAGTTCCAGGCCATCAAGGTAGCACATCTGCATTAGGACCCAAAGGCCCTTTGGTCAAGCAGAGCTGCGGTCTCTGGTGGTGATCTCCTCTTTTCTTACAGATCATAAGCATCATAGTTAAAAACGATGACGCCTGGCTGGCCAATCAGCACTCTCTGGTGAGCCAGCTGAGGCGAGTGTGGGTAAGCGAGACCTTTCAAGAAAGACACCGCAAAGAGAACATGGCCGCCACCAACTGGAAGGAGCCCAAACTTCTGGCCTTCTGTCTGCTGAACTATTGCAAGTAGGTGCATTGACTTCCTCTGTCCAAAAACCTAGATGGTGGCCTTGTCACTGATGTGCCTGGTCTACAGATCCTTGGATAGTGTGGTCAGATTTATTACAGAGGGTGGGTGGTAACTCAAGTCTTTAAAATGTGAGTCAAGGGTCTGAGGAGGGCAATTCAATGATTTGCAACCATGAGAACCTGAGTTTGGATCCCCAGAAACCCACAGAAATGGCAGATGGGTATGGCAGCCTGGCTGTAATTCCAGCCTTAGAAGGCAGAGAGCAGAGATGGGATCCCCAGGGCAAGCTGGCTAGCAAGATTGACTCTAATCAGTGAGTTCCGGGTTTGAAGGAGAGAGACTGTTTCTAGTAATAAAGTAGAAGAGCAGTCGGAGATGATTCCAGACATCGACCTTGGGCCTCCTACATACATGTAAATCATGCGTACACACATGCATGCCACACAGATGAGAAATGGAAAAAGACAGGGAAAAGGCGCAAACCTGGGTTTTGTCTAGTTACAGAGTTAGCCCTCAGCTAACCTCTTCTTTGTCCTGGCCCTTCAGAAGGAACTATGGAGACATAGAGCTGCTGTTCCAGCTGCTCCGAGCCTTCACTGGTCGCTTCCTCTGCAACATGACCTTCTTGAAAGAGTATATGGAAGAAGAGATCCCCAAGAATTACAGCATCGCTCAAAAGCGCGCCCTCTTCTTCCGCTTTGTCGAGTTTAATGACCCTAACTTTGGAGATGAACTGAAAGCGAAGGTGAGCCCATCCTTACCAGGAGGTGGGGGCAGGTGCCGGGGCTCTTCCTGAACCGCCACAGCTCTGCAGAGGCTTACGTAGTGGGCTGATGAGTGGTCTTGCTGAAGCCATTGCTGAGTGACCAGACAGGTCCTGCTGTGAACTAGTGTTCCTTTCCGTGTATCAGAATAACTTGTCTGAAGGGAGGAGGGAAAGCAGGCTGAGGTGGGCACTCCTTCTGAAGTTTCAGGCTGCCTCTGGCAGTTGCCATTTGGCTGGAAGTCAAGATGAACAGTTGCTCTTGGTCAGGTCCTACCTTGATGATACAGGATGCTTCTGCTTTGTGTCCACCACCACCACCACCACCACCACCACCACCACCACCACCACCACCACCACCACCACCACCACGTCACCACAAAAAGTTTGCACAGCTCTGTTCCGCTTCATGTTTTTCTTTCCCTAGGTTCTGCAGCACATCTTGAATCCTGCTTTCTTGTACAGCTTTGAGAAGGGAGAAGGAGAACAGCTATTAGGACCTCCTAATCCAGAAGGAGACAACCCAGAGAGCATTACCAGTGTGTTTATAACCAAGGTGGCGTCCCCAGGAGCACCTCTGTGTGGCGAGCCCTTGCAGATGGGTGAATGTGTATGCCTGTGGCAGGGGTTTGTGGGAATAAGATTTTCCTTGGGGCTCCCTCGCCTCGTGTGTGTGTGTGTGTGTGTGTGTGTGTGTGTGTGTGTGTGTGTGTGTGTGTGTGTGTGTGTGTGTGTATACACGCACGTATGAATACAAATTGAGGTCAGAGGACAATTTGAGGGAGTTCAATCTTTCTACCTTGTGGCTTACAGGACTTGAACCCAGGTTGTAAGCCTTGGCAGCAAGTGTCTTTATCCATTGAGCCATCTTTCCAGCCCGCAAAAGAATATTTGAAGGTTTATTTTTTAAGGATCAGACTTGTATGATCATAATAAAAATCTAAAGTGAGTTCCTGCTTCCATGTCAGGTCCTGGACCCTGAGAAACAAGCAGACATGCTGGACTCCCTGCGCATCTACCTCCTGCAGTATGCCACGTTGCTAGTGGAGCATGCCCCCCACCACATCCATGACAACAACAAGAACCGCAACAGCAAGCTGCGCCGTCTGATGACCTTCGCGTGGCCTTGCCTGCTCTCCAAGGCGTGTGTGGATCCCGCCTGCAAATACAGCGGACACCTGCTGCTGGCGCATATCATTGCCAAATTCGCCATTCATAAGAAAATCGTCCTCCAGGTGCCTCACAGGGCCCCCTCCGTCTTCTCGTGTTCTTACCTGTTCCCCCCACGGTTCTCCTTGCTGTCTGGACAGTCTCATCTGCTCCTTTCCTGTCATCCTCTCAAAGCCACTTTAAAAACAAAAACAAAAAACGCTGCCTTACAGAAACCATCACTCTCGGACTCTCTTAATGAATAATCAAAAGTGTAGTGGGAAACAATTGCGGATGACGTCCCGGGAGTTGATGAGACAGGTCCTAACTCTAGCCCAGGCTGTCCTGGAACCTGGCAGTGATCCTCCTGCTTGACAGTCCCCAAGCGGGAGCCATTATGAACAGGGACAGACGTTTAGTTTGAGAAGGAGGTGCCGTGAGCGGGGAAGGTGGTGGCAGAGAGCACCCCAGGGGTGGTTCCGCTCGGGCAGCACCCATGTTTGTAACCACGGCGGCGTCCCTGGTTAGCATGTGCTCATCACACTGAAGACCCGTGGTAGTGTGTGTTTTTCACATTGAAAAACTGAGAGGGCTTTAAAGACAACCTCCACAGTGTGAGCCACTGCATCCCGGGATGCTTGCTCCTCCCCAGCTGCTCTGCTGCGTGTTTCTTTTCAGCCTTGCTCACGGCCCCCTCAGACACCCCTGCTCACGGCCCCCTCAGACACCCCTGCTCACATCCCTCTCAGACACCCCTGCTCACGGCCCCCTCAGACACCCCTGCTCACATCCCTCTCAGACACCCCTGCTCACAGCCCCCTCAGACACCCCTGCTCACAGCCCCCTCAGACACCCCTGCTCACAGCCCCCTCAGACACCCCTGCTCACAGCCCCCTCAGACACCCCTGCTCACACCACACCCCTGCTCACATCCTCTTCAGACACCCCTGCTCACGTCCTCTTCAGACACCCCTGCTCACAGCCCTCTCACACCCCTGCTCGGTGCATTCAGCTTTCTGATTTTGAACTGTTGATTTCATTTTGCTGTTTCTGTGTGTGTTGAAGAGATGTATGTGGGGGCGCTTATAAGACAACGTCGTGAGTTGATTCCTTTATCTTTATGTGGATTCTAGGGGTTAAACTCAGGTCGTCAGGCTTATGTGGCCCTTAATGTGCCTAGTCATGTTGTGGGCTTCTAGTTCTGACCTTCCTGTGAAACAACCTTAAAAATATTTTGTGTAGGAGAGTTTGGCCTGCATGTATGTATATGCATATATATGTGTGTGTATACATACACAGTATGTGTGCATTATGTGTTTACATATATATGCATGTACATACATACACATACAAACATGTATCATGTGTATGCAGTGTACACAGAGAACAGAAGAGGGCATCAGATCCCCTGGAACTGGCGTTTCTTTTTCTAGGTTTTCCACAGTCTTCTCAAGGCTCACGCAATGGAAGCCCGAGCGATTGTGAGACAAGCGATGGCCATTTTGACCCCAGCCGTGCCAGCCCGCATGGAGGACGGACACCAGATGCTGACGCACTGGACCAGGAAGATCATCGTGGAGGAAGGCCACACGGTCCCACAGCTGGTGCACATCCTCCACCTCATCGTGCAGCACTTCAAAGTATGTGAAGGGACAGCAGGCGTGTGGGGGCAGTCATGCTGGCTGCGAGCCCTGCTCCTTCTGTAGTAAAGGCTAAGGCGGTGTTGGCCCCCGTGTCTGCAGGTATACTACCCGGTGCGGCACCACCTGGTCCAGCACATGGTCAGTGCCATGCAGAGGCTGGGCTTCACGCCCAGTGTCACCATCGAGCAAAGGAGGCTGGCCGTGGACCTGTCGGAAGTCGTTATCAAGTGGGAGCTGCAGAGGATCAAGGACCAGCAGGTAGGACTCTCAGCCTTTGCCGTCGTCATCTCTCACTGCTCTTGGACGTCTCCTGGGAACCAGTCAGTAAATCTGTGTGTCTGTGTCTGTTCAAGCCGGATTCCGACATGGACCCAAACTCGAGTGGAGAGGGCGTCAACTCCGTGTCATCCATTAAGAGAGGACTGTCTGTAGATTCTGCACAGGAGGTGAAACGCTTCAGGGCAGCCACCGGGGCCATCAGTGCAGTAAGAACTTGTGCTTTCCTCCTGTGTACCTGCCGTCCTCTGGGACGCTGCGTAGAGTCCATGCATGTTGAGCATCCTTGGGCCAACTGCTCAAGAGGCAGCTGGGAACTGGCAATGGCCCCAGGGCACAACACTCACCAGAGGTCCTTCCCATCTCCTGATTCCCCTTCACTGGCTTAGGACCATCAGGAGTCTGCTAGTTATTTGCAATAAAGGCCACAAGAGGATGTTGAGGTGTCACAGCCTAGGCTCTACCAGTGAGAGGCTGAGAACACGGCCTGTTAATGGAGTGCTTGCTGAGAGTCTAGCAGTAGGGCTCGGGGTGAGCGCCTAGTAGACACCTGCTGGGGTGTGGCTCAGTGGTGGAGTACCTGCCTAGAATCCCCCAGTGAGGGGCTGGGGTGTGGCTCAGTGGTGGAGTACCTGCCTAGAATCCCCCAGTGAGGGGCTGGGGTGTGGCTCAGTGGTAGAGCACCTGCCTAGAATATCTCTGTGAAGGACTGGAGGTGTGGCTGATTAGAGAGAGCTTGCCCAGCATGTGTAAGGCTCTGAGTCCTGTCATAGCAAACCAGAAACCAAAACAACACTCTTGAAGTGAAAATATTGAGACTATGTCCACTTCTTTGTTGTTGTTGAGTTTCTTGAGACGGGATTGTTCTGTGTAGCCCTGGCTGTCCTGGAACTTGCTCTGTAGACCTGACTGGCCTTGAATTCAGAGATCTGCCTGTCTCTGCCTCCTGAGTGCTGGGATTAAAAGCAAGCGCCACCACTACCCAACCACTTTATTTTTAAAAGGACAACCCATCTGTCTTTTTTTTTTTTTTTTTTTTGAGAGCAGCCGCCTAGAGGGTCTTGGGCATCATCTCTTCACTCATGGTTAGGATGATGGCCCTGGGAGCCTTGAGCTCTGTTCTTGCCTGGCATTGGCTTGTGGTCCCTGGCCTGGCTGACACTACTTTGTCCAGCTCTTGCTGGCCTACCTGCTTAGGTGTTTCCACAACTGCCAGGACTAAGTGGAAACCCCCTCTTGGCCTTGTCTGTTTCCTTGTCTGTTTCCCCAGCATCCATCACCTACACGGTCAGTCAGTCTCTGCAGCTCTTCCGATGGCTGCTTCTGTTTCTCTCACTGTTGCTAATGCTTTTCACAAAGCACAATACCAAAAGCTTTTTTTATTTCCTACCTTAAATGAGGGGAACAAGGTGAAGGGTGTGCTGGACCTCTGTACTGGTTTTGTGACTACTTCATGAATATTTTGATCATTTAAAACTAAAAATGAGGTCAGACTGCCCGCTGGTCCTCGACAGCCCTGCTGGTGGCGCACATCTCCTTTCACTGTGCCTCAGGCAGGGCTTCCCTGCAGGCGGAGTCTCCGGCCTCCTCTACACTTCTGCCACTCCAGCCTTTCTTCCCCTGCCACCAGCTCCTTCTCGCGCACTCCCCATCTTTTCATGGCCATGTTCCCTCTGTCCTTCTGGCACGTGAGCCGTCCTCCTCACTGCCTGTTAGTGCCCCTGCCAGGACCGTGTGCTTCACAGAGCAGAGGTCCTGTCCCGGAGTCCTTCAAGCCCACAGTCTGCAAAGTGCCAGTGCTTGTCAGCTGGCAGGTGGAGTCAGCACCCTGTGGGAGATGACTGCTGTGGAGACCCTTCCCACTCTAAAGACAATCCTTTCCCAGGTGTTTGGGAGGAGCCAGTCGCTGCCGGGAGCCGACTCTCTTCTTTCCAAGCCCATTGACAAGCAACACACGGACACCGTGGTGAACTTCCTCATCCGAGTGGCTTGCCAGGTATGGGACGTCCTAACAGCAGCTGCCTAGTGACCCTGCAGCATGGAGTCTGTGTCTGGGCCTGAGAGCAAGTCGGCTGCCTTGATGCCAGGTTGTTCTGATGTTATACTTGCCTTATGTTTCTGGAGTTTGCTATGTCTCTCAGGCTGGCCTCTAATTTATAATCCTCCTCCTTGAACCTTCTGAATGTTGGAATTAGAAGTGTGTGCCACACTTGGCTGCCTGTCTTTTTATTGGTAGGCATGTCTGGCCCCCAATTTCTCCTTTCAGCATTAATGAAATAATGGCATGACTTGGGGGGAAATTAGCATCTATTTAATATGTCACAGAGAAGTCACAGGACAGCGTGTGGGAGTCGGTTCTCTTTCCATCCACTTGGAAATTCAGGTCATCAGGCTTGGTGGCAAGCACCCTACCCCAGCCACCACAGCCCAGCATCTCTTACAGTTTGCGTCTTGGCATAGTTAAGGGATCTTGGCCAGCTAGTCCACGTCCTTGTTTTCTTTGCTGTATTAAGTTGGGCATGGAGCATAGCTCATGGCATTGAGTTGACCAGTCTCCAGGGTCTGTGCAGCTTGTAATTACTTGTAGCTGTGCTTACAGCTTGTGCTCACCGATCACTTCAGTATTTATATTCTCACAGTGTTGCTGGGAATCCATTTCTGTAACCTGCCATTTTTGTTTTCCAAAATCTAATGTAAATAAAAAAAAATTCAGGGGAGGGGGTTGCGTGCCATAGAGATGGCTCAAGAGCACTATCTACACCATGGGACCTGGTTTGGTTCCCAGCACACACATTGTGGCTCACTCCAGTTCCAGAGGATGCAGCCCCCCTCTCCTGGCCTTTGCAGGCATGGCATGTACATAGCGTACTTGCAGGCAAAACACTCAAGACACATGAAGTCTCAAAAAAATTAATTGTTTTAATTTGGGGCTGGGTTACTCAGTCCTTAAAACTGTCAAACAAAACACTGTGCTTTGTGAAATACTGAAGATGGCTTCGAGTTGTGAAGAATCCTGAGCTGTCCAGCCGGAAGATCCCTTGTTTCCTTGCATTTTGAGGGCTTCTGTGTGCGGGTATCCTCTTCCGGAGTGGAGGCCCTGCTCTCACTTACTGCAGACACCTGCTGCAGGGGGTGTGTGGCTGAAGAGACCCGAGGGAGAAGGGAAGCCAGGTGTCGGGAGATGCGTGGAAGGCAGAGGGCTGGGACGCATGGGTGCAGGGACATTTGAGGACAGTGTCACTCTCCCCGTACCTGTAAGCTTGTGTTCAGTGACCAAGCCCTTGGCATTTTTGTAGGTCAATGACAACACCAACACTGCAGGGTCGCCCGGAGAGGTGCTCTCTCGCCGCTGTGTGAACCTTCTCAAGACCGCTTTACGGCCAGATATGTGGTCCAAGTCCGAGCTCAAACTGCAGTGGTTCGACAAGCTGCTGATGACTGTGGTAGGTGTGGGGGCTGAAAAAGTGATGCTGTCACCTGGCCTGGTGTGGACATCGCTTCTAAGTCTAAAACTCAAGCTTTGATGTGTGCCTGCTCTGTGGCCTCTTCCACTCTGTCTTCAGGTCTCAGTCAGCCCAGAGTGCTCAGGCTAAATCAACAGTGTCTTTCATATTGCTTTTTTTTTTTTTTTTTTTTTTTTTTATTTTATTTTTTGGTTTTTCGAGACAAGGTTTCTCTCTATCGTTTTGGAGCCTGTCCTGGATCTCCCTCTGTAGCCCAGGCTGGCCTCGAACTCACAGAGATCCACCTGGCTCTGCCTCCCGAGTGCTGGGATTTAAGGCGTGCGCCACCACCTGGCTGTGACTTAATAATTATGAGTGCTCAGCCCAAGCTTAGGCTTGTCCCACTAGCTCTTATACCTTAAATTAACCTATATTTTTATTAGTCTATGTTCTACCACATGGCTTTTTACCTTTTTTTAACTCTTGGACTTAAAAGACCTAGCATGGATACCTGCTGCTTGGGTCCACAAAGAATTAAAACACTGCTGTCCGAGGTTTAAAAGGCTACAAGGGGTTCATGCTGCTGACCTCACTGCTGTGTATAATGATAATGTATGTATACCACAGGAATGGAAGTTTCCAGAAGCCATGTCTATGCTTCCTGCAAACAGTTTTTATTTTTAATAATATCATCAACTAGTACATTGGTTGCATGATGCAGTTTGGAAAACATTTCCCTTGGGATTTGTTTTGTATTTTAAGTAGGCCAACAGAAGCCTCCTGCATTATAATACCTTTCCATTTTAGTCCAAGTTTTAGTGATTTAAGTAATATTTAATATTGACTACTAATGTCTTAATGACCTTGTAAAGAAGTTTAAAATTTTACATCACATTCTAGAGGACACAGCCTTATAAAAGTCCTACTGTGCCTGGGTGCCACATGCTGTGACAGCGGTCCCCATGTTCATTCTTCATTGGGTTCTTACTTAGTTCCAAACACTTGATGACATGTAGTTTCAGAACTCCGTGGCCTCTTTTCCCGTTGCAGGAACAGCCGAACCAGGTGAACTATGGGAATATCTGCACAGGATTGGAAGTGCTCAACTTCCTGCTGACTGTGCTACAGTCACCGGCCATCCTCAGCAGCTTCAAGCCCCTGCAGCGGGGCATTGCAGCCTGCATGACTTGTGGGAACACCAAAGTGCTTCGAGCCGTCCACAGCCTCCTCTCTCGCCTGATGAGCATTTTCCCTACAGAGCCAAGTAAGCGACCCTCCCACATGCCTCCGCTTTGCCGGAGACTGGTGGTCCAGGACTGTTGCTTGAGAGTGCTCATCCCTTAGTCCTTAGTGATCTTTGTTCTCCTCCCGACGTTACTTTCCTGTTTTGTTTTTAAGACAGGGTTTCACTATGTGGCTCAGGCTGGTCTTGAACTCTCAGAGACCCACCTACCTCTGCCTCCTGAGTGCTGGGATTAAAGACATGTGCCACCATGACTAGTCCCTCAATCTCTCTTTTAAAACATTATTTGACTTGAAAAGCTTAATGGTAACATTTTTTTTTGTTTCTGTTTTGACGTTCATCTCTTCATCTGCTGGAATTTTTTTCAGGTTTTTAAGGGAAGTTAGTTTTAGTATTATAACAAATGTTGAACAATGGGCAACTTGAAATCGTAGGTGTGCTCATTAAATGCACTTAGAGCCGTCAGGATGAGAGTTGTGCTCACTGGTGTGACGACGATGAGGCGCACACTCTTCTGTGGTGGAAGGAAAGGCACTGTGCTGCACACGCCACACTGGAGCTTGAGCTGGGGGCTTGGCGGCCTAACAGCCCTGACCCCAGCTGCCTGCCCTGCTTCTGTTTCAGGCACCTCGAGTGTGGCCTCCAAGTACGAAGAGCTGGAGTGCCTCTACGCGGCTGTCGGGAAGGTCATCTACGAAGGACTCACTAATTATGAGAAGGCCACCAACGCGAACCCCTCCCAGCTCTTTGGTGAGTACCGGTGTGGTTTGCCCAGCAGTGGTTCCCGGGACTGTGGTCCCTGCTCCCTGACAGCTGTCTTGGGAGAGCCTGGAGGAGGGGCTTTGGGGCTGACGTGCTGGTTTGGAGTTCTGCATTCTGTCCAGCACTCACGCTCCCTGAGTCCTTGGCTCGGCTCCAGTGTACACTTGGTTTGAAGGGAGTTGCCTGTGCACTGCTGGGATGCTGTGTCCGCTCGCCAGCCAGCCATGAATAATTTTAGTTATTAATTTCACAAAAATGCATTACTTTCCAAAGCTGGGTGTTTGCTCTCTGGAATTCAGGACCCAGGTGTATTTGGTTTAATTAGTCTGACTTTCTGTTGACACCTGGTCTTCCTGTTCACACCTGTTGCTCTAGAGCCAGCTGATGGACTTTTGTGACTTTAAGTGGAGCCACCTTGTATGTTCTGGCTCCTATCACAAGGTGAAGGAACATCTGTGCTTAGTCGTTCTCCAAGGTGCTCAAAGAAGAGCTGACCCCCATGGGTCCTGCCTCCCTCTGTAGGGTGACCCCATGTGCCCTGCCCTCCTGTAGGGTGATCTCCCATAGGTAGGCCCTGCCTCCCTCGTCTGTAGGTGACCACAGGCTGGGATGGCACAGGATGAGGTGGGCCTGGGAAGCTGGCTGTGCTTGGTCCTTTTTGTCTGGGGTACTTAGCTCTGTCACTGCTATGGCCTTAGAGGAGAGGGGAGCAGGTCACATCTCATTTTCTTTTCCTTCTTAAAAAAAAAAGTATTCATTTTTATGTGCATTGGTGTTTTGCCTGCATGTGTGAGGGTGGAGATTCCCTGAAACTGGAGTTACAGACAGTTGTGAGCTGCCATATGGGTGCTGGAACTGAACCCAGGTCCTCTGAAAGAGCAGCCAGTGCTCTTAACCGCTGAGCCATCTCTCCAGCCCCAACACATCCCATTTTCATCATGGACTTAGTTACTTGTCTTAAAATCAGGCTGGCTGTGCCATGGCTGCTAGGCAGAACCAGGTTTTAACAAAGGACAACATGAAATTGTCCACACCTGGCATGTTGGCGCCTATAAAGTTCTGTCAGGGTCAAGATGATGTTAAAGACCTCACTAGTGAAAGATCAGTTCTTGGCAGACACTCAGTGTCCTGGTCTGATCTTGGGCAGTTTTCATAGAAGCATGAAATAAATTCCAAACGTGTTCATGTTCAGATAGGCTAGACACCCCACCCCCACCCCCACCCCCCGCGCCCCCCACCCCCGCCCCCAAGGACTTCCTGTTTTGCCTTCTCCCAAACATCACAGGATAGAAAGCTTTACTGAGGATAATTTGTCAAAGCATAAACTTCAGGTCCAAAACTGAAGAGAAGAATGTTTTATACTGGAGCACAGATGTCAGCTCTGTAGGGTAGTATCGGCAAAGTTAAGATTCAGAATGTGGACAGTGTCCTGGGGCAGGCACTCACAGGGCTGGCAGAGTGGGTTGCTTTAAAAGCACACCGTTGTTACTTAATTTTGCTGTTACTGTGTGTGTGTGAGTGTGTGTGTGTGAGTGTGAGTGAGAGTGAGGCCCAGGACCCTCCTGTCTGCTGCCTCTGCAGTGCTGGGATTATAGCTGCGCACCCCCATTTCTGGCTGTAGGGTGCCACACTTGGTTCCCTGGGCGTGCTGGGTGAGCACTGTGCTGATGAAGCTGTCTCCCAGCACAGTTGTCTCTCCTTGGTAAGATGACTGCTCTTCCTGCACTGCAGGGACACTCATGATCCTCAAGTCAGCCTGCTGCAACAACCCAAGCTACATCGACAGACTCATCTCCGTCTTCATGCGCTCCCTGCAGAAGATGGTCCGAGAGCACTTAAACCCGCAGGCAGCATCTGGCAGCACTGAGGCCACTGCAGGTGACAGCCTGGGGCTGGTGTCCCTTCTCCAGGGACGCGTGGGCCATCTGAGCAGTGAGGGCTGTGGGTTTGAGCACTGCGGTGAACGTGGGTTGATGTGAAGTTGTGATGATCGGCTCTTGTGACAGAGGTTGGAAGTCAAAACATAAAATTTGTGAGTGTAAGAATGAAAAGCAGCTGAGGAGAGTGGCGAGTCTGTGAACCTTCCCTGCAACCACAGAGTTACCACAGTGCTTTATGGCAGAGTGCCCAATCAGAGCTGCCATTTCTGAAGTCAGGTTCCAGAATAGAACCAAGACTCCCACCACAAGACTGGGTGGTGGTGGGGTAGCAGTGGCCTGCGCTTCCCATAGCAGCTGAAGGCCCCCCCCCGGACCCGAGTGCCAAGTAGCTTCTGGTCGAATGTGGAGAGGCTGGGGTGCCTGTGCCGGCCCATCAGCTCTGTCACCCGTTCTTGTGGCTGGAGCTGCGAGAGGGCACTTTGCAAGATGCAGCCAAAAAGAGGTGACATTGCTTCAGATCCCAGCGTGCTGGTTGCTGGAGCACATCTGTAGGGACCGGACCCAGGTATTTGTCCCTTCTCTGCACAGCTGGAACAAGTGAGCTGGTGATGCTGAGCCTCGAGCTTGTGAAGACAAGACTGGCGGTGATGAGCATGGAGATGCGTAAGAACTTCATCCAGACCATCCTGACCTCCCTCATCGAGAAATCCCCGGATGCCAAGATCCTCCGAGCGGTGGTGAAGATCGTGGAGGAGTGGGTTAAGAATAATTCCCCAATGGCAGCCAATCAGGTGAGCTGGCAGGAGGGCGCCCTCTCTGAACCCCAGGAACATAGACACAGCCCGGTCCCCTCGTACCCTTCCTCTGACACACATGGGACAAGGGCATTGTTGGATTGTCCCCACGGTAGCTTTGCTTGAGGAGTTGACTGGGGAGCCAAGCAGAGGAGCTGACCAGCTACTCTTCCCACAGGGGCTTTTCTTTTGTTAAAATGTTAAGTGAATCTTATTTGTAAGTTTATTCTGTACTGGAGGTAGAGGTGAGCTGTGAAACACTTGCTGGTAAGAGCCTGTCATGTTGGAGGGTACTTGGCAGCTTGTGACTTGTTTCCAAACTGAGTCACCCAGGTGGAGGTAGGGGGAGTTACCAACATGTCTTGACTTTGAGCACCCAAAGATAATTACAGCCATCTTTGATTTTTTTTTCTCTTTAAAAATGAGCTGGCTTGACTGCAGTAAATAATGATGTTATTGGTAAAATAACAGGAGTGTGGAGAGTTGGACAGGTGGCTGTGAAATGCTTCTGGATTTTTGGTTTTTCAAGTAGAAGTAATTGGCACTTTCTTTGGGGAAATCAATTTTGTAGACTCCTACACTCCGGGAGAAGTCGATCTTGCTCGTGAAAATGATGACTTACATAGAGAAACGTTTCCCAGAAGACCTGGAACTAAATGCCCAGTTTTTGGACCTTGTTAACTATGTCTACAGGTAATTCAGCACAGGTCACGTTGTCGTGGGTCTGTGGTGTGGTCCCCACTTAGCAGTGTAGTGTGACTCAAATCTCGTGCTTCCTAAACTGAGAACTCACTTTGATATTAAGGTAACATACCTTGATGGCATCTCTTTTATGTGTATGGGTGTTTTGCTTGCGTGTATATGTGTGCAGAAAGTATCCTCAGAGGCTAGAAGAGGGCATCAGATCCACTGGAACTGGAGTTACAGAGGGTTGTAGGCAGCCATGTGGGTTCTGGGAATGGAACCCAGCTCTTCTGGAAGTGCAGCTAGTGATCTTAACCACTGATTCATCTCTCCGGCACCCATGGCAGCGTTTCTGAGCCCTTGCAGAAGTGTTGCTTGAGTCTTCATGGTGGAGACACAGCTTGGTATTACAGAGGAGTTGGTTTGGGGGAGCTGGTGTACATCATCTTGAACACTGATCTGGGTGGTTACCTGGCTCTTAGGTCCTCTCTTACCTCCTCTCATTACAGGGATGAGGCACTTTCTGGCAGCGAGCTGACTGCAAAGCTTGAACCCGCCTTTCTCTCTGGGCTTCGTTGTGCCCAGCCATTGATCAGGGCCAAGTTTTTCGAGGTTTTTGACAACTCTATGAAACGCCGTGTCTATGAGCGCCTGCTGTATGTCACCTGTTCCCAGAATTGGGAAGCCATGGGGAGCCATTTCTGGATCAAACAGTGCATTGAGGTAGGGTGGGTGAACTCGACCTCTGTGGTTGAGAGAGCCTGGGGGTTTTCTGAGGGGGCATAGAAGGCCAGCGGGTTATTCTGTGAATTGGTTGCTTTTCTGTTGCTGTGTTAAAACACTATGACCATGGTAACTTATGAAAGAAAGCGTTTAATTGGGCTTATGGTCCAGAGGGTTACAGTCCACAATGGTGGAGCCAAGGCATGGCAGCAGGAATAGATGAGAGCTCACATACCTCAAGCCACAAGGCTTAGAGCACACTGGGAATGGCAAAAGTCTGCGGAAACCTGAAAGCCCCTTCCCAGTGACACACCTCTTCCAGCAAGGCCACACCTCTTCCAGCAAGGCCACACCTCCTAATCCTTCGCAAATAGTTCCACTAACTGGGGACCCAGCATTCTAACATGTGAGCCTATGGGAACTGTTCTCCTCAAGCCATTGCATCCTACAACACAGGGAGGTATAGAAATAGCTCGTCATGTACCTGTTCTTGCCCCACTACAGGGGAGACAAACAGGCCTTGCTGCTAATCATTAGGAGTAAGGACTTAAGACAACATTCTCATCTTACTGTATCAGAAAGCCAAAACAAACTTCGGTGGGCAAAGATTCCTTCTTCTTCACATAGAAACATCTTTAAATTTGTCTACCTAGAAAGTTGAATAGATGTTGTGGTTGTCATCCCATCAGTCATCAACAGAGTGGGCAGCTTGCCAGTACCGCTGCTTTGGGTTCCTTGGTGTGAGGGTGTGGGCACTGGGGCCGCCGGCAGCTGTGTGGTCTGGAACTTCCGGCCTGCAGAGGCAGGTCCGCCATGAGGATCGCAGGAGGACTCAGGGACCACTCTCACCCCCAGGCTTCAGGCACCAGGCGCGCTGGTTTGTCAGGTCACTAGTGCTAAGCAGATTCGTGTCTGCTTACCCAGAACGAGTGAAACCAGCTTTCCCCTTTGAGACAACTGCGGCAAACAGTCCTTAAGTTCTTTCTGATGGATGGGAGGGAACTGTGTCCTGGACCAGTGACAGCTGGTTGCCATGGTTGCCATGTGTGAAGAATTGGTGTTTTTTCAGCGCCTGGGGCGGCATAAGAAGTGGCCCTGTGGTGACCGTGTAGAGGCTGCCTCAGGAGGAAATGTCTTGGGTCATATCAGAGGTCATATCACATCACGGAAGGATCTTAGGTGCGCCCAGTATGGACTGTTTCTCTGAGGCTGGAGAAGTCTTTGAGAGGTTCAGGGCGAGAGGAGAGACATGGGACTAGCTGTGTGGAAAGAGATGATTGTGAGAGAGTGGGTCTGCCCATGACCTAGGAGGTTCCCTGGGCTGGGCTTGGGGCAGTGCCACATGCCGTGAGAGAAAAGAAGGCAGAGGGCAGGAAAGCAGAGGTCTCTGCCTGGGGCAGAGGGGAGGATGCTAAGCCAGAGGAAGCTGGGCCAAGGGCAACTGGAAAGCAAGTTTGGGCCTGCAGCTAACTTGGGCTGGGGTGCTGTGACCTGATCTGTGGACCTGGGTTGTCTGTATGTGAGCGTCTGTTCTGATGTCTGGGTGTTCCTGGGTGTTCACACACTCCAGTGCCAGGCGTCTGCTTTAAACTGGTCTTCTTTCCCATGATCCTCTCCAGCTCCTCCTGGCTGTGTGTGAGAAGAGCACAGCCATTGGTACCAGCTGCCAGGGAGCCATGCTCCCATCCATTACCAATGTCATCAACCTGGCCGACAGCCATGACCGAGCTGCCTTTGCCATGGTCACACACGTCAAGCAGGAGCCTCGGGAGCGAGAGAACAGTGAGTCTAAAGAAGAGGTGAGTCTGCCTGGTCTGCCTGCCTGGACAAAGTTGCCACTAGATCTGAGTTGGCAGGAGCAGTGCATCGGAACTTGTTTCTGTCCCAAAGCTGAGTGTGGTACCTCAGGTTAGACAGTTGCCATTAAAACCAAGAAGCGTCTTAGTTGCCACGCCCAGTTGGTGGCATGGTTCTGAGCCAGTTCTGCTTAGATCAGGGGATTGATTTGGGGTTTTCCCTCTGCTGTGGTGCTGTGCGTGGACTGTAAGTGATACCCATTATGTAGGAACCCAGTGCCGAGCCCTGCACAGCCTTCTGGGAGCCTTGTGTGTTGCTACCTGATCCTAGATGGGCAGTGTGGAGCTGAAAGTGCACCTGAAAAAAGTGTTTCAGCCAAGGCTGGTACCTTAGTCTTCCTGGCTCTCCTGGCTCTCCGTTCTTCTCCTGGGAGTGCATGTTCCTGGGCCCCCGACTTTGGGAAGCACAACCTGTTGGGGTGTGGGTTTTAGAAGAAAACCATTAGCAACAAGGAGAACACTTGTTTCCTTTGTGCTAAGAGGGGGAGTTGGGCTGGGGTTGTAGCTTGGTTGGCAGAGTGCTTGCCTAGCACAGTGAAGCCCTGGGTTTGATCCCCAGCACAGTTCAGTTAAGGAAGAAGAAGTGTTGCTAATCAGGTCGTTTGATCTGGTCTTGCTGTAATCTTGGTGACATCAGTGACTGTCTTTGACTCATCAAGGGCAACACAGTCGATAGTATAGTTGACCTGTTGACTGTGGGGACAGTCTCCTGATTTCACTGTTGACTGACTTTGAAGAGGCTGGAGACAGAAAGTTCATTCTTGTTTTCAACCCAGGCAATGTCCTGTACAGTGACCCCAGCAACGTTAACATGACGGATCAAGGCTGTTGGGCAGCCCTGCTGCATCTCAACAAGTGATCCACTTTTGTTATTCCAGTGATATTTATACTAGGTATCCTGCTTCCTGTAATTCAGATACAGAAACATATGATCATCCTTCCACAGTTGTTTAAGAGAGAGATGCAGTGGGGTGGAGGGGGGCTCATGAGCGTGGAAAGGCTGAAATGAAAAACACATTCTGTATGCTAGCTAAACTCGGGAGAGCCAGGTGGTATGGCACACACCTTTAATCCCAGCACTCGGGAGCCAGAGCCAGGCAGATCTCGGTCAGTTCGAGGCCAGCCTGGTCTTCAGAGCAAGATCCAGAACAGGCACCAAAACTACATGGAAAAACCCTGTCTCAAAAAACAAAACAAACAAAAAAACAGAAAAGAAAAGAAAATTTAGTAAATTCAGGGGAGAGACAGTTATTGATCCGGAGTGCTTGTCCTTGGTTATGCTTTTAATTAAAGACTATTTATAAGGTACAGCAAATGTCCTCCATCTAAAATGCTCAGATACAATTATGCATTGCACATTTTGGGTGTTTCTGGATTTTGGAAATTTAGTTTGTTTTGTTTTGTTTTTTATTGTAGTTTTGCCTCTGAGAACCCAAATTCTGAAGTCTGAAATGCTTTAAAACCCCAAAATTTGAGCATTGTATGTATGCTTAAGAAGTTTCACATTTGAAGGCTTTCAGATTAGGGGTACTCAGCCTGTAATCTGGGAAAAGCTTCTAGAAAAGTCAGAAAAATTGGCACTTATCAAAAAATGGAGATGTGGAGACCTGGCTCAGTGCTTAAAGAGCCTGCTGCCACTAGGCAGTGGTGGCTCATGCCTTTAATCCCAGCACTCAGGAGGCAGAGCCAGGCAGATCTCTGAGTTCGAGGCCAGCCTGGTCTACAGAGTGGAATCCAGGACAGGCACCAAAACTACACAGAGAAACCCTGTCTCAAAAAACAAAACAACAACAACAAAAGAACCTGCTACCCTCTCAGAGGAGTTCAGGTCCCAGCAACAGAGGGTGGCTCACAACCACTTGTTACTCTAGCTCCAGGGGATCTGACACCCTCTTCTGGCTCCCATGGACATCTGTACTTAGGTGTACATTCCCACAGACACTTACATAATCAAAATCTTTTAAAGTAGCCAGTAGTTCATAAGAGTTATGTTTGTTGGGATCTTGTGAACTCCTTGACCTGCATTTCCTTATGTTTTATTTAGGATGTAGAGATAGATATTGAGCTGGCTCCTGGAGATCAGACCAGCACACCCAAAACCAAAGAGCTTTCTGAGAAGGACATCGGGAACCAGCTGCACATGCTCACCAACAGACACGACAAATTTCTTGATACTCTCCGGGAAGTGAAGGTCTGTGGGCAAGTTTGGGAGTGAATATCTTCTGCCCCCATCCTTATTCAAAACAGAATCTTTCCACACCAGTATACATTTTTCTCTCACTAGAGTTTTTCTTCCTAGCCCAGTTGAAATGATTATAGTTCTGGGAGGCTTTGGATTCAACGTTTAATATAATGGAGGAAGCAGATACAGGAAAAATAGAGATAATGGTTTCTCTACTACTTACTGTCCTGTGGAAATGGTAAAAACCATTTAGTGATGCCTATAATGAGCAGGAACTCTGGGCTATTGTTCAAGTGCCTCAAATCAGGAGACGTAGTGAAGTGTGAAGACGGGCTGGTTCTGTGGGAAGAGCTTCCCCGTGTGCCCGCTGTCAGTGGTCTCAGTTTCCTCAGATGGGAGCTGTGGCTCCACAAACACTGGTGAATCATGGGTGTGGGCACTGTTCCATTTTGACTCTGATCAACTAAGGCTTTGTGCACCCCATCACTATTGAGGAGTGTCACACAGAAACGGAGGTGCTGTTTACCTCCAGACTAGGAGGAAGAAAAGTCAGTTACCTGTCACTAATTTCTGTAACCCGGATTTCTGCATTAAGTCAGGCTTTGAACTGACTTAACGGCACCATTGCTGTCCTGAGTAAGTGTAGAGTGCTGAGGAAGTATCCGCATGGATATAAATGATGTGCCTTCTTTTATCTGCCGTCGCTGCTAGAAAGGAGGCCAGTGGATCTGTCCCCAAGCTCGAAGGGCTGACTCAGCCGTGGCCTTTGTGTCCCCGTGAGTGGGGATGCAGGAGGCACAGGATGCACCTGAGCTCGACCCCTTGTCCCCACAGACGGGAGCACTGCTCAGTGCCTTCGTTCAGCTCTGCCACATTTCTACCACGCTGGCTGAGAAGACCTGGGTCCAGCTCTTCCCGAGGCTCTGGAAAATCCTGTCCGACAGACAGCAGCATGTGAGTCACATCTTAGCGTCCTGTTTGGGGAGAGTGCAGTTTTAGCTTTTGATAAATAATCCTGAATGAGGGCTGGAGAGATGGCTCAGTGGTTAAGAGCACTGGCTGCTATTCCAGAGGACCCAGCACCCACAACTGTCTGTAACTCCAGTTCCAGGAGATCTGACACCTTCACACCAATGCACATAAAATAAAATTAAATTAATTATTAAAAAAAAGAAGAAGAAAAAGAAAAAAAAAATCCTGAATGAACACTGGGTTCCAAAGCAAGAAAAAATTACCAGCTCTCAGAACCAATTATCATACTGCTTCCAAGTGATAAGGAGAGGCCAGTTCTTTTGTGTTTGAGACAGGCTCTCAGCATATACCCCAAGCTGGCCCCAAGATCACATCATAGCCCAGGCTGGCCTTGCACCCTCCATCCTCCTCCCTCAACCTCTCAGGTGCCGGGATTGCAGGTGTGCAGCACACCTGGTTCAGCCTTGCTGGGTCTTGAATAAAGACCTGAGCGCTCTCACCCTTCACTTGTAGGCTCTGGCCGGGGAGATCAGTCCATTCCTGTGCAGTGGCAGTCATCAGGTGCAGCGTGACTGCCAGCCAAGCGCGTTGAACTGCTTTGTGGAAGCCATGTCCCAGTGCGTCCCCCCGATCCCCATGCGCCCCTGTGTGCTGAAGTACCTGGGGAAGACTCACAACCTCTGGTTCCGCTCGACATTGATGCTGGAACACCAGGCCTTTGAGAAGGGGCTGAGTCTGCCAATCAAACCGAAGCAAACAGCCGAGTTTTATGAGCA
This sequence comes from Peromyscus maniculatus bairdii, assembly GCF_049852395.1. Taxonomy (NCBI): domain Eukaryota; kingdom Metazoa; phylum Chordata; class Mammalia; order Rodentia; family Cricetidae; genus Peromyscus; species Peromyscus maniculatus. Next base: position 37,379,162 of record NC_134874.1, on the reverse strand, counting down.
GGAGAGCATAACACCGCCTCAGCAGGTGACTCCTCGTCCGTCGGTGACTTTCAAGGAGTACATCTCCCCAGAGGGCTTAAGTTACGCTGCGGGGAGTTGCTTTGTTGATTTAAAAAGTATGTTTGACCCAAGCACTCAGACAGTGATTTCTTTCAGGAGATCCTGGATTCCCTGGCTGAACTTTACTCCCTGTTGCAAGAGGAAGACATGTGGGCCGGCCTGTGGCAGAAGCGGTGCAAGTTCTCGGAGACTGCAACCGCCATTGCTTATGAGCAGCATGGGTTCTTTGAGCAGGTGATGGCTCCGGGTGACCTCCAGGTGGTGCCTGGTGGATTCGGGGTCTTCCGTACTGTAACGTGCTTAAGTTACAGTAGGTTTACGCTTGGGAAGATGGTTGTTTTCGCTGAGCATTCTTGTCATTGTGTGAAGCACTTGGAATAAAACCCAGAACTTCAGGAGGCTCTGCAAGCCGCCTGTGCCCCAGGCATTCTGCCTTATCTGCTCCTGAAGACCCTTTGAAGTCGTAACTTAGAGAAGCCTGGGGACATGCTACCTTACATGGTTTAAAACTTGGAAAGTTTGTGTACCTTGTGTGTGCGCGCACACGTACAAGCACATGTGCTGTGGCACACGTGGACAGCTTTGTGTAGTCTGTTCTCTCCTTTTACCTTTACCTGGGTGCTAGGGTTCAAACTCAGGTTGGCAAACCTTTACCTGCTGAGACATCTTTACCTCAGTCTTCCGGCATCAGAGGCTAACATGGATGCTCTTAGGCTGCTCTTGGTTCTGTTGGAAACAGTGGGTAGATGCACTTCCATCCTCAGCCTCATGCTTCCTGTGCGGCCCAGGCACTGATTACAGGGTGAATCTTGTCCCGTTCCCCCCACACCCCCACACACCCCGCCCCGTAGGATGCTGGAGCCCAGAACTGAGCACATTTGCATGTCCTGTGGCTTTCTCCGCCACCTTTGTGAGGGCTAGCCTCTCCTCTGCTCGCTGTCTCTAAAAGGCGAATGGTGGGCATCAGGTAGCCTTGGATGAGAAGGTGGTAGTTGTTTCTAGGTTCCTGTCTAGCTTGCCCCAGAAAGTTGAGAAGACAAAACACTTCCTCCTCAGTAGTCTGATTGCCTTGCTACCTTTTTAGGCCCAAGAGTCCTATGAAAAGGCAATGGACAAAGCCAAAAAAGAACACGAGCGGAGTAATGCCTCCCCTGCCATTTTCCCCGAGTACCAGCTCTGGGAGGACCACTGGATCAGGTGAGCTGAACCGGGCCTTGGTGGGACTTCTTTGAGATATATATGTTTTTAATATTCAAGTGATACCTCTTTATTTGCATGTGGGGGGTACACACATGCCAGGGTGCACATGTGGAGATCAGAGGACAGCTTGTGGTCTTTGTCCTCTCCTTCTGTCATGAATCTCTAAGTACCTCAGGCTTGGTGGGAAGCACCTTTACCCACATAGACATCTTGCCAGCCCATCAAACACCAGTTTTTTTAAATCAAGCTTTCTAACACAATGCAATCCAGAGGTACATTGATTTGATATGTATGTGCTGAGGAATAATGACAAGAAAACAGAGTCTTTGTTTTTCATTATTAGGATATTTTCTTTTAGGCCAGAAATGGTATATGCAGTGAAGCGCTGTAGTCATAACATAGTTGTTTGTCTGGAATCGGAACTGAGGTGTTTCCAGCAGCATTCACTGGCATCTCATGCAATGAGGTCATGAGCATCATGAAGGTGGGCACAAGTTTGCAGGAAAGTTACATAGTTCAACATGGCGAGTGCTTCCGGAAGCACATCAGATTCATTGTGTTTGATTTTAGGCTAATGTGTGCTGGTTATGTGTCTAGAGCCCCTGGTGTGGAAGTGTATGGATGGGCTGGGCATGGTGGCGCCACCTTTCATCCCAACACACTAGAGGCAGAGACAGGTAGATCTCTGAGTTTGAGGCCAGCCTGGGCTGCTTAGAGAGACCCTATCAGGGGACAGTTTTAATGAATGAATTAAAGAAGTAAGGGAACATGTCTGTGAATTCTTCCTGAGTGTTTCTCGAAAGGGTTGGATGCTACAGAATCTAAGAAACTAATGTCATGTGTAATTAAACATGCTGATGAGGGACCAGTCGTTGCTGCCTCCCCTCAAAATGGAACAGCTCTGTCTATTGGCTGTATGGTCATAGGGCAGGCCGGTCTCCTGAAGGCAAGCCCAGATAGCATCCCACAGTGGTCTGTACGTCAGCTCTCTTATCTTCTGTAGTGATGCTGTGTCTTTGGACGCTTCTTCACCTTTCCAAGTCTGTCAGTGTGTTGAATTGTGAGTTCCTGCTTTAACCCTGGGTCTCCTAGGTGCTCCAAGGAGCTGAACCAGTGGGAAGCCTTGACTGAGTTTGGCCAGTCCAAAGGCCACATAAATCCCTACCTCGTCCTGGAATGTGCGTGGAGGGTGTCCAACTGGACTGCCATGAAGGAGGCACTGGTGCAGGTGAGATGCCTGGTTTTCTGTCACTGAGACCTTTCCTAGATTTGAGTAAGTTTGGTATTAATGGAGCATTCAGTTTGTGTGTGTGTGTAGTAATGGTGGTGGTGCAGTGCCGAGAGAGAGAGAGAGAGAGAGAGAGAGAGAGAGAGAGAGAGAGAGAGAGAGAGAGAGAGAACGTACGTGTGTGTGTGTGTGTGTGTGTGTGTGTGTGTGTGTGTGTGTGTGTGTGTGTGTACAGTAGTGCAGTGCCTACGGAGACCAGAAGGCATTTGATCTCCTGGAGCTGGAGTTACGGGTGTCCTGGTGCTTGGAAGCTGTCTGTTGGGGGTGTGAATACCAAACTCAGGTGCCCTGCAAGAGCAGCAGATATTCCTACCTGGTAGGCCATCTCTTGCCATTCAATTTTACTTTCAAATGAGTATTGGATATAGAGACCTTAACCTCTGAGAACAAAAGCAGTACCGGGAAGAGGTTTAGAATAGTTAAGTTGGTGGTGTTGGGAGATGTTTGCAGAAGAATCGTCAGGAGTAACACAGAAGATTGGAGCCAGAGCAGCCACGGCTGGCGTGTTTGCTGTTATCTGAAAAGCCACTGATGGGAGGGACAGGCTCTGGTTCTGGAGTGTGATGTGCAGTGTGAGTGAGGTGTTTAAAATGACTTGGTCCTGAAGGGTCTGTGCATATGGCCCTAAGACAGAAGTACCGTCTCTGTCACCTCTCTGGGAGCGTTTGTGGTGCACTCTGCAACCCAGGAGATGGGCTGCTCACCCGAGTTCAGGAGAGGATCTCGGAAGAGCCGTGTAAATGCCTGGCTTCTCTATTGAAAGTCAGTTTTTACATTAAGGCCAGGTTTCTGTGTATTGCTTTGTGTAACTGGCCACAGTCTGGAGAGGATCATCACCACCTCGCTTGTCCCCCCTCACTCCAGGTGGAGGTCAGCTGTCCGAAGGAGATGGCTTGGAAGGTTAACATGTACCGAGGGTACCTGGCCATCTGCCACCCTGAGGAGCAGCAGCTCAGCTTCATTGAGCGCCTGGTGGAGATGGCCAGCAGCCTGGCCATCCGTGAGTGGCGGCGCCTGCCCCATGTAGTGTCCCATGTGCACACACCTCTTCTGCAGGTAGGTACTGCCCCCTCCCAGAGCTCAGCCTGGAATCCTTAGGGCTGTGGAGTAGCTGAGGTCCATGGATAAGCCAAGTGACAAAGGAAACTCTTTCTCCTGTTCTCCTCTCCCATGGGAATTCCTCCTCAGGAAAGAAAGGCCAGGGTCAGTAAGTACATTAGGGGAAAAACTGTGGCTTTTCATTTTGGAATTGAGGGTCTGAGACATTCTCACAAGTCTTATGGTAGGGCTACCTTTGGCACATAACAGTGTGAAGCTGTTGTTCAGACAGATCCCATCCAGCCTTGAAAGACTGAAGTGACTTGTGCCCTGTCATCCTTCAGGCATCAGTAGTAATTTTCTGGTGATTTGTGAAAGAGTACTTTTTTTTTTAAAAGATTTATTTATTTATGTATATGAGTGCTCTATTTGCATATATGTTCGCATGACAGAAGAGGGCATCAAATCTCATTATAGATGGTTGGGAGCCACCATGTAGTTACTGGGAATTGAACCTGGGTCCTCCGGAAGAACAGCCAGTGCTCTTAACTGCTGAGCCATCTCTCCAGCCTATGAAAGAGTACTTTTGAAACTAAACCAATATATTGGGTTTGTTGTGGCGTGTGTATTTATCTGTTTTATGTTGTAAATAGCACAGTGTGGACTAAAGTGTGAACCATCCCAGATGGTCCACTTGGGGTCAGTTTTCAGAGGACCACATCTTGTGATGGGCTTCTTGCTGGGAAGAATGGTGTGAGACATCAGGCTGTGTTACAGAGCCACTAGTGTTGAATCTGGGGTCGCCCTGCTGATGATCCAGTCCTGGGCATCTCTTGGTTTAAGAGGTTAAATCCCAGTGATTTTGGGGGGCAGGGATTCAGGGCACGGCATTGCAGCTTCTCGTAAACATACCAGCTTCCTGTCTGAGGCTGTCTCCTCGTCGTCTCATTGCTTCTCTGTGTGCCTGTTGTTACCTTTGTTTTTTCCGAAAGAATGCCCTAAAACGACGGTTACTCCACAGTTACTGAACAGTCTCAAGCTTTCAGTTACCAGCAGACTTACTCTACAGTGTAGGAGAGAGTTGCTGCTGCTGTGACTGTTGGATTTCCAGGGTTTTCTTACTTCTTTTGATTCCCTACATATACACACATACATACACACACACACCCACACCCACACCCCGGGTAGGGGGGATTAAACCTAGGGCCTGCATGCCAGGTAAGCAACCCCCTTTGTGACTACTGAGAAGTTATCTTTGCATGGAAACATATAATTAATGGCTGCATTTCTGAGCCATTCAATGCAAGTACCAGCCATGACTGACAGTTAATTGTGAAAACATATTAATAATTGTGCAGTTACGTATTTAAAGTATGAAGTATAATATGTAGCTCGTCACATCATTCTGATGTCCAAATGTCTGGAAGGTGAATGAAAGCAGTCTGGTTTCCTCACTGCTTGCTGATGGGTTTGCAATGGGAGTATTGGTTGGTAGTCTGCTGTGGACAGGTCCTACTGCACTTAAAGAGAGGATTGTTAGGGCTGGAGAGATTAACTCAGCGGTTAAGAGCACTGAGTGCTAATTTAGAGGACCCAGGTTCAATACCCAGCACCCACACAGTAGTTTACAACCACCTAGAATGCCAGTTCTAAGGGACCCAACCCAAGTGATAGCTGCCTCCACACCACTAAGAAATCTTTTTGTTGTTATATATTTGTTTTCTGTATAGCTGACTGTCCTGGGACTCCATCTATAGGTCAGGCTGGCCATGAGCTCAGAGATCTGAGCGCTGGGATAAAAGGCGTGTGCCCCATGCCCGGCTGTTTTGTTCTCTGAGACTACAGGGTCTCACTATGTAGCTTTGACTGGCGTAGGACTCAGGCTAGTCTCAAACTATACATAGAGATCTGCTTGCCTCTTTCTTGTGAATGCTCACCACCACAGCCAGTGTTTTTATTTCATTGTATGGATGTGGGTGTGGTGTGTCAAAGACAGGACATCTTGGGACAGTTGGCTCTCTCCTTCCACTGTGTTTCAGAGATCAGTTCATGCCGTCAGTCTTGAAGTCAGCGCCTTTACCACTGAGCTGTCTCTCCAGCTCCCTAAACTAAGAAATCCTAGAGAAATCCCAGACAACACACAGAAGGACACTTTCAGGGAGCCTTTCAGGGATTTGGGATGTTTTGTTGGTGGGTTTTTTGTTGTTATTGTTTTGGTTTTTTGAGACAGGGTTTCTCAGTGTTGTACAGCCCTGGCTGTGCTAGAACTCGCTCTGTAGCCCAGGCTGGCCTTGAACTCAGAGATCTGCCTGCCTCTGCCTCTGAGTGTTGAGATTAAAGCGTGTGCCATCACGCCCAGCTTGGGCTGTTTTGTGTTTGTGTGTGCGTCTTGGTCCAGGTACAGAGGTCAGAGGACAGCTTTTCAGAGTCAGTTCTCTCCTTCCACCACGTGGGTTCTGGGGATCGAACTCCGTCTGACGCGGGTTGACTCAGGTTGTCAGGCTGGGCCGCAGGCAGGCACCTTCCCTGCTGAGCCCTCGCCCCAGCCCCAGCTGTGGACTCTCCTGCTCCCGTAGGCTGCTCAGCAGATCATTGAGCTTCAGGAAGCTGCACAGATAAATGCGGGCCTGCAGCCCACCAACCTGGGCAGGAACAACAGCCTCCACGACATGAAGACGGTGGTGAAGACCTGGCGGAACCGGCTGCCCATCGTGTCTGACGACTTGTCCCACTGGAGCAGCGTCTTCATGTGGCGGCAGCACCATTACCAGGGTAAACCGACCTGGTCCGGCATGCATTCATCATGTAATTTTCCAGACGCCCCGCTGTGCTGCTTTCATGTCTTCGTTCTGTTTTGTTTCTGTTTTCTTCCCCAGATTTTGTGTTCTGGGGTCGATGTAAGAGGCAGGGGTGGTAGTGGTGAGGGGAGAGGTGAAGGTGGGGAACAGTGGGAAGGTTTTGTGCCTTCCACCCTACCCACTTAGCTGGGAGTTCCTGCTAGACCTGAGGGGTGCCGGACAGGGTGAGGGAGCGGTGTCACGCTCTGTCCTCACTCAGCTGGCTTTGTGTCCATTCCCGGTTTTCCTGTCCTACACTCACCAGGCATCCTTTTTTGAGAACATGTCACCTGTGATTCTGTGACCTTGCCAGGGAAGACAGACATGCTGTACTCTAGCCCTCCCCCCCCCCCCTTTGAGAACAGGATCTCATCTATCTGAAGCTGGCCTCATTCAGTGTATGGCTGAGGGCTGAGAATAACCTTGAACTTCTGATCTTTCCTCCTCAGCCTCCTGAGTGCTGGGGCTGCAGGCATGCTTCACCATGCCCCATTTTTGTGGTGTTAGGGAACAAACCCAGGGCTTCGTTCATGTTAGGCAAGTATTCTACCAACTAAGCCCCATCCCAGCTCTAGTCTGTGGCGCAGGATTCCAGGGAAAGCAATGAGGGTGTATCCTGTTTCCATGAGCCATGTTCCGTGTGTTCTTCATTTTTCTTTAAGCCTGATTGTGACACACTTAGAAAGGAATATGACGTGCCTGACAGCCAATTCCTTTGTTCTTCAGCGATTGTAACTGCGTATGAAAACAGCTCTCACCACGACCCGAGTTCCAATAATGCCATGCTTGGGGTCCATGCCTCAGCCTCGGCCATCATCCAGTACGGGAAAATTGCCCGGAAACAAGGTCTAGTTAATGTGGCACTGGATATCCTGAGCCGTATTCATACCATCCCTACCGTTCCCATCGTGGATTGCTTCCAGAAGATTCGACAGCAAGTGAAATGCTACCTCCAGCTGGCAGGAGTGATGGGCAAGAACGAGTGCATGCAGGTAGGCTCCTGGAGAGGTGGCCGTGCCGGGGCTCCCGGGCCAGGCCGAGAGGAAGGAAGAGGAGAGTGTCCCCAACACAGCCTGACAGTGGGAAACCCTTCGTCCAGAAGAAGAAAGGAAAGGAAACCATTCAGTGTTAAAACTGCATCTGTGTCTCTGTTCTGCCATGTGCTTAGCTATGTGTTTGAGGAAGAAAAACCATTATAAAGGAGGAGGTAAGGTCGGTCCTGGCCACGCCCGTGCCTGGAGGACCAAGTGAAAGAGACAGCAAGTCTGGCTGGACACAGGGCTTTGGAAAGAAGGGCTTTGTGAGTACTTGATGAACTGTCTAGAAATTTCAAGAGTCTTTTCCCCCTCTCTCCATTTCTGAACAGGGCCTTGAAGTTATTGAGTCCACAAACCTCAAATACTTCACAAAAGAGATGACAGCTGAGTTCTACGCTCTGAAGGGAATGTTCCTGGCTCAGATAAACAAGTATGTAGACTGTGTGGACCGGGTGGCAGGGTCTGTAGCTGTTCCTTAGGAACTCAAAGCCAGTGTGTGGCTCCGAGCTGGCAGTCTCGTGGCTTCATGATGATTGGTGAGGCATTCTGTGTGCGGTGCCCTCTGCAGAGAGGAGCTCACAGCAGAGCTGTGTGTAACCCCACAGTGTCTTAGAGGAGAGTGGCATGGTGAGCACAGACCTCCCTCATCATGGTGGTGACAGGGGCTCCTTACCTGGTCCCTCTGGCTCGCCCTGTCGGGAGTATAGGCGTTTCCTTTGTGTGTTGTGGGCTTCTGTTGTTTTAGCTGTGGTACCCAGTCAAGACTCAAGCTCCTCACTCGGTCATCCTCTTGGGCTTCCTAATACCCTGCCTGACCGAGGAGAATGGTTTTTGTTTTAGAACCAAAGTCAGTCAGCTCTGATGTGAGCCAGACCCATCCGGGATCCGGCTTTGAGTGGGAAGCTGTGTCCACCTGGACAGCTTCTCTTGGTCAGAGCCTTCCCTGTGCTTCTGGAACTGGCTGCTGGTTTTGTTTGGGAATTGAGCCTTTCTATTCATAAAGGGCACAGGCCTGTGTGTTTTTGCTTTGTCCTACACATAAGTAGCATGGTGGGAAAATGGTATCTGGTGTCACTGTTGTGGAACAGTTTGACAAGTGGCAGTCAACAGAAAACGTTGAGACTGAATTGCCCTGGGCCCAGAGGTTTGATCCTTGGTCTACAAAGACCAAAGCAAAGAGGTACTTGTTCCAGAGTGTCTGTGGCTGCACAGTCATTGCCGTCAGAGGGCGGGAATGGCATCCCTGTTCAGTGAACAGCCATCTCTGCACATACGGTGGAGGTGTGCAGCTACAGAACCAAATGCTTCCGTGTGGACGCCTCCGAAACACTGCACTCGGTGGAGTCCGGCTGTAAGGTTCGTATGGTGTAGAGCTTGAGTATAAGAAGTGTATTGGGCTGGGGAGATGGCTCAGGGGTTAAGAGCACTGGCTGCTCTTCCAGAGGTCCTGAGTTCAATTCCTAGTACCCACATGGTGGCTCACAACCATCTGTAATGAGATCTGATGCTCTCTTCTGGCCTGCAGGGATGCATGCAGATACAGCACTCATATACATAAAACAAAGTTGCATTCTTTAAAAAAAAAAATAAAAAAAAAAAAAGGAACAAGTATACCAGTCCACCGAGATGGAGAGCAGATTGGTGGCTGGGGACTTGGCATTGCTGGGAGTCAGAGTGACTGCGTAAGGAAGGCCATACAATAGTTCCATGAGTGTGTTAAATATTACTCAATGTTCAGTTTGGTTGGTTAGTTTTGGATTTTTAACAGCGTGCCTCAGGCTGGCCCATAGCTTGCTGTGTGTTCTAGGCTAGCTTTGACCTTGAGATCCTCGTGCCTGCCCAGCTGCCTGCGTGCTGGGACGACAGGTGTGTTTGAAGCAGTGTCATGTCATGTGCTGTATGTTTGGGTTCCACACAGGTCAGAGGAAGCCAACAAAGCATTCTCAGCAGCTGTACAGATGCATGATGTGCTGGTGAAGGCCTGGGCCATGTGGGGTGACTACCTGGAGAGCATCTTTGTGAAGGAGAGGCAGCTACACCTGGGAGTGTCTGCCATCACCTGCTACCTTCACGCTTGCCGGCACCAGAATGAGAGCAAGTCAAGGAAGTACTTGGCCAAGGTGAGGCTGGGGGATTCATCTTTTCCACAAAGCAGCTGGTAGCTTTTGAGCTGGGGTCAAGATCTAGTTCCGAGTGTGAGTGAGGTCTGCCTTCCTGTCCTGGCTTGCTCTTGACACTAAGGAAACAGGCCTGAGCATCCCGGGCTCTCAGCCTTTATGTCTGCTGCTGTCTGGGGTCACACCCTGAATAAGGCCTTCTAGGCCAGAGGGAACTGGGATTGACCCACGAGCATGCTCTCTGTGCAGTGCCTCAGCATGGCTAGAATTCATGTTTGCAGGAGACGTAGGAATAAGCTCTGCTGGGAGTCGGGGGGGGGGGGGGGGCCCGGGGGCGGGGTGGGGTTCTAATCCCTGGTTGAACATGAGCTTTGGAGTGTATGACGTCAGCACGCATGGTAGCTGAGCCTGGTGCTGACGCTACCCTGCCGTGGCAGCCTCCCTCATCCGCTCTGTAGTCACAGGCTCTAAAGGATGCCGGGCACCAGCATGGAGTTTGCCTGCTGCGGATTGCTGATAATCAAATTCTCACAAAAATCAGTTTGGTTTGGGTGAGGGTACACCTGTGAACAAGCAGGTTATCCACCTGCAGTTACTGCTGGTCTCTGGGTTGGATCAGTTAGCATTTGCCATTAATGTTAAGTCAAAAGAATAACTGGATTCAAATTATAAATTCTACTCAACTGTAAAGGTAACACTTTTAAGCTTGTAGCTAATAACACCACTTCATTTAAGGTTGAGGAAAAGCCACTTAATTGCGGCTCTCAGAATTCTCATGTAGCTAAAGCTTGTCCTCTGCCTCAGGTGTTGTGGCTTCTGAGTTTTGATGATGACAAGAATACGCTGGCAGATGCTGTGGACAAGTATTGCATCGGCGTGCCCCCCATCCAGTGGCTGGCGTGGATTCCACAGCTGCTTACCTGCCTGGTGGGCTCCGAGGGCAAGCTGCTCCTGAACCTCATCAGCCAGGTGGGCCCCATAGAGCATCTTTTTATATGTCTGTAGGAGTCCAAAGGATAGAGACTTTTTTTTTTCAAGACAAGACTTCTGTGTGTAGCCCTGGCTCTTCTAGAACTCGCTCTGTAGACCAGTCTGGCCTGGAACTTGAGATCTGCCTGCCTCTGCTTCCAAAGTGCTGGGACTAAAGACGTGCACTATTGCTATGGCCACCACCACCTCTGGCATTTATTTATTTTTTTATGTATTGAGTGCTCTATCGGCATGTACATGTGCACACCAGAAGAGGGCATCAGATCCCATTATAGGTGGTTGTGAGCTACCATGTGGGTGCTGGGAATTGAACATGGGGTCCTCTGGAAGAGCAGCCAGTGCTCTTAACCACTGAGCCGTTTCTCCAGCCCCAGATGAAGACTCTTTAGTAGTGGTGTAGTTAGTTAGACTGGGATGCACAGAGCCTCTGTTACTTCTTAAAATCACAGCTCCTCCTGAAGGAGCAGCCATGAGCTGTGCCCGGCTGGTTCCGTCCACATGGAGATTGTCCTATGGTTCCTGGAAAAGACATTCTTTGGGTTGAGAGCACATGGCAGTGATACTCCTGAACCCTGGTGTTTTGCCTAGAGCTTAGCTGCCAGGCTACTGCCTTAGTCTGTCCCGTATTATCATTTATGCAGTGGTTGCACACACACAAGCCAGGTGCCCAGTGGCCTTGGCAGTCAGATGTGCCTATCTTCTTCTGTGGTGCATCTGGAAGGGTCTGAGTGACAGGACAATGTCTCCTTGGTCACAAGCAGAACTGATGCCTGCGCCACCTTGAGTACATTGTTTCTTTGACTCTTCCTGTAGTTACACAGACCAGAAGTTGCCCTTAGTGGCCTTGTCTTTTATATGGAGTCACTGTATGGCTTGGAATGGCTTGTGCCCAATACCATGACTAACAGATGCACAGGAATCTTCTGTTGGCTAAGATCCAGGGCTAGGGTCAGTGTCTCTTGCTTTCCTCAGATTTACTGAAGGAAGTAGAGTGTGGTTTCTGCCATTAACAGTCACCAGGTAGAATTTATGAGATGAGGAGTTTTAAACAGTTGAGCTAGCCATTTCATTAATTGGCTAACAGCTACATATATTATATCAACCACTTGGTGCTGACCTCTTTGACCCAAATGCACAACCAAAACCCGTTCACTGCCTGCTCAGTTACTCTCCCTATCCATTGTCCATCACCCAGAACGCGTATGGGGACAGTGCTGCTGACCCCTTGCTGTCTCTGAGCAGGTTGGACGAGTGTATCCCCAAGCAGTCTACTTTCCCATCCGGACTCTGTACCTGACCCTGAAGATAGAGCAGAGAGAGCGCTACAAGAGCGGTACGTCTTGGCGGGGAAGCTGGTGGGGTCTCGGTCAGTCTGGGGGTATCCCAGAGCACCACTGCCACAGGCACACACCTGCCCACAGCTCCTCTCCTGCATGTGCTCAGTCTTCTCTTTGGTCGGCCAGAGGACCAAGCCTGACAGCTGAGCAGTGTGTAGTTCTTCCGTGCCACAGTGGGAAAGGCGTTCGTGGGGGCAGCTCACTGGAGATAGACTAAGTCGGTGAGGCCCCGGCTGCAGGAAATGAGAGAGCTCTTCCCAGCCACAAAGCTGCAGTGTGTAGATGTGCTGCCAGCCTGATGAGGACTGTCTTGAGCTGTTGGCAGTCTGGCCTCTAGTTGTAAGAACAGTCAAAGGATGTGACTTCGGATCTACATTGACTAGCATTACTGAGGAAAGGACTGACTTAGTGATTATTTGGGGTACGTGGTAACTTAGTGATTTGGGGTACTTGGTAACTTAGTGATTTGGGGTACTTGGTAAGCACGGTGCTTCCAAAGCCACTTGACCTCCTGTTGCACCAGGGTCTCCCTAAGGGAATAAGGCCAAGTGGGCACAGGGGCACAGTGCACTTCACCTCCCTGCCTTAGTCATCTCTTAGTTCCTGACGAAATGCAGTGAGCTCAAGCCAGAAATGGGTCATGCAGTGTTCTGCAGCATATTTCTCAGAGGCTGTTTTTCAAAAACATTATTTTGCAAGTGGGAGTTGGCCTTCCTGAATGAAGTATGTAGACCAGTTTCTTTTTTTTTTTAATTTAATTTTGTTGTTCTTTTTTTTTTTTTTTTTTTTTTTTTTTTTTAAGATTTATTTATTTATTATGTACACAGTGTTCTGCCTGCATGTATCGCTGCAGGCCAGAAGAGGGCACCAGATCTCATTACAGATGGTTGTGAGCCACCATGTGGTTGCTGGGAATTAAACTCAGGACCTCTGGAAGAGCAGTCAGTGCTCTTAACCTCTGAGCCACCTCTCCAGCCCATAGACCAGTTTCTTTAAGCTGCTTTTAGGTTTTTTGAACTTTAGTAGCAAGGGATGTGTTGGGAGTGATTTTCCAGGTATTTTATATCAGACAACAGATAACAAAGGGGCTCAGGGAGCCACGGCACTGGCCCACTTGGCCTCTGGCCCACTGGCGCGCACATGCTGGCTTTTCCCTGGACTACCTGTAGCCAGGGCAGCTGACCGTGCCCTCAGTCAAGTGGGACAGCTGTCCTCAGAACCAGGGCATCTCTACCCTGTCCCTGGGGAGGAAAGGTCTTGTCCCACAATGCAGGAACCGGCGTTCCTGTGGCCAGTGGGTCCTGTAGCGCTCTGAACTTGTCATCAGTGGGTCTTGCGCTGACATTGGCGTTGTGTGTGTTGCTCTCAGATTCTGGACAGCAGCAGCCCAGTTCAGTGGGTAACCAGTCCCATTCTGCATCAGATCCAGGGCCCATAAGAGCAACAGCGCCCATGTGGCGCTGCAGCCGAATCATGCACATGCAGCGGGAGCTTCACCCCACTCTCCTGTCTTCCCTGGAAGGCATCGTCGACCAGATGGTCTGGTTCAGAGAGAACTGGCATGAGGAGGTAGGTGGACCCGAGTCTGCAGCTGCTGCCTCCCTGTGGAGGGAGAGAATGGTGCCAGACATGTCTGTAGACACGCTGACTTCAGACTGGGGTGTTTGGTCAGCCCACCTGACCTGTTTATAGTCGAATGGAACCATGGACCTGCTGAGTAGTTGTTCTCTGGACACCAGTACAGCTCAGGTCATTGAAGTATGAGGGGGATGAGGGCAGAGGTTTTTGTAACCCAGTACAGAGAGTGCTTGCCTGGAATACACAAAGCCCTGGGTTTCATCCCAGCGCCGTATAAACCGTGGTGGCCCACTCCTGCAATCCTGGAACTCAGGAGATGGGGCAGGAATATCAGGCGTTCAAGGCCAGCCTGGGCTTCATGGGATAATGAGACAGAAATGAAGTTAAGGCGGCCACCCCTTGCTGCAGTATACCTCCCTAGCCTCAGTTACCTTGACCAGCTGCTGGTGGCCACTGTGTGTGAGGGAAGGAGGACTGTGCTATGGCCTGGGTAGCGTGTGGGTTACTGCCTTCAGCCTTTTCAACTCTGCTGTCTCCTCAAGGTCGGTCACTTCAGCTGGGGATAAAATACAACACGCTTTCCTGCCCAGTAATGTTATCTTACTGGGCTCGGGACAGCTCGTGGTTGTGTGAGAATTCGTAGGTACCACTAGGTCCTGGTGTTGGTAAAGGCAGAAATGACTGGGTGAGCGGTCAGGCATGCTGGGCGCCTTTGGCTGCCTCACTGCCCTCTGGCTGATGGTCTTGTCTCTTCTGCCAGGTGCTCAGGCAACTCCAGCAGGGCCTGGCAAAATGTTACTCTGTTGCCTTTGAGAAGAGCGGTGCTGTCTCGGATGCCAAGATTACCCCTCACACTCTTAACTTTGTCAAGAAGCTGGTGAGCACTTTCGGAGTGGGCCTGGAGAACGTGTCCAATGTCTCAACCATGTTCTCCAGTGCAGCCTCTGAGTCTCTGGCCCGCCGGGCACAAGCCACAGCCCAGGACCCTGTCTTCCAGAAGTTGAAGGGCCAGTTCACCACAGGTGAGTCTTGCCCCGGGCACATGCTAGTTAGACTTTGTTAAACACATAAACTCTGGGCAGATGTGGTGGGCACGCCTTTAATCCCAGCACTTGGGAGACAGAGGCAGACGGATCTCTAAGTTCCAGGACATCCAGAGCCACACAGTGAGACCCTATCTCAATACTCAAAACATGAGGAAGCCATGACTGCCAGCAGTCTGACTTCATGCCCTATCTTCCTCCGAAGGGCTAGAGTTTGGCCTGCAGAGATGGGAGTTAGAAAATGGAAGGTTTTTCGGGCTGAAGCCTTGCCTTCCCTCGCTTGGTGTTAGGGTGGAGCTACAAGGTGAGGTGGAGGATTTGAAAGGCCGAGGTGCAGACTCGACCTGACAGGTGGGCTGCAAACCTGGAGGGCAGGAAGCAGGATGACAGGGGGATTGTGTTGTTTCTTGTCTGTGGTTCACGGGAAGACATTTCCTAGGCTCAGAGGTGTTCAAATCCTCCCCTGGTCTCTTCCCGCCTTGTCTGAGGGTACCTCACCACTCCCCAGCTCATGTGTGTGTTTACATGGCCCAGTGCCTCCCATACTGTTCAGAGCAGTTTACATCAAACAGGTTCCTAGCCATCTGAGTGGACATGGAAACAAGATTTGCCTCAGTTCCTTAAAATTAAGTGAAGCATTTTCACGTACTGTTTTTATAACTGTTAAAACGTCCTTTATTCATGGATACATACTGAAACTGCAGGTGCATTTCTCTCTTTCTGGCTCTCTCAAGCTGGCTAAATACTCAACCACTAAGCCACACCTTCAGTCCCAAAATGTCAGTCATTTCCTTACTGTCCTTAAAGAACGCAGTTGAAACTGTTGTGTGTGTACCTATGGTAGATACCTGTTAATTTATCAAGATGCTTTACAGTTTCAGCCACAGCCTGTGACTCACCTCACAAGTGGTCTGGGAACACTTGGGCACCTGTCGGTGAACTGTAAGGTGCTTGAGGGTAACACAACCTGTCTCAGGCTGAGGCTTCCACATGACAGATCTTTGTTGAGGACCATCGAGGGATGTGTATGCATGCCTGTAACCCTGCACTCAGTGGGATTCACCCACAGAGATGCCAAATAAGAACAGAAGAATTCGGGCTCTGCCCTCTCTCACCAGGGCACTAGCTGCTGTTAGCTCAGAGTCTTGCCTCTGAAGTCAGTGGTGCCATCACCCCGTTCAACGAAGGGGGAGCCTGTGAAGTCAGTGTTTACCATCGCACTTCATGTACAGACTCCGAGGACCACCCCGCTTTTACCTGAGGGCCAGTGCTCCGTGTCTTTATCCGAAACGTCAGAGCCTTCCATTCAGTGTGGTCTGAAACAGAATCAGATATGGGTTGAAGCCCTTGAATCTCAATGTCAAAGCTACAAAACCAAAACCTCAAAAGTTCAGATCTCAAGGTTTCCTCAGATACAGCCAAAATTGAATGAGCAGCCACCCCTGCTGTTGACTTGTCCCCAAGGCTGCATCTGTGTGTGTAATGAGCTTGTCTCTACCTGCGGTCCTCCAGAGCAGGGAGAGCACTCAGGGTTCTCATGTAAGGTGTGCGTGAGGATTCATTGCTAATCTACAAGCCAGGAACCACCCAGGTCTCCCTCAGGAGGTAGAGGGATAGACAGCTGGGCAGACACCGTACCACTTGGCCACGTCACCAGCCCCTTGTGAGGAATTCAGAGGAATCAAATGCAGAGCATAAAGTGCAGCTCTGCTTATCTCCATCCATCATCATGTAAAAATCAATTGTAAACCAGATAGGTGTCATTGAAAGAAAGAAAATACATTGACTAACCCGAAACAGACTGCTTCTGTGCAGTGAAGTGACTAACCCGAAACAGACTGCCTCTGTGCAGTGAAGTGACTAACCCGAAACAGACTGCCTCTGTGCAGTGAAGTGACTAACCCGAAACAGACTGCTTCTGTGCAGTGAAGTGCATGCGGGGGCTGTTAGGGGGACAGCCCGAGGCCTGGTGCACTGCCCCTCAACCCCTCATTAGCCCTGTCCGGAATGGAACCCGGGACTCCCGACACGCTGTGCAGACACTCTACCAGCCCAGCTGTGTTATCCTTAGCCCTGAATGGAACCCGGGACTCCTGACACGCTGTGCAGACACTCTGCCAACCCAGCTGTGTTATCCTTAGCCCTGAATGGAACCCGGGACTCCTGACACGCTGTGCAGACACTCTGCCAACCCAGCTGTGTTATCCTTAGCCCTTGAAGCTGGTTTTCATCATGTTTATTTTATTCTGCAGATTTTGACTTCAGTGTCCCAGGATCCATGAAACTTCATAATCTGATTTCTAAGTTGAAAAAGTGGATCAAAATCCTTGAGGCTAAAACCAAGCAGCTTCCCAAATTCTTCCTCATAGAAGAAAAGTGTCGGTTCTTGAGCAATTTCTCAGCTCAGACAGCTGAAGTGGAGATCCCTGGGGAGTTTTTGATGCCCAAGCCGACGCATTACTACATCAAGATTGCTCGGTGAGCACAGGGCCTGGCCCGCAGAGGGGATGGGGATGGCCTGGGGGTGGGGGGAGCTGCCGTGCTGGTTCCTCGGTGTGGGTGTGCAGTTCTGTCGGTGGTGTCTTCAGAACCTGAGTTGACTATAGGTTAGTGTCCTGAGAGAAGACCAGGCTTATCTGCAGAGACCGTCTCTGAATCACCGTAGAACTTGGCAAACTGAACTGTCCCAGGTGTTAACTCTTACTGTGCAATATAAAAGCATATCTGGACCCAGGTGTGGGGGTGCACATCTGTAAGTCCTGGACTTGGGGTGCTAAGGCAGGAAGATGGTTCTGAGTCAGAACCACTCTGGGTTCTGCAAGTACTAGGCCAGGCAGGTCTGGTAAGACCCTATCCAGAACAACAGAAAAGGCGCCAATGAATGGCCCGGTGAGTAAAGAGGCCTGCCACCAAGCCTGATGATCCAAGTTCCCTACCCAGAATGCACATGGTGGAAGGAGAGAGCCCACTCTGGCTACCACAAGTACACCATGTATGCAAAATGAAAATAAAAATGTAATTGGAAATTGGAAGCCAGGCGGTGGTGGCGCACACCTTTAATCCCAGCACTCGGGAGGCAGAGGCAGGCGGATCTCTGTGTGTTGGAAGTCAGCCTGGTCTACAGAGTGAGATCCAGTACAGACAGGGCTACACAGAGAAATCCTGTCTCAAAAAAACAAAGTGTAATTGGAAAAAAGCCAGAATAAATAAATAATCGTAACAGCATCATTGGCAGTTGTAGAATTTACTAGAGAGTTGAGTCCCACTTGAGGTGTGAGCAGCACTTCAGAGAGGCTGCCTCCAGCAGCTGACTGCAGCTTCTTTATTTCTGAGTTGACTCCGCCTTCCCACACACTCAGACCTGTCCCCCTTTCCTCCAAGTCCTCCGCCTGTCCTAGGTACATCCTAGGTCACCATCACATCTCTCATCTCTGCCCACTGAACTGCTCTGCCTGCATGTCTGTGATAGTCCTTAACACTGTTTCCCCAAGGAAGGGTCTGCTCACCTCTCCTCCATCCTCCATCCGCCTCCGCAGCTTTATGCCCCGAGTGGAGATTGTACAGAAGCATAACACAGCAGCCCGCAGGCTCTACATCAGAGGACACAACGGCAAGATCTACCCGTACCTGGTCATGAACGACGCCTGCCTCACCGAGTCACGGCGGGAGGAGCGTGTGCTGCAGCTGCTGCGCCTGCTGAACCCTTGCCTGGAGAAGAGGAAGGAGACCACCAAGAGACACTTGTTCTTCACAGGTACGAGAGTCAGACCTTGTTGACAGGGCAGCTCAGGCCCGGCCTGCCTCAGCTGGTCTCTCACGGGGGTAAGAGCTCTCCTCCTGTTTCCAGCTCTGCAGTCGTGTTTGGGGCTGTAGCACTGTGTGGGGTTGGCGTTGTCTTGGGGCTCAGCCGAGAGCTGCAGGCCATGTTATCAGGTAGTTCCCAGTGTAGTCTCTCTGCACCTGGGCTGCCCGTGTGTGATCTCTGAGGTGGGAGACCCTTGCAGTGCCCGTGTTCTAATCCCACATGGCCCTTGTAACAGTGAAGGGCTGACCAACCCCTGCTCCCTACCTACCCCTGCTTTTTTTGAGACAGTCTCTCTGGCCTGGAACTCAGAGATCTGCCTGCTTCTGCCTCCCAAGTGCTGGAATTAAAGATGTGTGCCACTCTGTCCAGCTTAACCTAGTTCATTTTGATCAGAGACATCTGACCTTTAGCTTTTAATATCCCAAAATCTGTAGATTCAGGGGCCGGAGAAGATGGTTCAGTGCATGAGACATGCTGCTCTTGCAAGAGATAGGTTTCCAGCGCCCACTTCATTTCCTGTCACACCAGTTCCAGAGCATCTGACGCCCTCTTCTGTCCTCCATGAGAACTGCACTCATATGCACATAACCACACACAGACACAATGTGTATATATATATATAATTAAAATACAAATAAGGAGTTAGTGAGATGGCTCAGCACTTAAGAGGACTGGGTTTGTTTCCCAGCATCCACATGGCAACTCACAGCCATCTGTCACTCTTTCCTGGTCTCTGTGGGACCCAGGCATTCTCATGGTGCACATACATACATTCAGGCAAAATACACACACATACACAAATCTTTTTTAAAACTAAAAAACAACAGCCAAGGCTATACTGAGAAACCCTGTCTCAAAAAAAAAAATTAAAAGATGAATAAATATATAAAAATCTTTAGGTTTGGAGAGGTGTTGTTTTGTTTGTTAGTTTGTTATATATTTTTTGTTTTTTTGAGATAGGGGCTCACTATGTAGCCTTGCTGTCCTGGAACTCACTATGTACTCCCCAGTGCTGAGATTAAAGACATGTACCACCATGCCTAGCTAAAATAAATCTTTTGAATTCAAAAAGCAACCTGAAGAAGTTAGTCCTATCAGAAAGTTGTGTGTGCTGTAGCATGTATGTGTTGTGGTCCGTGCTGCTTCCCATCCCTGGGTTGGTAGGTGGTACCAAGTCCAGCCTGGTGTCTGGGATCACTATGGGGATGTCTCCTGGATGGAAGTCAGGGCAGCAGGCCAGGTCTCAGATGAGAAAACGCAGCACCCGTGGTGCAGCCCACATGCAGTACCCATGTTTGGGGCTCAGCAGCCAGAACAGGGTGCACCAGGAAGGCAGTCAGTCTCCGATCCCTCCAGCTGACTTGATTTCTTCAAGTAGCATCTTAATTATTATCTTGTCTAATCATGGGGACTGTCCCCATGAAGATGAAGAACCCAAAGTGCTCACAAGTCCGTGACTCTGCCAGCTGGCATCATAGGGAGACAGCTGTGGTGCCATGCAGGTGCTGTGCCAACCTGCTGGGCTGCTTCCAACTGGAGCTCAGAAGTTTGGCCATGACAGGTGCCATCCCCAAATACACACTGCTCCAGGAGCCACACCTCAGCTCTGCAGTAGTCGGGGGAACAGACTGTTGGATTTCTGTGATGAATGGAGTCCATCACTGAACCCCAGGTCACAGAGAAATGTCAGTTATCTTCTGTGCAGAGATGGAGGCAGCCCTTGTAGGTGCGGGTCCACACATGCAACAGGTGCGCTAGAGTCAGAGTGGTGTCCAGCCACTCTGTAAAGAGTGAGCGGTGGGTCGGGTCCTTGCTGAAGGATGCTTGGAGCACCCAGTGAGGACTTAACCCTATGGGTGGTGCTTTATGGCATCTGCTGTAACTGAGGTATGTGACCTGGGCTCTTCAGCTCTGGTGGCCGAAAGGGAATGCTGAGTGCTGACCTGGTCACTCTCCCTCACCTTGTCCTCTTTCCTCCTCAGTTCCTCGGGTGGTGGCTGTGTCCCCACAGATGCGCCTCGTGGAAGACAATCCCTCCTCACTTTCCCTCGTGGAGATCTACAAGCAGCGCTGTGCCAAGAAGGGCATTGAGCACGACAACCCCATCTCCCGTTACTACGACAGGCTGGCCACAGTGCAAGCCCGGGGAACGCAGGCCAGCCACCAGGTACCAGGCAGGAGGCCAGCTGCTGCCCGGGGCCTCTGTCCATGCTGCTTGGTTACAGTGGGATGTTCCGAGAGGGACCGCTCACTTCCCATAAGATGGGAGAGGTCAGATGGCCGGTGGCCATCTGCTGCAGGGGGTTTTTGGTGAGGCTCTTGACCTCAGAGAGTCCATTGTCCCTGCCCTGCACTTAGGGAAAAGCTCAGAAATTAGACTTTAAACACCAGTGGATGGCATGCTCACTTGGCAGCCAGTGACATTGGGTAACACACATCTAGACCCTGTGGGGTTTCTGAAATGTAAAACATGACCGACTGAAACCTTTGGGACCCAGCTGTTTGGGTTGCCTGGGGCAGGAGCGCCGAGTGGGCCATAGGAATCTCAGACAGCCTGTGCTCCCAGGGTGACAGAGGGCCCTCTCCTTATTTGCAGATTCCTGCCCTTGGCTGGGAAGATTTTGTCCAGGGTTGTGTGGAGCGGCAAGAGGCAGCTGTTTTGGCCCCTCCCCAGGTGCCATGGGGTCCTTCTGTGCATTACCAGGAGAGGCCACGGGGTGGAAGCTATGACCTGCCCTGTGTTGCCCGGGGCTCATTGTAGTTTCTCTGGGTCCTGCAACATTGGGCTTTATTTAGGAGGCTAGAGCCCATAGGGCATCCTTTCCACCTCCTGAGCAGGGAGAGCCCGAGGTGGTCCTGGCTGGCAGGGTCTGAGGCAGTTCCCCGCCTCTTCAGGCAGAGGGAGTAAGTCCCTGCTTACTCATAGGCTTCTAGACAGAACTGAGGCCCCCTCAGTTGAGAAGTGGGTATTTTATAGCACAGGTCACGGCTTGGTCATTGTGTGTGCCCCTTGGGTAGATGTGAGATGTTCATGAGAGAGGCAGCCATCATTCTGCTCTGACAGAGGAAGCCTCTAGCTAAAGCTTAGGTGCTTCGCCAGTAGCCTGAGGAATGGTGTTGGTTCACTCACAGGCACTGCCTGAGTGGAAATACTGACCCCCTGGGTGACTCCCAGCTCCCCAGCTTCCTCTCTACACCTGCTTGGTTTGTGCTAACTCTGCTCCATTCCGGTGGTTTTAATAGCACTTTTATTGAGATGAAAGTTCATGCTGTAAAAGCCATCCTCGAAGGCCTTGGGTGTCTGCAGCCAATTCTCAGCTGTATGGCCATCAGCTGCCACTCCCCATCTCTCTCCAAACCCCAGCCCTCCAGCCCCAGGTGGACCATGGGTCTTCTGCGTCTGGTGTTGCCTGTTCTTGGCATGCCGTGAATGGAATTGGACTTTGGGTCTGACTTCTCACTTGGAGCGATTTGATCCACTCTGCTAGCCTGTGTCAGCACGCTGGTCCTTTTACATTGCCGCATTATATTCTAGTCTATGAGCGTCGTGCTTTTAGTGTGTCCATTTATCAGTTGGTGGGCTTTGGATACTTACTTACTTTTGGCTCTATAGTGACAGCTGCTGTGGACATTGTCATACTTGTCTGTGTGAATATGTGTTCACTTCTGAGTATGTATTTATCTCTACACCCAGGTGTAGAATTGTTGGGTTACATAGTGACTCCATGTTGAACAATTTAGCAGTGTGTGTCCTGACTCCTCTTCGTCCTTGCCCTTGTTTATTGCCTGCCCCCTCTTTTCCCCACTGTAGCCACCCTGGAGGGCATGAGTACTAGTAGTCGCTCCCCAGTGATGACCAGTCTTTCCTGTATTACTGGCTATTTACCTTTTTTCCTTTCATGATACCTGTTCAAGCCCTCGACCCATTTTTAAGTTGGACAATTTGTCGAAGTGTCCACTTTTATGTATATGGCTGTTTTGCCTGAATGCATATCTCTGCGCCATCTGCATGTCTGGTGCCCTGGAAGGTCATAGCGGTTGGTGGATGCCCTGCAGCTGGAGTCACATAAGGTTGCAAGCAGCATCGTGGGTGCTGGGAACCCAGCCCAGGTCCTCTGCAGTAGCAGCCTGCTGCGGAGCCATCTCTCCAGCCCCGGATTGGGCTTTTTATAGTGAATTCTAGACATTTTTATATGGCGTCGTGACTTCCCTGGACCTAGCCTGTTCCTCTGTCACCTGTAGCCATTAAAATCCACTCAGTTTGGTAGTTGATAGATGGTTTGATGGGTGTGTTTGTGTGAGTGTGTGTGTGTTGGTAGTACTGGGCCTTACATACGCTAGAAAAGCAGTCTACCACTAAACTACCACCCCAACCCTTGATGTGACAGATGTTCTTAGACGTTTGAGCCAACATGCTCATGTTTTGATGGTGTCTGTCTGTCTGGGCCGTGCCGTCAGCACGTTCAACAGTTTGTAGTTTTGCCTTCGCTCTCACTGCCACTGGGGCAGAGCTGGGGGCACATCCAGTTAAACACACTTGACCTTCTAGGTTCCTGGAATGTTCTGGAGCTGTCAGAGCCGCTGCCCTTCCCACCCCATCTCCCGCACCAGCTCTTGTGTTTGGCCAGGCTCTTGCAGGCTCTAGCTGATGGTGTGGTCTCTGGCCCCTGCAGTGTTAAATAGTTCCCTTCCCTTCTTTCAGTAAACCTTGTGTCACTGAGTGAACGTCATTGAAACAGGGACAGCCCCTGTTGGGCAGATAGGTCAGGTGGGGGGCAACTCCGGGGTGAGGACTAGCAGTCCCGGCCACTGTGGAGGTGGGGAGGAGACTGGCAGAAAGACATGTGAAAGTGCTGCCAGGGTCACTGTTCTTGACAGGACTGAGCCGGCTGTTCCTAGATGAGTTCATCTGATCGTTGTTAGAAACTTGCAGTTTCTAGAGACCTGGACAAATTGGTGTTGGCCTTTCCCAGTTAGACTAAAGCTGTCTCACTTCCTGGGATTTGGTGTCTTGCAGCACAGAACTGAGTTCCTGAAAATGTGTGCTCTTTTTTTTTTTTTTTTTTAATTAACTCTTTGGTTTATGACACTTCTCTCTCTACATGATTTAAAGGAGATATTGGTATCCAGCTGTCCTTTGTCCCTTCTGTTAGCTGGATGTTGCATTCTGAGGCAGCAAAGGTGACAGTAGCTTTGCGTGTTGACCTTGAGAGGCATGCTCCACACAGCCGTGGCTTCTATTCAGACAGTCTCACTGGCAGTGGGTCCATCGAGCTCAGAGGGAGACCGAGGTCTGCAGTGTTGAGTCAGATGCTAAGTGAACCAGGAGTTGCAATACAAGAGCTTTCCATCTGCCAGGAAACATGGGCAAAGACTCATAGAGTGATGTGTGTTCCAGGTCCTCCGAGATATTCTCAAAGAGGTCCAGAGCAACATGGTCCCCCGCAGCATGCTGAAGGAGTGGGCCCTGCACACCTTCCCCAATGCTACAGACTACTGGACCTTCCGCAAGATGTTCACCATCCAGCTGGCGCTCATCGGCTTTGCAGAGTTCGTCCTGCATCTCAATAGACTCAACCCCGAGATGTTACAGATTGCTCAGGTAATTTGCTGTCAACAGCTAGACCCTGCTTTGACCCCTCTGTCCTGCCAGGGCGGAGCTTAAAAATGTCTCCCTCTAAAATGTAGGACACAGGCAAGCTGAATGTGGCTTACTTCCGATTCGACATAAACGATGCAACTGGGGACTTGGACGCGAACCGTCCAGTCCCTTTCCGCCTCACGCCCAACATTTCTGAGTTCCTGACCACCATCGGGGTCTCGGGCCCGCTGACGGCCTCCATGATTGCTGTTGCACGGTGCTTTGCACAGCCCAACTTCAAGGTGGGTCTCAGCGTCCTCGCGTGAGCGGCCTGGACCACTCTGTAATGCCGCCTGGGCGCTCAGTGGTGCCCAGGCCTGCAAACGAGGAGGGAGGTGTTAGAGTGGAGTGTTTGGAGAAGGTCTGGAATGTTCCTTGTCTAAAGACGTACAGAATGAAAGGTAGGTCACTTTGCCAAAAGGACCCTCGAGTCCTTGGTTGGAGCACTGCTTTGTAGCTCTCTGGAGCAGCTTCAGCTCCCATCTTACACGATGGACGCTGACACGGAAGGGCTGAAGTATTTCCTGGCTCGCTCGCTGCCTCCCTCCTGCAGGGTTGGAATGAGGCCCGAGCAGACACAAACACCTAGGACACACGGTGTACTGGTAGTGCCAATGGTTGCTGCTATAGACGAGGTGTTTTGAGGCTGGAGAGTTGGCTCTGTTGGTTAAGAGCACTCATTGCTTTTGCTGAGGACCCCAGTTCAGTTTCCAGCACCCACATGGTGGCTCATAACCATCTGTAACTGTACTGACTCATGCGGGCACTAGGCATACATGTACACGTAAATGCTGCAGGCGAAAACATTGAAAGTCATAAAGTAAAATTATTCTAAAATGTTTAAAAATAAACAGTTGGCAGATAGGCAAATAGCAAGGGGTATTCAAAGATGAAGTGTGAGCCTGGAGCAGAAAGAGAAGGAAGAGTTGGTCCCTAGGAGTGGGAAGTATAGGTGGGTTTTTGTTTTGATTAACGGGCTTGAATTACATAAGCCTCAGTTGACTGCTCATGAATGCCTAGTTATTCATAATTAATTCATAATATTCATTATTACCATAGACATAAGATGGTAAATAGGATATTTTTCACCTAGGAGTTAATTCAGAGAACAGTCGGTCTTACCGTGTATGCTACCAAAACCAGTCCAGATTAGCCTAGTGTCTCTAACTTCCAAAATATGTTTCAGGATGTGTTTGCCGCAAAATGGGAGTTGCTAAGGGTTGCTGGGGAGCTTATGTCAGTGACTCAGTGGCCTTGTTCAGAGAAGTGTGTGTGTGTGTGTGTGTGTGTGTGTGTGTGTGTGTGTGTGTCTCAAGCCAAGCCAGGACTGACTTTACTTACCCTTCACTTGCCTACCTCACCGAGACGCCCTCAGCACCCTGGCAAGCACAGGGCTGTCTGCTCTGAGTACAGTGGCAGGACACATCCTTCCAGCCCGCCATTTCCGGGTGTCCTCTCGGTGCCTGGGACCCTGGCTACAGTCTAATGGATTCTCAGCCGATTATCCCAGCACTGTCAGAAGAAGTGCTTGGCTCAGTCCCCGGGTGGCAGCCTGGCCCTGGCCATTCTTGTTAGATGGCCCCCACCATAAAGCTGCCCCGTCACTCCTGGCGGGACACAAGCCGTTTCCCTCTCCTTTGCACAGGTGGACGGCATTCTGAAAACTGTGCTCCGGGACGAGATCATTGCTTGGCATAAAAAGACCCAGGAAGACACTTCCTCCCCGCTGTCGGCCGCCGGGCAGCCCGAGAACATGGACAGCCAGCAGCTGGTCTCCCTGGTTCAGAAAGCCGTCACTGCCATCATGACCCGCCTGCACAACTTGGCCCAGTTCGATGGCGGGGAAAGCAAGGTGAACACCCTGGTGGCCGCTGCCAATAGCCTGGACAACCTGTGTCGCATGGACCCTGCCTGGCACCCATGGCTGTGACCTCAGCTGTCACCTCACCCGGAATGTGAAATGTGCCTCTCAGCCTCTGAGCCCATGGCTGTTGAGACCTCGCTCTGCCTTGTTACCCACTTTATTTAGTTCCTTTCCCAGTAGTTTGTGTGTGGAAGAGCTTGAGATTTGTCCTGGAGGGAGCCCCCTGCACACCAAGTGGCCAGGCCGTTAGAGATGGCAGAGCCCAGCTAAGCAGCTTCTGAGATGCTTTTTAGTTTACGGATCCCCAGGCTGGGATTGCCTCTTGTGGTACTCCTGCCTCAGTGTGACGGGCAGATTGAGGAGGTCCCTGCATCCCCTTAACTTCCAGAAACTACACCTCAGAGCAGCTGCGTGCTGTGCACAGACCTCCAACGGGGTCCAGGAAATCCACAGTGTTAGAGAAGCAGGAATCAGGAGCAGACAGACAGACAGGCTTCCTCCTCTCAGCACAGATGGTCGGTCACTCTGTCTATCACTGGCTCTGGGAATCTCACTAAGTCTCAGTGAGTCCGCATCATCTGCGGGGAAAGCTGCACTTGACCTCATGGATTCTGATTCAGCTGGGCAGAAATGGAACTGTGGAGGCCAGCAGGCCAAGCTTGCACATTTGACGCTGGCCTGTTGGCTATCTTTTAGAAATTTACTATCATTGTACCAGGAAAAGAAAACAAAAAACAAACAACAAAAAAAATCATTTTGTTTTTCCTTCCTAACTTCAAAAGAAAGCGGTGAAAGTTTGTCCCTTTTAGTCTCTGTTATGTTGACATTTTTATAAATCTGAGCATTGAGAAGGTTCTAGCTAAATTTGTACAGTGTGATTTTTTTTTTTTTAGAATAAATATTTTACAAAAGTATTTGTTGTCACCTGTTTTTGTGTTAGCATGTTTCTGTGTGTCATCTGGACAGAGTGGTGTGTGGCTTCTAGATGATGGTGCATGCTGCTGTGCGGACACAGTGGCCATGGGCACAGGTGGGTGAGGGCTTGGCTCCCAGGGTCAAAGCAAACCAGCCTGTTTAAAGCCAGGCGGTAGGAATGCCAGTCCTGACTTGGGCAGTGTGCCAGGCCTGTCCATGTTCATCCTGCTGTCTGTATCCATCTCTGTGGCCCCTGTTGGATGCTCGGCTGGCTTTCAGTATCCAGTCTCAACCCTGGCCAGGTCCTGCATTTTGGGAAAGCAGTATGAACCAATGTACCAGTGGACACGAGACAGGCCTAAGCACACAGCTGTGACATCGGCATGACACAGGACGTGTCCTCCTACTTAAACACAGGCTCTGAGTTGAATCTAAAGGAGTTTGACGTTGACAGGTGCCAACTTTCTACAAGGACTCTGCACAGCTGCTTTTGACATGTGGGGGTGGGTAGACACAGCCCCTTCTTGGCCTTGGACTCTCATCTACCTTCCTAGTGTCCCCAGCTTACAGAGACCGTCTCTTGAAGCTAAGCTTACCCTCGTCTGAGAAGTCAGGTCTGAGGGACGCAGCCTCCTGGTTGCCGCACACCTCAGCATACAGCCGGACTGACTGACCTGGCTACCAGCTCCTCGGCGGCTGGTTGGCCCGAGTAGCCTTTTAGTGTCTTTGTACCCAACCCCAGTCCTTGGGCTCTGTGGGACCTCAGTCGAAGAGAGGGATGGCTCTGCACATTACAGAAAAGGAACTGCCTGCTCAGAGAGGCCGAGGAGCCTTCCCAAGGTCCCAGAGCCAGTCCTGCAACAAGTGAGATTGTACTTCAACCTGCTGAACTCCATCCGGCTGAGCTGCACCCTGGATTACTGACTGACTGAGGCCGAGGGGCAGCATGGTATCTGTCTGACGTTCCTGCTGGTTCTTCATGGCCATCTATGCCCCTCAGTTTCCGGAGAGTTGCTTCCTTGTTGAGAAAGTGTCTTAGATACTGAAATAGCGGGAGTTGATGGCGGGTGATGACATCAAGGTCATCCTGCTGCACCAGGCTTGAATAGGAAAGCAGCCCTTGATTCTCACCCTGCCAAAGCTGGTCTGGAAGCAGTGTTACTGGTGAGGAAGAGGCCTGAGGTTCCCTGCCAGGCTCAGCCATGCCATCCCTCTGGATTGCCTCTGCCCCCTGCTGGTAACCAACGTTACAGAGATGGCCAGGACAGGAAGGGGTCTTGCCCAGTAAATGCCCAGACCCAGAATAAATGAGGGTCTCACAACAGGAGACCCAGGATGCCACTGTGACATGAGCCAAGGTATTCTCAGCCCAGTGTGGTAGTGATGTCTGGAGTTGTGCTCAAGAGTGTCTGTTCAGAATTTACAGAGGTCACATGTATAGAGGACTACCATTTTGAGGTAAGTTAAAATTTGTGTGTGTGTGTGTGTGTGTGTGTGTGTGTGTGTGTGTGTGTGTGTGTAAATGTGTAAGAGTTCTTTCCTTCTTAAAGATGGTCTTCTATAGCCCGGGCTCGTCTCAGTTTTGCTATATAGCTGAGGATAATCTTAAGTTCTGATCATCTGCCTCCAACTCCCAAGTGCTGAGACCAAATGCACTTTGTATCGCTGTGCCTGTTTATGATGCTCTGGGAATCAGACAGAGCCAGGGTGCTGTACACACTTGGAAAGTGCTCTACTCCAGTCCTGCCCACGCCTTCAATTGATTTATTAAGACAGGATTTTGCTTGAGCTCAGGTTGACCTGGAACTTACTGTGTGGCCGGCCATTCAAGCTGACTTGAAGCAATTCTTCTGCCTCAGCCTCCATGGTCTGAGAGTATTTAATTTTGATGTGTTTTATATTTTTGTCCCATTTTGAGTAAACACATATATCTGGTCTAAGGTAAGTATGCAGCTTAATTCTTTTGCATGTGTATATTATTTTCCCAACACCATTTCCTTATGACTTTTTTTTTAAAGTTTTGCAACTGGCAGTCAACTGATGGTGTTTGTGTATGTAAACTGGATCTGATATACTTCTATTCTGTGGAATATTCCTTTACACTTACACTGTGTGAATATACGTTGCTGTGATTGGGTTAATAAGAAAGCCGACTGGCCAGTAGCTGGACAGGTTTCATTTGGTGTGTAGTTTTCACATTTGGGAGTTTTTCAGTTCTATGGCTAGTTTCGAGATTTTTCCCATTTATGATTGTGAAACATGCTAGGACTTGAGTGTGTGTTTGTGTGTGTGTGTGTGGGGGGGTTGTAGCACATGTGGGTGTCAGAAGACTGCTTTCAGGAAGTGGTTCCTCCTCCTGCCATGTGGGACCTGGAAGTGGAACTCAAGTTGTCAGACTTGGTGGGAGGGAAGTGCCAAGCCACCTCACCAGCCCATGCCTCCAGCCACCTCACCAGCCCATGCCTCCAGCCTTGTAAGGTTTAAGACGTGTTCTGTGGCCTAACACCTGGTTGGCCCCACGTAATATTTGAGGTGCCCTTGGAAAAAAATGTGTTGTGGGTAAGGTTGTGCCTCCATGGTAGAGCGCTTGCCTAGCATGCATGAAGCCTTGAATTCAATCTCCAGTCCTGCAAAACAGAAAAGATACACACATATACACAGACACTGTGCTGCTTCTAAGTAGAGCCAGCGTTCTGTGTCCGGCCCACTTGCCTATGGTGTTCAGGTCCTCTACCCTCACCCCTGCTCCCTGCTGTGTCTGCTGAAGACAGGCCGTGTGCCAGAACTGTTTCTCCCTCCCTTCTGCCACGTCTTCTGATAGTTAAGATTGAATGTTACAAGTGTGAGCTTGAACAGTGTCTCTGGTTAACTGAGTTGGTGTTCTGTAATGTCCTTTGATTCCTGTTAGCCTTGGCATAGATCTCCCCCGCCCCAACACACACTTCTTCACCATTTAAATAGAATCCTTTTATTTCAGTCTGAGGGTCCTTAGATCTGATGGGCTTTTCTTCTAGACAGAAGAACGCAGCTGGATCCCGGTTCTTACTTTTTAATGCATTCTGCTGTTCTGTGTCTTTGGAGGGGTTCAACCCATTTATATTTGAAGTGATGACTAACAGGAAGGCCTATGCTGTGGTTTGTCTTCACTGTCTCCTTCGTGGCTTGTCTTTCATTGCTGCCTTTCTGTGCGGGTCAGTGATCGGCTTTGTAGTAACACACTGTTTGGATCCCTCATTTCTATTGACATAAGTCTTATAAATACTTTCTA
This sequence comes from Peromyscus maniculatus bairdii, assembly GCF_049852395.1. Lineage (NCBI taxonomy): Eukaryota > Metazoa > Chordata > Mammalia > Rodentia > Cricetidae > Peromyscus > Peromyscus maniculatus. The sequence continues at coordinate 37,349,144 of NC_134874.1, read as the reverse complement.
AAAATATGTTGTCTCTTTTTTCATTAAAAAAAAAATTATGGTCAGGTGGTGGTGGCACACGCCTTTAATTCCAGCACTTGGGAGGCAAAGCCAGGCGGATCTCTGTGAGTTCGAGGCCAGCCTGGGCTACAGAGCGAGATCTAGGACAGGCACTAAAACTACACAGAGAAATCCTGTCTCAGGAAAAAAAATGTGCATGGGTGTTTTGCTTACATGTATGTCTGTACACCAGATGCATGCAGTACCCTTGGAGGCCAAAAGGTGGCATCAGATTCCCCTGGCACTGGAGTTACAGATGGCTGTGAACTGGCATGTGGGGAAAGAACCTGGGTCCTCTGCAAGGGCAGCCAGTGCTTTTAACCACTGAGCCAGCTGCCTCTCCAGTCAACATGTCTCTTAATATCCTAAAATTAGGACAGTCTGATTTGAATCTCTGCCATGTTTAACCCCATACAAGAACTTTACGCTTTACAAATGTCTGCCCCGTCTCATTTTGTAAAGATCAAAAGTTACAGCTTTGAGGGGCTGGAGAAATGAGGAAGAATAGTTGCTGCTCTAGCAAAGGACCAGAGTTCCATTCCTAGGCAGCTCACAACACCTGTAACTCCAGCTCCAGAGGATCAGAGTCTCTCTCCATGCCCCACAGAGGAATAAATAAAAATAAACCCCTGCTTTTTTCCGTTCTTTTTGTTTTGTTTTGTTTTTGAGACAGGGTTTTTCTGTGCAGTCCTGGCTTTCCTGGAATTCACTCTGTAGACCAGGCTGGCTTCGAACTCAGAGATCTGCCTGCCTCTGCCTCCCGAGTGCTGGGATTAAAAGAGTGCACTACCACTGCCTGGCAAGCCCCTCCTTTTGAAAAATCACACCTTTGTGTGTTGTTCGCTCACACAGTATAGACTTACTGTTTTTGATGTGTTTTGTCTTTCAAGTCATAGGAAAATGTGACCTGTTACTAAAGCATCCTTATCTTCAGGATTCTGTTTGAGCACACACTTGGGGAGATGCCTCTTTACACAGCTCCCACTGCTAGTGTCCTCTCTCACGCTAAAGGTCTGACTCCTTGTAAGGTAGTGCCAGTGGCCAGGAAGTCCTCCCTGGTCTTCGTCATTGTTTAAATCTCAGAACGTCCCAATTTCCCTCATTTTGTCAAGTACAGAGTTCTCAGTTGGCAGTTGTTTATCGCTTTTAATCCGTCTTCCACGGCTTATTGAGAAATTGCTTGTATCTCACCAAGCATGCCTGTACATGGCAGCTTGTTCTTGTTCTGCTTCCAAGGTTTTCCCTTTGCCTGTGGTGCCGTCAGTTATCACAACATCTGGGAGGCAGAAGCAGAAGAACCATAAGTTCACAGCTGACCCATCATAGGAAGAACCGGTCTCATACCTTTTGGTAGACTTTTTTGCCAACATATATAACTGTTGTGTGACAAAACTTTTCATGGGTAGATGCAACACACAGACACAGATAAACACACACACACACACACACACACACACACACACACACACACACACACACACGTCTATTCACCCCAGAGAGGGAACACATGAAAGACCAAAGTATGGATACTACCAAAGTACACTTTGGTGAATGAATGACTTTTATTGGGGTTATGTCTTAACAGCGACTCTTAAAAAGAAAAACGTTTCACTGGGGCTGGCTTACAGTTTCAGCAGTTTAGTCTATTATCATGGTGGGGAAGCTTGGCCGCATGCAGGCAGATATAGTGCTAGAGAGGTAGCTGAGAGTTCTACATCTTGATCTGCAGGCAGCAGAAGACTGTCCCACAAAGCCTAGCCTGAGCGTAGGAGACCTCACAGCCTGCCTCCACAGTGACACACTTCTTCCAACAAGGCCACACCTCTAATGGTGTCACTCCCTATGGGCCAAGCATTCAAACACAATGAGTCTATGGGGGCCATTCCTATTTAACCTATCTTGTTACTTACAGGAGCAGAAATGACTCAAAGACTTCTGCATCACCAAGGCCCACCCCAGCATGGGTGACAGCTCACAAAGCTGGGAACCTGGAGCACACAGCACAGCCTGCAGACTCGACAGTTTGGAGAGCATCCTTTTCAATTGACTCAGTTGATCTACACCTCTTCCAGGCTGCTGGGCAGGTTTCTGTTTCTTCCAGGCAGCTGGTTTGGTCTCAAGAGTCTTCTTTGTAGCTTTGATTGTCTGAAAGTGTTCTTTGCAGTTCAATTTTACTTAATCCAAGAGGGACTCTCAGCTTTTATTGTTTACTATGGCAGGGAGGAGCCTAGCGAATCTGATCAGTTTCAGGGACTTCCTGAAGCAATATTGAATTGTTTACCTTCTTATGTAAGGAACTTCTCTGCTGGGTGGAATGCTTCAATCTTGGAGGAAACCTACATAATGGTAACACATGCATGCTTCTTCCTTTTTCCTTTATGTGTTCATGCCTACTTGTCTGTCTGTGCGCTTCATGCATGCAAGGTTTGCCAAGGGGATGCCAGACGCCAGGTCCTCTGGAACTGGAGTTACTGGTAGTTGTGGCCAGATAGAGGGTGCTAGGTACAGAACTTGGGTCCTCTTAACTGCAAAGCCATCTCTCTAGCCCCCACATTTCTGCTTTGACTTGAGTTAATTTTTCCTGGAGTTTGCTGATCATGACTCTTCTCAAATAGGGCAGTTAGGGACCTTGCTTCCTGCATTCTTCTGGGGCTCGCATAATACGTATTTAGTCCACTTGATTGTGTTCTTTCAATCCCTTGAACTCTGGTGACTTCTGCTTTTCTTTTCTTTTTTTAAGGTGGGGTCATTCTTTTTTCGTTTGGCCCTCCTACATAATTTCAGATGAACTGTCCTGAGACCCACTGGTTCTGCCTTCTGTGGTTTAAATCTACAGTTGAGCCCTATGGTCGATGGCTCAGTTCCCAGCAATCAGATAAGCACTTTGAGCATCTTAAACACCTTTTGGGGGGTTGGGGATTTAGTTCAGTGGTAGAGTGCTTGCCTAACAAGCGCAAGGCTCTGGGTTCAGTCCTCAGCTCCGGGGTAAAACAAAAAACACCTTTTGGTTTTAGATTTGCTTTTTACTTTGTTGTTTTTGTTTTTTTGTTTTGTTTTTTTGAGATAGGGTCTCTCTGTGTAGTTTTGGTGCCTGTCCTGGATCTCACCCTGTTGACCAGGCTGGCCTCGAACTCACAGAGATCCGCCTGCCTCTGCCTCCCGAGCGCTGGGATTAAAGGCGTGCGCTACCACCACCCAGCTGCTTTTTACTTTTTATTATGTGTCTGCACATATGTGCACAGGTGCCCCTGGAGGCAAAGCATCCCCTTGGAGCTGGAGTTAAGGTGGTCATGAGTCACCAAAGTGGGTGCTGGGATCCAAATTAGGTTTCTCGAGAATGGGAAGAATTCTTTACCACTGAGCCATCGCTCCAGCTCTGTCTTGACAGTTTGTAAAGATTTTTTTTTTTTTAGTTGTCATAAAATTGTATGTATCTTAGCTAGAGAGCTGGCTCAGTGGTTAAGAGCATTTACTGCTATTGGAGAGGACCAGCAACCACACCAGTGACACAAAGCCACTGTGACTCCAGCTCCAGGAGTTCCCACACCACAGGCCTCTGTGGGCACTTATACTTACGTGCACACACATCCATAACGGGACCTATGGGGGTCCTGCCCCTCGATAGTCCTCTTCCAGGGTCCGGGAAGAATCTACAACCAGCTGATAATTAATCTCCGATGATAAAAAGTGAATCTACTCTTTAAAAACAAAACTCTTTAGTCCATACACTTTATTCTTCTGAGTCAGTTCTCTCTTACACAGCTTCTACTCTGCTTTCATGCCTGGCTCCTTCCTTGCCTGACTTCTCTCAGCATCTATCTGCTGTCCCCTCTAAGTTCTATCTTAATTCTCTCATCTTACTTCTGCCCCATCTAGGTTCTCACCCATCTAGTTCTTTCCCATCTTAGCTCCCCTCTCATCTCCTTGTCTCTCATCTGGCTCTTCCTCATCTTGTTCTTCCCCATCTGGCTCTTCCTCATCTTCCATCTCGTTCCTCTAGTCCTCTCTTCTAGCCCTTCAGTCTAGTTCTTCCCCATCTCAGTACGTTCTTCTCCAGTTCTTCCATCTCTTTTCTCTTCCCGTCACCCCAGCCTCTCCATGGGGTCTTAGCTGCTTCTCCCTTCAGTCAGTACTCGGTGTGCCCACATCCCCTCACCCCACTGTTCACAGTCCTCCTCTGTAGCTGTCACCAAGCCTTGCTTACTCGTTTTCAACAGCTGAGCTGTGACGTAGATCTAGTTTCCTTAGGTCGCAGCAGGGAACCAGGACTAGACCACAGCTTCCTGCTATCCACACCAGGCCAGCGAGGTCTGGGGACAATGGCATGTAAAAATTAGGCAATTTCCTACTATTTTTTTAATTGTACATTTATTTGGGGGAAGGGATGTGCTTGCCAAGGCATGTGGGGGGGTGGTCAGATGAACTTGTGGGAGTCAAGGTTTTCTTGCCAAGTGGGTCGGTCCCGAGTATCTAACTCTGGCCACCCCGTCGGCCCCTTCCTGCTCTGTGAGCTTCGGCTCCTCTTGGTTGTGTTTGTTTATTGGTACACATCTCCAGCCGGTTTCCGGAGTACCTAGGGGAGATGTTTAGTCTTCTCTAGTTGGTCATCTGTGTTCTTGTCTGGGACCATTTGAGAGTCTAAAGTGTCATCCACCATATTGCTGACGCCATTCCCTAGACATTTTATTTTGTGTGTGTGTGTATGTGTGTGTGTGTGTGTGTGTGTGTGTGTGTGTGTGTGTGTGTAGCAGGGATGTAGATGTGGGTGCATGTGCACGTGTAGGTCAGAAGACAGTGCTGGGCCTCAGCTGTAATCCTCACGACACCACCTCACTACCTTCAAAACGGGGACTCTCATTGGTGTGGGGCTCACCAAGTAGGCTAGGCTGCCTGGCCAGTGAGTCCCAGAGGTCTGCCTGTCAGGGCACCCCTAGTGTTGGGACTGGAAGCACATCTGTGAGGCCCTGCACTTTATGTAGGGATGGAAGTCAGGTCCTCATGCACAGGAGGCAACCGCTTCACTGTCTCCTCAGCCTAGACATGATATTGTTAATATACTGTTATCTTCATGAAGTTTAATGTGTAAAAGTATGAAGTTTAGAAAATGATTCATTTAATGTATGTGAGTGTTTTACCTGCATGTATGTGTGTTCACCATGTGTGTGCCTGGCGCCTGGAAGGTCAGATGAGGTAACTGGATCCCCTGGAACTGGAGTTAAATATGGTTGTGTACCACCACCATGTGGGTGCTGGGAACTGAACCCACCACCATGTGGGTGCTGGGAACCGAACCCTACTCCTTTGCAAGAGCAGTCAGTGCTCTTAACCACTGAGCCATCTCTCCAGCCCCAAAGGGTAAATTTTAACATGACAAACTACAATTTATTTAAGTAAGTATATTTGTCATAAAAGTAGACTGAGTTGGGGGCTGGAGAGATGGCTCAGTGGTTAAGAGCACTGACTGCTCTTCCAGAGAACCCGAGTTCAATTCCCAGTACCCACATGGCAGCTCACACCTGTCTGTAACTCCAATTCCAGGGGACCTGACACCTTCACACAGACATACATACAAGGAAATCACGAATGCACATAAAAATAAATAAATCTTCTTTTAGAAACGTAGACCAAGTCCAGCCTTGAGCTTACAGAGATGCACTATGAGGAACCTGCAAAGTCCAGCTATAGCCAAAAGCACCAAGGACCGGCCGGCAGCCATCGTCTCCCATCCTGCTGGGGAGAAAAAAGGAAAAAAAAAAAATCACCTCATAAAATTCCTTTTAAATAAAGTGTATTTGTAAAGTGAGCCCCAAAGAATTATAATTGTTGCTCAGTTGCCATTTGAGCCTTTAGATAACAACTTAGCTGCCAACATTAAACTAAATGAGGAAAATAATCCAAATCACTAAGAGGAGAAACAGGAAGTCGCTGTTTCCAGGCGAAGAGAAAGAACTCACTAAGTAGCAAAATAAAAAGGCTGTTCTTTCCGCAGCCAGAAATCAGAGAGGATGGAAATAGTTCCCTTTCTAAAACTTACTGTATATTCTGTATGTTCTCAGTAACACCAGTCAAAGCCAGAGAGGACAAAAGCCAGGTAACTGTCGAATATAAGAAATGATTGGCGGGCCGGTGAGATGGCTCAGTGGCTAAAGGTGCATGCTGCTCAAGCCTGGCACTCACGTTTGATTCCCAGATTTCCAGCGGCAGGAGAGAACTGAATGCAAGAAGTTGTCCTCTGGCCTCCGAGTGCACTCTGTGGTCTGCCCTCTGCCCTCATCTACATAATAACAATACACAATAACAGTAATAACAACACACTTTTAAAAGGAAATAATTAGTGGGCTAGAGAGATGGCTCAGAGGTTAAGAGTACTTGTTGCTCTTGCAGAGGGCCTGGGTTTGGTTCCCAGCACCCACATAATGGCTCACAACTATTATAACTCCGTTTCTAGGAGATCTAATGTTTTAGGACCTCTGAGGGCACATCACACTTGCAGGCAAAATAGTCATACCCATAAAGTGAGTAGATTATATTTTTAAAAGGGCAATTATTAGGGCTGAATACGTAGTAGAAGGCTTTACTGCACGCATGAAGCCCTGGGTTCCATCTTCAGTCTCCCGCCCCCCACCACACAGGTAATCTCAGGTACTGGTGCTCACCTTCCACCTTGTTCCAGTCTCCTGTTTGCTGTTGCAGATGCCACGTGAGCTGGCCCACACATTTCCCAGCATTCTCCAGTCTCTACCCCTCATCTCTACAGGAGCACCTTGTTTACAGGCACGTGTTGTGTCCAACTTTTATACGGGTCCCAGGGATTCGAACTCAGGTCCTCACACTTGTGTGGCATGTGCTTTATAGTGACATCATTTCTTCAGGAACTTCATTTTCTATCATTGTTTTTTTCTGATTGTGGTTAAATGATTTGTTTGCGGTTGTGTGTACATGTATGCATGCGTGCATGCACACACCTGCCAGTCTGCCTGCCTGGCTGCCACGTGTGTGCTAGTGCCCACAGAGGCCAGAGAGGGCATCAGATCCCCTGGAGATGGAGTTAGAGGTGCTTGTGAGCCACCTGATTGGGTTCTGGGAACTGATCCTCCGAGGCCATCTCTCCAGCCTGTTTGGGAACTTTTAAAAACACATTTAAGGGCACTGGTGACTTCACCTTTCTTCAGACCCTTTGGTATATATTTACTTTCTGCTGACATGGGGTCTAGCTATGTAGCTCAGGATGGCCTGGCCTTCACTGTGCAGCCCTGGCTGTCCTCCAGCTTTTCATCCCATGTGCAAGTTTCAGGTGCTGGAATCACAGCTAAGGGTCACCGTGCTCAGACTGACTTTAGCCTAATTAGGTTTTAGCCTACCATACTGGTATCTTCAGAAGTCCCTTCCCCGGACCTGAGGCTCCTCCGTGTCCTCACATAGCTGCTGCCCCCTAGGCAAGTTCCCATGGCCATCCATGTCTTCCCCAAAGACCCCCGGCCCTTCCCTGGCCCTTGCACAGGGCTCCAGCTGATCCCAGTGTGGTTCAGCTCTCGCTGCAGCATGGCTGAGCCGGGACTCGGCAGGACTGGCATCGCCGTTGCCTGCTGGGCCCTGCCGCTCAGTCCTGCTTGGCCCTGCCTGCTGTCCCCGTCTGTGCAGTGTGCTCGTCCACAGGCGTCTCCTCCCCTTTGGCTTCTGACTGCAGCTGCTTCCCTGCGGCCAGAGTCCGGGTCTGCAGCCTTAGAATGTCTTCTGCAGTTAGTGTACCTTCCAGTGAGTTCTGGGAACTGAACTCTAGGCGACACCAGGTGCATCTTAGGGCTTCTCCCGCGACAGCTCAATGTGCTCCTTCACACACTACCCTTTTGGCTTTCCAGATGAGGTTTTGCTGTATAGGCCAAGGTAGCCGTGTTTTTTGTTTTGAGTCAGTGTCCACAGTGTAACTCAGGCTGGCCTCAGACTCAGATCCACCTGCCTCTGCCTCCTGGGTGCTGGCATCAAAGGTGTGAGCTGGTTTCTCACTCTTAAAAGGCCAACACTTACTGAATATTTACTAGACACTGTAGTAAATGCTTCAGGGCCACTTAAAAAAAAAGTGTGTGTGTGTGTGTGTGTGTGTGTGTGTGCGCGCGCGCGCGCCACGGTGCACATCTAAGAACAACTTTTCTTTCGCTGAGGGATTGGGGGATTGAACTCAGGTTCAATCAGGCTATGCAACCAAGCATGTTTACCCACAGCTATATCATTTGGCCCAACATTTTGGTTTCCTTCCTTCCTTCCTTTCTTTCTTTAGATAGTATGTAGCTCAGGCTAGCCTGAAACTCTCTATGAAGCTAAGGATGACCTTGAATTCCTGATCATCCTGTCTCCACTTCCCTCATGCTGGGATGACCTGTACCACTGTTTTTGTACAAAGCTAACTGGTGTGGCATCTTCTCTCCAGAACAGACACTTTGCTGACATCATGAGTGACGAAAATGAAATTTCAGTCACCATCTCCCACAGCCCTGAGGGACCTGGACCTGGACATGCTGGAGTCCCCAGTGCTGTCAACACCTGACACTCGGTCCCATGACTAGAGTGATGTTTAGCACCAAGCTGGGCAGGCAGGTAAGAACATCTTCACTGCCAGGCAAAAGGACAGGACATCGTGGGTAGAGGTAGCAGATGGGATCAGGTCACCCAACCTGCCCCCTCCTGTGGCAGCCGAAGTGCCCATCGAGGCTGCAGGAAGCAGAAAGAGGGGTGGCGTGGGAGGGCATTATGGGTCATTGTGGCACCTTGGGCCACATCTTGGGTGCTCGGATGGGGCAAGGTCTAATCGCCCTGCCTGCCAACACCAAGTGGGATGGCAGGGAGGAGGTGCCAGAGCAGGGGACTGAGGGTGGACTAGGGGCCCCCAGTGGCTGGGGAACTGGCTCAGTCTGGTATGAAAAGTGAAAACTACTCTGGGTGGAGGACGGCAGACAGGCAGTGTAAGTGTACAGCTTCCCCAGGACACCTACCCTGGCCCTGCACGAGGCTCCGAGTCAACAGGAAAGCCTGTGCATGTGGTCTGCGGCCAGGCTTGCTCAAAGCTCGGGGCTGAGTGTCTCCCCTCTACAGGCAACTGTAGTCACTTGGCTTTTCAGGAACAGTGACCCAGTCATCTCCAGCTGTGAACTGGAGGCCCAAGCCCCCTCCGTGGCCGAAGACACTGCCCTCAGCATTCCCTGGTAGGTGGGGGAGAACAGGTGTAGATATGGCAAGTGACACCAGCCAGCCACCGTCCCTTGAGATGCTCTGACGAAGCAAGTGTCTGAAAGCTGTGTTCTGTGTTCCACTTGTTCCTGTGCTGAAGTTCCAACCTTTGCGACAATGGACAGGTGAGCCCCCAGGAGGGGACTGGCTCCTGAGGTGGAGCCCTCGTGGGAGACCTCAGGGCCCTTTATTCCTGCTGCTGTGTGAGTAGAGCAAGGAGGCATCACTGAGGACGACGATGTGGGTGTGGGGCCCCCCAAAGATGCAGATCTGTCCGGGAGGGAATCTGTTGTGCACAAGCCACACCGCCTGCTGTGTTTTTTACAGAGACGGAAGAGCCCGAGACTCTTCTGGAAAGGAGCAGAGTTCTAACTGCGAGCAGCTGCGACCCACACAGCACTTCCTGGGTAACCCGTGTCGTGACACCGAGGAGGGGCGCATCACCGCAGAGGCAAAGAAGTGGTATCTTTGAGTTGGGACAAGTTTACCACCATGATGGACTGTCTTAGTTTTATGAGAAGCATCTGCAGTAGGAAGGGTCCTCAAAAGTTAACCCAGGGCATGCTGACCCGGGGTTTCTAGCCGACTGTGAGACGGACTCCAGCAGGTGTTTGTGCACTCTTGTTCTGGGCAGCCTTACTCTAAATAGCCAAAAGCAGAGTGTGCAAGGAGTTGGCTCGCCAGCTGCTGTGGCCGGCAGAGCGGTGACCGGGGAAGGCAGTGTCCACCTCCAGTCCGAGGTGGCCGGACAGACTCGACTATACTTTCCGTGGAAGCCCTGCTGTTTCCACTTGTTCCCCCAAATCCTAGCTCTGCCTCTTTTCCTCAGAGGCTGGGCCAACTGCGGGTGAGACTACATACATCAGAATCTTTTTACCACATCAAAGTCACAGATGCCAAAAAAAAAATGTAAAGTCGTGAGTTTATTGCATATGTAACAAAATGAACCTGACCTCCCGGGTCCAGCCTGCTCTACAGTCAACGTTTTGTGTTTCCAGCTGGTTCCACAACTGCATTAAATAGAACTAGCGTTTCTTTAAATACTTCCGATTCGGACATAAAACAGAACATTAGTGTACAACTGTCACAAGGAAATGGGCAATAAAAACTGGGAGAGCAGCTAGGGTGGCAGCAGCACTTCAAACAGGACCTTACAAAATAAATTAGAATACATTATAAACACATTTTAAAAAGCCACACTGTTTCAGAAGGCTGCCATGTGGCCCCCACCTGGCTGCAGTAGGGTGGGGCGTTTTCTCTGCGGAAGGTCAGTCCAGGGTCCACCCATCCTGAACTTGACCGTGTGGCCAAGCCAGTGTAGGGCTCAGCATCCCATCTTGTGGCAGACTCTCCTAACAGAAAGCAAGAGGCTGGGACCCACTGCCACCCACCCCGTCGCTGCAGCCTGGCACTTCTGAAGCACTGTGGAGCAGAGTGGTGTTCGCTGCGTCCCTGAGTGTGGCTGCTGGCCGCTGGTGAGGGGAGCCTGGAGAGCTGGGCTCCTGAAGCATCCGGGTGACATGGCAACGGTGGATCATCTGGGGCCACCAGGAGGGGTGACAATCGAGATCTTACGTGAAAGGGCTTCATCCAGACCCAAAGCAGGGCAACAGGAGCTCTGCCGTGGGCCGGCCACAGTGTCCTTTGAGGAGCTTCAGAAGGGCCTAACCGTGGTAGACAGACAAGGAGGTGCAGCGGTACCAACAAAGGACGGTGCTGCGCGGACAGACGAACTGGGGGAGGCTGTGACACTCAGAACCGGCAAAGGGGGGAACCCACAGGCAATGCCCGCGGAAAGACTTAGAAGCCTTAGTGGGTGGTCTATGTGCCTACTACCAGTCAGCCCAAGGGCCCCACCTCCATCTTCCTCAAAGGACACCTGACACGGGACTCCTAAGGCTTGTCCCTCATCACTCCAACTCCACACTCCGGCAGCACATCTCCAAAGCACAGGACCCTGGTTCCTTCATCGCTGCAGACTGGCACAGTGCGACAGCAACAAGCAGGGTTTCCAGTCTCCAGAGACTGTCACTCTGTGAGGTCTGGCTGGTTCCCATGGACTGGCTGCAGCTAAGGGCACAGGCTTCCTCACACTTTTCAATACTCTGAGTCCCAAGGGAGCTGGGTTTTAGAACCCCCTCGGAAGCATTAAGGTAGATGAAATACAGAAGCCCTACCGGGGCAAGGCAGAAAACTGAGAGACTGATAAGGCCCCAATCTGGCCTGGAGGGTGGGACGGATTCCGTTTTTGTGCAGTGAGGTCTACCAAGCATCCTTTCTGTCCCCGAACCGCAAACCCTAGAGTTTGGCTGACTCAAACTCTGCTGTACCAGTGGCCACCGAGCTGGGTAAACCTCTTGGGGTAGGGTGTGTATGACCTGTGAATCCAGCCTCCCCCAGTCACTTGGGAACTGCTTCCGGAGCAAGCTGGACAGAAGCAGCAGGAAAAGGAGAGAAGACACTTCCCATCCCTAGCCTGAGGGTAAGCAATGAAAAGAACACAAAAGCCAAGTGGCCCAACAGGACCTTCCTCATCATCCACACACAACTTGAACTCATGGCTGAACCTGAACCCCGGTACCAATGAAATGTCTTGCTAATGAATTACCCTGTTCTTGCCCCCACCACAAACAAAAATGACAAAACCACACACAGACTATCGGCTGCTGCTCTGCCTTCCACCAGAGTTCAGCTGCCTGAATCCAGACCCTCTGTTGAAAGTCACTGCTTCTGAACACTTGTGCAAATTGGAAATGGTGTTAAAGACATGGCGTTAGGCTGGCTTTGGCCTTGCTCATCAGAAGACGAAGACTGAGCAAGCAAATTAAGTAGAACTGTTAGCATCACCATTGCCACCGGGGAAGAGGGCCATGTCGGGAGGTAGAGCCCCCGCCCTGTTACCACAGGCTCCATCACACCCCGCTTTGTGCATAGCACCAACCCTGGGGAGCTGCATCAGGGGACCCCAGGTCAGCGGCCTCTCCTGCTGTCCCATCCAGTGGTTGTGGTGACAACAGCGTTCTGTTAGTTTAGCTCTTAGCAATCCCCATGTGAAAGTCCATTAGCATATCAGGACAGCCAGGAGCCTCCGGACCCTGGCACAGGAGTCGAGCTGGACCCGGGGCGATCTGAGCCTGGTTTTGGTCATTCTCTGATTAGCTCCATGACGTGTGAGAATTTCAGACTGGGTAGAGAACACAGCAGATGGGACTTTTAAAGATTTCCCCCTGTGCAAAACCATCTTTTTCGGCCAAGATACCCTGAAAAGAAATCCCTGGGCCTCCAGTGAAGGCTGCTCCGATTCCTTTACCTCTCAAAGGGGAACACATTCTGCCTCCAGCTCCCTGCCTTGGTGGGATTCCAGCAAGCATACACTGTGCAGTTCTTTCCTGCTTAGAAATCCACCCGCTATCTGGACACGCTGCTAGCTGGATGTCTGGAGTTTGAGCTTAGTAAGCTGTCGGCAGCTGCTGAACTTGAAAAGGGCCTTGAGGCTGCACTGAGAGGGAGAGCTGGTACAGAAACCATGCAAACCCCCAGGGGCCCAGCTTGGCTCTGACCATGCCCACTATGCCAAGGAGGCTGAGGGCGAACCCTGGCTGCGTTTTATTGGATGGGTGATGGAAGGGTGGGCAAACTATAATAAAGGAGGATAAGTGGGTGGGAGCCACCTATTAAAGTCCCCTGGCTTGCCCTCCCCAAAGGGGGAGGGAGACGAGCCTTTTCCCTCGGGTTTCTGGAATCTCAGGCCTCAGCCCGCCATGCGGGAGGCGTGCAGACGCCATATGCTTTGGGTCTGGTGGTTGTGAGTGAGACTCTCTGCCACTGGCCACTCTTCACTCCACAGCAAAGCCACAGGTCTCCTCGACTGCCGTCAGCAGCTTCTCATAGAGCTTCTCGTAGGACTCATAGGGGGGGATGTCAATCCGGTTAAAGCTGGAAAAGGACAAAGGACCGGAGTCACTGGGGGTCATTCGTCTTCAGTGCAGTGGGGCGTGGGGCGGAAGGTGGGGTCCTATCTGTGGCTGGGAAGAGCCCTATTCAGTTCTCCACACACATGCTTCAGGTTTCAACCCAAGTTTGTTTTTGTTTTTGTTTGTTTGTTTGTTTCTTCTAGTCAACCCACAGCAAAATCTCAAGATCTACAAACTCAGAATAGAAACCTGGGCACTAACTGCTCACCGCTCTGTCTCCAGGTGTGAATTCTCTACACTGGGAATGGCTGGCTGTGGTGTGCACTGGTGACCATCCGGTCACCAACCCCTACTAGAGCATGCTGGGTCTCAAAAGCCAAAGAATGCCAAATCCTAGAAAGATGAGAAGGATACCAACCTTCCCACTTAAGGTTTCTGGGGGAGACTCATTTCAAGTATTTGTGTAAAGAGACACATTTATTGTCTCATAGTAATTTTAAAAACCAATAAACAGAAAGCGGTGGCCATGAAAACAGTGAGAGCCAGGAATGGTGTGAGAACCTGGGTAAAGGGTGCACTGTTCTTTTGGATTTTTCATCTAGATCTGAGACGCTAGGCTTACCGAAGGACAGAAGCCACACACACTCATTCTATAGGAACACATGCCAGATCATGCTGAGGCAATCTTGGTGTCCTACATGGTCCTGGGAATGGATGTGTTTTTAGCCCATCTTGAAGATGTGAACAAAAGTCGGGATAGACATAAATTATTCACTCCAAATTTCATCATTAGGCAACAGGTGAACCTTCTGTCCTCTCATGTAGCATCCCCACAACCCTGGAAACTAGTGTCCTGAAGGAGAGCTAATGAATCTGAGACAGTAGCTTTAAACTACCAAGTAACTAATCCACTGTGGAGAACATTTTCAGTAGTTGTGAGAAGGAAGGTGGGCCATCCATCAGTTAACAGTGACCGCCTCTTTCTGATGGGTGTGCACACACAGCCCAGGCCATCACGAGCCTGCAGGCCACACTCATAGGCAGTGGTCAGCACAGCTTTAACTGCTCTGTATCACAAAGGAACGACCCCCCGGGATCTGCTGACTCAAGTACCCGTCTCATTTGAGCCTCGGGTGGGATCTGAGGCTCTGCTGAAGACGGCATGAAGGACACACGGCCCCACAGTGGCCAAGCTTACCAGGTATGAGCCTTGGGTAGGTTGTCCGTGTTGGCGTCTATCAGGTGGATGGTGAAGAGCCGGGGCCCTGCCGCGCCTGTAGAGCCTTACAAGACAACATTCTAGTTAATGAACTTCACAGACAAAGCCTGGGGGTGCCTGGCCAGGAGGCCCTGGGGCAGGGTGACTCATTCCTAAACCCCAGGTACTTAGAGCCCCTACATGTACATCATGGCTGGGAACCTCTGGGGGGTAGCCGAGCTAGAGATGGTTTGTCTCCACACTTTAGCTCACAGGAAGCACCAGCCACTGGACCTTCCAGGCTGCAGTCTTCCTGGATGCTTATGGCTTTTCCTGACCACTTGCTGCGCAAGTCAGTTTGGCCACTAGTACGTGTTGTGCTGGTAAGTGTGTTACACACTCCTCAGCAGGGCAAAGGCTGGCAGTGCTGAGGCAAGTTACTGAAAGGGCAGTGTTGCCTAAATGCCTTGCTCTAAGGGGCATTCATTCCTCTCTCCCATGGGACCAGTCACTCCAGGACTGGATGGGGACTCGGTCCCATCCCTGGCTCACACCCAAGCCCATCTGGTCTTGGATAGTATTAGTAAGACCCTTGTGACAGCAGGGGTTTTTCTCAATGAGACCATTTGGTAGGCAGGCCTGCTGTGGGGAAGAAGTTGGAGATAAGGAGAGAAGGGTGTGGGGTCACAAAAATCTGAACCTCCACAAAAACTCCCTACCCAACAACCGTGTTTTCCTTAGCGGGCAGAGAATGAACCCCATGTCCTCAGTATGTCTTAGTTCATCGCAGTGTGAGGACTGCGAGCCCTGCTCTGGCCGTCCACTCGGGGCGGGAGGAGCCCAAGTCCAGGTCACTAGCAGCCGGTGCTGAGACAAAGTGCAGAGTCTGGGCTGCTGGGGAGGAACCCTGCCATTCCCGTGGAGCCTCGGCAGTCCGGCCTCACTACGGAACTAAGGTGGACTCCGTCTCTCAAGGCCAGTGAAGACTCCACACTTGTAGCAATCCTAGAATGTTTACACTCAGGTGTCCTCCCTCTGACTCTTCACCAAGCCCCAGAGGTTGGTGTTAGGTGGCATCTACCTTGGGTTGTGGACACCAGAGGTTAGCCCCTGCTGCTCCTGGATGCAGAGAACCATGACCACACCTAACAGAAACTTTGAGATCTTCAAAAGGATGACGGGACCCCACAAAGATGATTCCACATGGACTATGATAAAGCCATTAAGCCGATTAACAGCATGGAAAAATTGACTTTGGACTACAAACTGACCAGGACAATTTCAAGATGACTAGCTGAGGATCCAGCGAGGTGAGGTAGCTGCGGCTTGTTCTGTCTCTCTGATCTTCCAGTGTTCACCCCAATAACTGGCCTCAGGTTTGATTTTATTAATAAGAACTTTTTTTTTTTTTTTTTGGTTTTTCGAGACAGGGTTTCTCTGTGTAGCTTTGCGCCTTTCCTAGGACTCACTTGGTAGCCCAGGCTGGCCTCGAACTCACAGAGATCCGCCTGGCTCTGCCTCCCGAGTGCTGGGATTAAAGGCGTGCGCCACCACCGCCCGGCAATAAGAACTTTTAAGATTCATGCAACACCTGGATTTTTAAAGAGACCTTGGGACCCACAGGCCCAAAGTGGGCTGCAGTGTGACCCTCCACCTGCCAGACACCACAGTGCCACTTGCTTCTGTAGCAAGGACAGAACACAGCAGTCAAAGCCCTCAGGGAATGGCCCTGACTCCACATCAGTCACCTTGCAGAGCCTTGAAACCTTGAAGAGGAACTCGGGTGGATCCTGTCACGAACTGCAGAAGTCTGGCCCTCCTCTCTTCGTCGAAGGTCTCCACTGCCTGCCAGAACCACCTGACGATGTTGCTGTCGGCCACACAGTGCTTCAGGCGTGTGTTCGACTTCCAGTCATTCAGGTCTATCTTATCAAGCCCACCTATTATCAGCTGGGGAAAGGCATCAGGCTGGATGTTAAATCTAAAATGCCCAAGACACTGCTCCCCCAACCCCCAAGACTCCTCCTACTCAAGAAGCACTGACAGTGTAACTCCCAAGCCGATCAACCTCCTCTGGGCTGCAAATGGAGCAGCTCCCAGGGGGGCAGATACCCCAAACCTCAGAGTGACTGGGAATGGCCGACAGGGCAAGAACTCAACAGGCCGTGTGGGGAGAGGGGACATGCGGCATGCTCTCCACTTGTTTAAAAGCTTGTTCTAAACTCCAAAGCTCCCAGTCTCACAGTGGGCAAATGGCTATGAGAACAATCTGGAAGGCATAGGCCACTTGGCACCAGGCAGAGATTGCAAGGAATGAATGAGTCACTGTCCAAGTCCACGACAATGACATGTTCTTAATCTATTAACAGCCAGAATGGAAAGCAGAGAACTGAGCTGGTGGAGGCCTGGTGCAAGGCAGAGGCTGGAGATCCTAAAAATCCAAGGCACAGACACCTGGGATTCAGTCACTAACTGTTGTTGCCGAGGGGACAGACAGCACCCAGTGTGTGACGCGACAGCTGAGATGCCCTCAGTCTCCCAACAGCAAGCCTGCAGTGACACCGAGTTGCCCATGGTCTCACTTACCTCTAGTTCCTTCTGATCAAAGGGCTTCAGTAAGTGTTGGGGAATGAGTTCATTAAACCCTTTCTGAAGTGCTAGAAACTGGGCTTCGATTCCTCTCATAAACCTCCAGTTCACATACAACCTGAAAGGAAAGCCGGACATTGGAGGCGACTGGGGAGAGGCCACGAAAGCACTGTGTCCCCCCAGTGGTTGATGCAGCTGTGACAATACATCAAATGTGAGGTGAGTGTAGAACCTGCTGAGAGATGCCAGCCCGCTCCGGCCCTCCCTGGTAGCTCTTAGTTTGCCTGTCTGGTCTCATCTTTAATTACTATTATTATTCTAAGCGTATGCATGTTTCCCCTGCATATCTGCATCATCTGTGTGCCTGGTGCCCTTGGAGGCCAGAAGAGTGCTGGAGCCCCTCAAACTGGTTACAGCCGGCTGTGAGCCAGCATGTGGGTGCTGGTCCTCAAGAAGAGCAGCCGGTGCTCTTGGCCACTGTGCCATCACCGCAG
This sequence comes from Peromyscus maniculatus bairdii, assembly GCF_049852395.1. Taxonomy (NCBI): domain Eukaryota; kingdom Metazoa; phylum Chordata; class Mammalia; order Rodentia; family Cricetidae; genus Peromyscus; species Peromyscus maniculatus. The sequence goes on along the minus strand of NC_134874.1, from coordinate 37,331,688 downwards.
CCCCTTCCGTTCGTTCTCTTTTTGAGACAAGGTTTCATGTGGCCCAGGCTGGCCTTAAACTCACTGGCCTGGAACTCCTGCTGACTTAGAGCTTCTGAGTGTTGGGGTTAAGGCCTGTCCCATCCTCCCCTCCCTACCCCAGCCCCTGGAGAAAGGGTCTGTGGAGCCCAGAATGGCCTGGACCTACTCCTGTGTCAGCCTCCCAAGTGCCGAATGAAAGGTCTGTACCACACACCATGCTACACCCAGCCTGTCAATCAAGTTACAAATGAGCCAGTTCTGACAGTCTGGTTTCTTACAGAAAAGGCAAGGAGGCTTAGTGAGACCTGCCAGAACTAAGATTTCCAAGAGGGTCTTGCAAGGCATGTATGACAGTGTGACACACGCACAGTTCTGAACTGCCAGTGCACATAACTGTCCCTCAGGCTGGAACTGGAATGAGGAGTGGGCTCCTTGGACATGCTGGCAGCCACTGCTGACCCTAGCTTGCCACCTCTCTATCCAAAGCTGAGCTGTCACATGGAGTCTTTCTTACAGATGCTCCTGACAACACCTTCTGCTCACTCCAGGCCACCACTCCAGCCAGCCCTGCAGATTACCGGACATATTCCTTCTTGTTCTCCTCAGTGACGGGCACATTTCTGCCATTGGGTTTCAGTTCATGCTGAAGGATCCGCCCAAAAGCATTGTGCTCCACGCAGAAGGTATGGTCCAGCACTGGCGTGATGTCGTTCTCTCTGGGGACACAGGCAAAGGCTATGTCAGAGAGTTCTGGGGGGCTGTGCTGGACAGCTGGCAGACACAGCTCAGTCCCTGTCTTTAGGATTCTCATTCGTGGGGGTGGGGAGGCCACCGTTAGCCTGTGACACCAGGGGACATGAGGCCTAATTGCTCTAGGAACTGAGTCTGGGAGGAGAAAGCTCATGAAGACGCAGCAGAGTCAAAAGGACTCAAGCCAGGAAAATAAGGCTTCTCCTTCTCAGGGCAGTCAGTCTTCCTTTCAAAGGCACCTGCCCCCACAAAAAGCACTTGAAATGTCAGACTGTCTTTTTATCTGCCCAACTTCTGGACAACCTGAACAGGAGTCCCCACAGGAAGCCCCGCCCCCAGCCCTGATGGTGGAGCAAGCAAAGCCAAGGAAAACGTCCCAGGCCAGACTCCACAAGGCAGCTTCCCTGGCCCGTCAGGCCTGGGTCTTCACAGGGACAACTAAACCATACTTCATCCTGTTCCTACCACCCTGCAAAACATTTTCGTTAACTCTGAAGCAAAGGTAACTAAATATTAAGTTTGTTTTGATACTTCCTCTTGCCTTCTACAGATCGTCTGAGAAACTGGAGATGCTTGTTTGTTCTCTCTCTCTCAATCTCTCTCTCTCTCTCTCTCTCTCTCTCTCTCTCTCTCTCACACACACACACACACACACACACACACACACACACACACACACCTATTTGTAATCAAACCTTAATAAATAATAAAACAGACCAACTTGTGAAAAGAAACCTGCTGAGCATCATTAAGAATATGTCAGTTAAGAAATTCTGTTACATCTGTTTTGTTAATTTGTAATTGCAACCCAATGCTTGTCACTGTTATAGTTAAGTTTTGTTACTCTCTTTAGTTTCATGCCTATTCCCCCAAAAGCATGTGCACACACAACAATCCCGTCAGGAGCTCTGGGGCTGTGGGACAGGATGGTAACACTCACAGAATCCACACCAGGCTCTTGTGCAGTTCTGGGTCCACTGACTCCAGGTCTGACAGCTGGATGGGTTTCCCCAGGAGCTGCTTGTAGAACGGAACTGTGAAGCCCCCGTTGATGTAGTGTCCATGGAACACAGCCAGACCCATGATGCGGCCCACAAAGTGGAAGTAAGACAGATGGTCCTGTAGGGGGCACCAGAGAACAGCGGGTCATTGGGAAGATGAGCTGCTGGGATGGCCACAGGCTTCCCGCACGTTTCCAGAGACTCAGGGAGTAACAGGGCAGATACTCAGCTGTGGCCAGACAAGATAAGGCTGCCTGCCATTTAGCCACAGGGTCACAGGGCATTTTTTTTTTTTTTTGGTTTTTTTTTTTTTTTGAGACTCACTTCTAACTTGGGTGGGATTGGTACTGGCAATCCTCCTGCCTCAGCCTCCAGAGTACTGGGATAACAGGTGTACACCACTGTATCCTAGCACTAACACTGTGTGTGGAGGTCTAGTGTCTCTCCCTGAGAACTCAGCCTGGTACAGAATGAAGATGTGGAGACTTCCCCACAATTGAGAAGGCTGTTTCCCGCCCAACTGGAATGGTTCTGGTTTCTAAGTAGAGAAAATTCATTTTTCTACTTCCAGCTCTGAATTAAAATTACCTCAGAAACTTAACTTGTTTAAGAAGTTAACTTGTCAAACTTAACTTCCAAGACAGTTGAAAGTTTATTCTCGTGTGTGTGTGTGTGTGTGTGTGTGTGTGTGTGTGTGTGTGTGAAGGTGCACACACATGTGTGTGCCATAGCCCAAGGTCCCCATCATTCTTCAGGTGCTGTCCACTGGTTTTTGAGCCAGGATCTTTTATGGAACCTGGATCTTACAGATCAGGTGGGCCAGCCAGTGAGCGCCAGGGATCACCTAGCTTTGGGGGAGGGGAGAGTTGTTTGGTTTTGTATTTCTCTTTACATAGCCCTGGCTGTCCTGGAACTTGCTCTGTAGACCACGCTGGCCTCGAACTCACACAGATCCACCTGCCTCTGCCTCCAAGTGCTGGGATTAAAGGCGTGCGCCACCACCACTTCCCGGCCACAACTGGCTTCCTATGTGGGTTCTGCAATCTGACTCAGGTCTTCATGCTGGTGTGGATGAAGCATCGTCCCAACCACAGGTTTATTCATACTTGAATTCTCAAGTAGAGCTGGTCCCTAACTCCAACCCTGTGGCCTGGTGACACTGGTAGTGGTCCCACACAAGTCCTCATGGTCTTATGCCCATCCATGGATGTGTCTCTCATACCTACCACGTGTTGAATGCTCACACTGGTGGCCTAAAGAGCTAATGATGGAACTTGTCCACTTTTGATCAGAGCATGGACTTGGTAACCTGGCTCTTCAGATGGCATCAAAACCAAAAACACATGATCATTACCAAACCAGAGTGTCCCCAAAGGGTGGCAGCTGAGAGCCACAGCCCAGCCCCCTACAGACAGCAGGCCCTGATTTAAACTCGGTTGAAATCAGGTTCTACAAGTCAGTGCTCCCACCTCTGCCCGAGCTCTCCTCAGCATCATCTCTAAGTCACCAAGTATTGGGGGAAACCAGATTTGCCTCAAGAACTCCAGCTGGCTTCATTGGGAACACTCACAGGGTTGACGGAAGAATCTGGGTTGATTTGCAGTGTGTAAATATTGTCCGTGGAATACTGGAAGAGTCCATAATACGGATTCAGCATTTCATGGCACAACAAATATAGCCACTCCCTGGGAACAAAAACAACACAGCTCACATGTATCAGTTTCATTTCAGCTAACAGTATCCTTTTCAGGCTTTTTTTTTTTTTTTAAAAGGTGTGTGTAAATGTATGCCACATGCATACATGCAGTGCCCAAGGAGGCCAGAAGAGGGCATCGGATTCCCTGGAGTTAAAGGAAACTGTGAGGTGCCATGTGGATGCTGGGAACCAAGGTCAGGTCCTCTGCAGGAACAGGAAGTGCTCTTAACTGCTGAACCATCTCTCCAATTCCAGTTTCTAAGCAGTCTATAGTAAAGAGTTTCATAGAAGGTGAACAGTTCAGGCTCTAGGGAAGCAGAGACTTTATGAACTCTGCCTTTTTAATTTTCCTGCTGAATTCTTACTTTAGGCCATAAACATGGACCATTTTCATTTTTTACATTTTACTCGTGTGCACCTGCTTATGAGTCCATGCAAAGGGCAGAGGCTGACCTCAGATGTCTTCCTCAACTGCTCCCCAGCTTATTTTTTGAGGTAGGCTGGCCAGTGAGCCCTTGGGAGCCTCCTGTCTCCACTGCGCAAGCTCCAGGATTAAACTGGCACATGCCACTATGCTGGGCTTTTGTGTGGGTTCCAAGGCTTGAACTCAGGTCCTCCTGCTTTCAGGGCAAGCACTTTACAGACTGAGCCATCTCCACACCTATTCATCACTTGTATAATGTAAAAAAAAAAAAAACAAAACTAGATAAATCTAAAAACATTAGCGAATGCTAACGGTTTTAGAAATCTGGTGAGAAGACACTGGTTAACTGATTTTCTAAATTCCTTTAATACTTGAATCACTTTACTCTTAAAAAAAAAAAATCCCAAACCCAAAGTAGCCAAACACAATAACCACTTCCACTGGGAACTGAACCAAGGCTGTGGCGGGGCTGTGAGGCACCCTGCTGTGGGATGGGTTCAATCCTGCGATACCCAATGGATGGACCCTGCAACAGCAGCCTACTGTGGTGTCTGTTACTCTTCAAACAGAAAGGAGGCAGGTTAGCAGAGTAGCACAGATCAGAGCCATCTGTCAAGAAAGTGGCGGAAACACACAAGAGATACAGGCATGTCAGACCAAACACGGCAGAAGACTAATGCTCTCCCAGTCTGACTTCCCGCTACACATCCTCTGGGGACCGTGGGCCTTCCTTGGCCTCGGCTGCTGGAAGTGTGCTTCCCTGCTCCCTGTGCGACTCCCTAAACACTCCTCCCTCATCTGGTCCAGAGTACAGGAGAGTAGGGCTGAGCAGATGCTGTGATGTGCAGCTGCACCCAGAACCCAGGTCACCAGAGTCCCCAGGTCTGGTGGCTACTGAACAGCTGCAGGTCCTACAGAGCACACGGGGATGTGAGAGGCTCCAGTGAGAGGACTTAATTACGCATCAGATGTATCTGCTTAGGTCTTCATTTTATAACTGATTACGGTGGAATTCAATAAACCAGTGTTAGAACCCCCCTCCACACACACACCCCATAATAAACTAGTGCGGTATATGGTAACTTAGAACCCCCCCCCCCACAAATACCCCATAATAAACTAGTGTGGTATACAGTAACTTAGAAAACACCACACACACACACACCCCATAATAAACTAGTGTGGTATACAGTAACTTAGAAAACACCACACACACACCCCATAATAAACTAGTGTGGTATACAGTAACTTAGAAAACACCACACACACACACACACCCCATAATAAACTAGTGTGGTATACAGTAACTTAGAAAACACCACACATACACACACACACCCCATAATAAACTAGTGTGGTATACAGTAACTTAGAAACCCACACACACACCCCATTGCCTTTAAGCACTGAAGCCAAGGTAAGGAGCCCTGCAGAAAGAGAAAGACAAACGGAAAGAGATGGGAAAAGGCAGACAAGAGGAGGCGCTTTGAGGAACGAGATTCCCGTGCACAGCAGGATCCACGGGGTCATTCTAGCACTGGGATCTGGCCAGGAACTAAACAGTTTCCCATCAAGTGTAGCCACTGCTGGGGGCACAGACAAGAGAAAACTTCCGTCCCACAATGTTCCACAGGGAGAGGCCAACAAGTGGCTGGGACCACAAAGCAGATGCAGCTTCAGCTGAGAGGAACAAAGGAACAGATCTCTAAGGAGATGGCTGCAAAGTCTGTCCCGGGGATTTTCAAGTTTATGGGGACAAAGAAGACAAGCCTGGTTTTAAAAAGAAGACAGGTGTGGTTGTTCACACCTGTAATTCGAGCACTCAACAGGCTGAAGCAGGAGGATTACCTTAGGTTCAAGACCAGTCTATGCTATGTATTGAATTCTGGGATAGGGAAATGGGAAGGAAGGAGAATTTGGGAGGGAAGAGAAAAAAAAGAATTCACAGACAAATTCTAAAGGGCTAAATAGTATTCTTAATTTAAGAGAAGAGGGGCCGGGGAGACGGCCCAGTGGATAAAGAGCACTGACTGCTCTTCCAGGACACCTGGGTTTGACTCCCAGCTCCCACAGCAGCTCAGTAACTCCACTCCCAGGGGAATCTGATGCCCTCTTCTGGCCTCTGTGGGCATTGCATGCCGTGGTGCTTAGACACACATGAAGACAAAACCACCTCACGTAAAGTGAATTAATCTTTAAAAAGAGAAGTGTTTCAGAGGCGCATGACATGCAGACATGAAAAACTGAAAACAGCCCAATATCAGAGCAGATGTTAAGCCTTCCCTTTACTGCCCCGAGTCTGTGTCTGTGGCCAGATCCCTACATCAGGAGGTAGCAGCCCGAACCTGACTGCCTCAATGACACCAGATGCCTCTTGGAACAACATTAAGAGTTAGGATAGGAAGCCACGTTTCTCAAATGTGAAAAAGACCAGGCAGCAAAGGGAGGCGTGTCATTATTCTTTTTAAATTTACTGTAATTTTTCCAACCAGAATGCTAGCATCTTGTAAAATTCCCTTGATAAAAGCACAATTTATACATATGTCCCACCCCCATGCTGCAATGAGAAAAGCCAGGCTGCCTCCATGTTAAGCCCAGGAGCGGCCCTTGAAGTTCCGTGTTCAGACACATGAGGTGAAGAAGGAGTGTGCTTCCAAGTTTAATCCTGACTATACCAGGTAAACAAAGTGACACTCATATGTTTTCTAACTGGTGACATCAGCAGCTCCAGTCAGCAGGGGCAGCCCGAGTGCCCGCCCCATGGGGATGCTGGCACAGTGGGGCAGGGCACACTCCACTGGCACGTGACAAGTGAGGGTAAATCAATTCCCTGACATGCAGCTACAACGACCTGAGACTCACGTGGGGAGGGGATAAATGAGGAGCAGCTCACCGTGCCACCCCACCGTAGTCCAGACCTTCCTCCCCTCGGAACTTCACCATGAGGCGCTTCTTCAGGTCTTTCGGCCGCATCTTCATGATCTGCCGATAGGACTCCTACGCATCAAAGGCACAGGTTCAGAAAGAAAAATTTGGGGGGCACTGGGGATGGAATCCAGGGTACTGCAACATACTAGACAAGTCTACCACTGAGCCACACCCCAGCCCCTCACTGGGGGATTCTAGGCAGGTGCTCTACCAGTGAGCCACACCCCAGCCCCTCACTGGGGATTCTAGGCAGGTGCTCTACCACTGAGCCACACCCTGGCCCTTTTTCACTTTAACATTTTGAGATAGATTCTCACCAAATCTCCCAAACTGGCAAACTGCCTCAGGTGGTAATTTCTGCCAAGCGTCTCCAGGGATGGGCAGAGTGAAGCCCAAACAAAGCTAAGGTTTTACCTCCTAACCCACATATCTTGTGGAAAAGGGCCTAACCATGTAGTAATTTTGACTGCCAGGAACTGGTAGGGGGTGAAACCACTTTCCTTCCTGTTCCCAGAGACAAGTCCGGGGCCCAATGGCCACATGTGTCTCTAAGAAAGAAGTGCCCCCGCTCTGGAAGGAATGAGTGGGTATGAGGAGAACACCCCAGCTGAGAAATGATCTACATCTGCTCAGGGCCAGCTGGGATCCCAGCCCTGAGAGACCAGATTCTGCAGAGCTCTGTGTTCTCCCCCCAGAAACCACTGAGCACTTAAAAATTGTCATAGTGGAAATGCAGTTCCACTCAGCACGAGCCTTGGTCCCTACAAACCCTGCATCTTACTAAACAGTAAAATTAATCTCTCAAGGGGAAAAAAATCTTTGCTAGCCATACTAATCTCAGAGGACTCATATATACACTAGACGGAGAACTCAAAAAACTGCATGGGGAGTCCAGTTCATCCATCAGAATGGTAGACATTAAGAAAAAAACTGCTGCTGAGAACGTGGACAGAGGGAATGCCCACAAACAGCTGGTGGGAGTGCAAGCTAGTCCAGGCACCATGGAAGTCAGTCTGGAGGTTTCTCAACAAATGACAGCTGCATCTACAATGTGACAGGCCTGTACTTCAGAGTACTTAAAGGGTTACATAATAAGTCATCAATGCTCATCCACAACAGCTAAGCTATGGAACAAACCTAGGTGTCCAAAAACCGGGGAATGGATAAAGAATATGTGGTATGTATAACACTAGAATTTTTTTATCTGTAGAATAAAGTTATGTTGTTTGCAGAAAAGTGGGAGCAACCAGAGATAATGATAGTGAATAAATTAAGCCTGTCTTAGACAAAAATCACGTTTTCTCTCATATATAAGATCCTTAAATTTTATAGATACATAAAAACATATATGTATCTGTGAACATGTTTAGGGGAACAAGAGGACTATGGGAGGGCAAGAAAATGGAGGGTGGGGGCTGGGAGGCACAGGAATAGTATAAAAGTACCCTTGTGTAACTAACTACCTTGTATACTGAATATCCACAACGAAAAAAAAATCTTTTTCAAGACAGGGTTTCACTGTGTAGCCCTGGCTGTCCTGGAACTTACTCTGTAGCCCAGGCTGGCCTCAAACTCAGATCCCCTGCCTCTGCCCCCCTAGTACTGGGATAAAAAGCGTGTGCTACCACATCCAGCTACAATAAAAGCTGAACAGAAACAAATCAGTAAAACTGATCCTTCAAATATGAAGCAGAAAGCAGAGTCAACCGAGATGTTGTAAACAGCTAATTTAACACAGACCTCCCTGCTTTTTCCCCATGGAGCTACACGGTTTAGCAAGACTTAATTCTTTACCTCAAATATTTCTTCTCTGGAAACTTCTATTCGACAATGACCAGCTTGGGGCTGCTGAAGAGAGAGCTCGTGTCTGAGAACTTTGAGCTTCTGGACTAAATCTCTCTCATATCTCTGGGCAGGAAGCTCCTCGTCCTCCATGGAGCCCTCGCTGGGCAACTGCAGTGGCTGGCTGGGCTCCTTGAGTTGGCACTGGTGGCTACATTGAGGAGAAACAGTGTCAATGGGCAGGACAAAGAGCTGCAGGCCAGAGTGTACCACTGACTCAGGAAACCCCAGGCCACACTGAGGCAGCAGGCTCTTCTAAGACAGGCCTGCTCAGAAGAATGACAGCTGCTGACGGCCGGCATCAGCCCAATGTAGTAAAGGAGACACCCCCATTCCAAACAGTCATTTATCTGTGCGGTGGCTGTTCCTGATTGTCAGCTTGACTACGCCTGGAATGAACTAAAACCCAAATGGCTGGGCACACCTGTGAGTTTTTTTGTTTTTTGGGTTTTTGGAAGACCCATTTCTAATCTGGATCTTTGAGGTGGGAAGACCCACTTCTAATCTGGGCCACACCTTCTGCTGGCAGCCCATATAAAGGGCATGGAAGAAGGAAGCTTGCTTTCTCTCTCTCTCTGCCTGCTTGCTCTTACTCTCAATAACACATCCATTCCTTCACTGGCATTAGGGCCTACTTCTTAGGATTCCAGCATATACTGAAGACCAGCTGAGACACCCAGCCTTGTAGACTGAACAACTACTGGACTCTTGGACCTTTTGTTGGTAGATAGCCATTGTTGGACTAGCTGGACCACAGCCTGTAACTCATTGTAATAAATGATACCATTCTCTAAATTTTGTTTCTCTAGAGAACCCTGACTAATACAATCTGCCACATTATTACTGAAAATTACACCAGAAATTGTCTTTGTGCCATGCATCTCTGTGTGTCATTGATACCAACTGGTGTGCTGCTGGCAGGGCCTTGGCAGGGATGAACTGAGACTGGACTGGCAGAGGACTTACAGGAGCGCACAGGAAGCCAGGCCGGAAGTGAAGAGCAAACAACCTATGGCAGCCAGGGACGCCTACTCCTCCTTTTGATCAAGATTCCCAGGCCTGTTCACTAAGGAGGAAGGTCAGTGGCAGGACTTGGGCCATCAGAAACAATGTGGCATTCGCTTTATTCAAGTTTCACCACTAATGCCAGCCAAACTGTAGAGCTATGTGTGAAGCTGTGTCTGCGGGTGGCACAAAAGATCACACCCATTTCCAAGGCACGACCGCCTGGCAAGGTCAAGCCTCCGGCGAACAACAGCAGGCCCTTATAGACTGTGCCCTGCAAGTTTTGCTGGAGAACCTCTTCCTGCCGTCACCTCAGTGGCCTTCACTTGGGATGCTTGTAGGAAAAGGGTGCCAACAATGCACGGCCTCAGCAGTTGCCACGCAAATCTCAGGGTTTAAATATCTCACGGTCATTAAATATCTACCCTATTTTGCTTGTGCCCATTGTCGAGCAAACACTGCAGAAGACACATTAAGAAAAATATTACCGCGGGGCTGAGGGAATGGCTCAGCAAGTCAAGTTCTGGCTTTGCAAGCATGAGGCCCTGAGTTCAGGTGCCCAGCCCCCACGTAAAAACCCAGTTGTGCTCATCTATCACTCTAGTGCTGGGGGCGGAGCCAGGCACATCCCTGGGACTTGCTAGCCAGCTACAAGCCAAAACAGTGACTTCCAGGTCACCCTGCTCAAAAACTAGGGTGGAGAATGATGGAAGAAGAACTCTACATTGACCTATAGCCTCTGCACACAACACCACTGTTAAGCACTTGCCCCCCCCCCCCCCGCCCCCCCCCCCGCCCCCAACACCAATACTGGTGCAAGGAAGCATCCAGTTATAAAGTAAAGAGGCTAGCAGAGATGTTAAGGTCTTACGTCATGATGTGGTGAAGCCGTGGATCTGTAAACTGCGTTGTTCTATTATTGTGATCTACAAAATAGATTCTTCCCGACACTGTACTTCTGACTTCCCAGCCTGGAGGCAGCGGCCCAAGTTCATCACAGTTCACACTGTTAAGGTCTCTAGCAAAACGGAACACACAGAGAGCTTTATCCCACTGAGAACCAAGGCACAGACCAACACTCAGTGCCAGCAGCCAGAGGTTTCCTAGCAAGGTACCCACGCCCCTGTCACACTGCTATGCGTGCCAACCCCACTAAGTCCAAACAAACCTCTGGCCTATACAGCAGCAGCACCTGGCAGGTAAGGGCAGACCTCTCAACTGTTCATGTTCACCATAAGGAATTTTTACCCAGGAACAGCTTTCCTCATACAACAGAGGGGCACACTACCAGGAAGCACCTGACCCCCATTAGGAAGTTCTTGGAAATTACTAATCAAACCAGATGCTTGGTGTAGCAAAGATTCCTCTGCTGAAAAGTTCCTGAGGGCCCCACACTTTCCAGGCTGGGAAGAACACAGAGCATGCACTCATGGCATGGGGGCCACAGCAAGGCACCCCATGTTCAGCAAGTGCTCTCACTTTGGCCCCTTGATAACGTCACTGTGATCTCGTCAGAAGGGCCCAGCACGCCTGATCAAAACACTTCAGGGATTAACACAGACGCCGGTCATTTCTTACGACGCATGCCAAGAGGCAGGCGCCACATTCATTTGCAGGTAATATTCCCACGCAAATGACAGACCCTGAACTGTAAATTCAACACCAAAGACGGGAAGCTGGTTCTCGGGGAACAAATCATGAATCAAAAGGAAAGGAGCATTACCCAAGGTCTGTTAGGCAGTAATGCTACTGTAAAGGAAACAGAGAAAAGGAAAACAGCAAAGAAAGAAAGAAACTTAACTCTGGCACAGGGTGGGGCGGGGTCTCTGACCTGGGCTCGGATGTATGGCCTTGTAGAAGGAATTCGTATAGAAAAGCTTCATCTCCCCCCGGAATGGTCCCCAAGGGACTGAGGCAAGAGGGGCAGTAAGGTAGAAGAGAGAAAGGGTAACAGAGTCTTTATCTTTCCCGTTCACTTCGTATCAAGGACAATTTATGCATTTACAAAAAAGGGAAGAGAGAGAGGTCATAGAAGATGGCCACGTGACCATCTTCAAAGGCGACCAAGGCCCACCGTGGCTCCACGCTCCCCAACACATGCCCCTGCCCGGCACGTCCCAGCCTCCATCTCCCTTCACAGAGCACTGTCAGCTTTCATGAGGGGGGCTGGCTCTTCAAGCCTGTGAGGCCTACCTGGGGATCCTGGGGTCATGCCACGTGCTGACTCCAGTCTGCGTGTGCAAAAAGTAAACTTGTCCCTGTACTGTCGTCCTTTGCTCTGCAGGAGAAAGGAATCCGAGTGAGTAAATTCCGTTTCCCACTCTAATCACATTTTCAGACTCTGAAGCTTTTTTTATTTTTATTTCATGTATGTATGCATGATAGTGTTTTGGCAGAGGTCTTATGAAGTAGCCTAAACCAGCCTTGAACTCATGATTCTCCTGCCTCGGAGGTGTGACTGCAGGTGTCCCAGGTTTGGGTAGAATCCACTTCTCACTGAGCCACCCTGGAGTTGATGCCTCCACCCACTTCTGCCACAGACTCAACCTTCCATCTCCACCACCATCTCCTAACACGCTTGCATCTGGGTGATCTGATGATGTGAACGACATCCCCTCCTGGTCCTTCTCTCCACTGCAGCCACATGGCTCTGTCCCTTCCATTCTCAGATCACAGACCACCACGAGTTTCCTCACGTGCTTCACACTGCTTGCCTCTCTGGTGTGTCCACAGGTAGCATTTCCAGGTGGCCTCTACGCAGAGAAGGGATGCCTGCTCCAGAGCTCATTACAGGTTTCCCATCCTTATGTGGCCACAGCCATCCAATGCCACAGCCGTGGAGCCCAGCCGTGGAGCCCAGCCGTGGAGCCCAGCCGTGGAGCCCAGCCAGGCCATCAGCAGCTGTGCACTGGACACCTCAAAGGTCTGACAACACAGGCTCTCAAGGAAAGTGCTGGTTCCCCAGGGACACAGGGTGAGTTCCTCACTGTCCTGACTGGCTTTCTATCAACTTGGTAGCAGCTAGAGTTATTTGGGAAAAGAAAATCTTAATTGAGAAAAATTCCTCCATCAGATTGGCTTGTAGGCAAGACTCTGGGAGCATTTTCTTGATTAGTGATTAATGTGTGAGGGTCCAGCCCACTGGGCAGGTGGACCTGGATAATATAAAAAACAGAGTAAGGCTGGGCATGGTGGCACATGTCTGTACTCAGGAGACAGAGGTAAGTGGATCTCTGAGTTCAAGGCCAGGCTGGTCTATAAAGTGAGTTACAGGCCAGCCAGGACTTCATAATGAGAACTTGTCTCAAAAACCTAAATAGCTGGGCGGTGGTGGCGCAGGCCTTTAATCCCAGGCGGATCTCTGTGAGTTCGAGGCCAACCTGGTCTACAGAGCGAGATCCAGGACAGACACCAAAACTGCACAGAGAAACCCTGTCTCAAAAAACCAAAACCAAACAAACAAACAAAAAACAAAACAAAAAAACAAACCCCAAACAACCAGTCACTGCATACCAAGGAGCAGGTATCTTGATGTGACACTTCTCCTGTTAGGACCAGACAAGGCAAGCCGGCAGAAGTTAGGTGTGGTGATACACTGTGTGCCCTAATAAACTTGCCTAAAGATCAGAGAAGCAGAGCAGTCCACCACTAGTTCTTACCTCTACAAAATCCTCAGCCTAAAGAGAGAACGTTCCTCTTTCCTCACGCCTTATATACCATTCTCTGCCCTGCCGTATTACTTCCTGGGATTAAAGGCGTGTGTGCTTCCCAAGCAAAGGCATGAGATATCAAGTGCTGGGATTAAAAGCGTGTGCCACCGCTGTCTGGCCTCTATGTCTAATTTAGTGGCTGGCTCTGTTCTCTGATCCTCAAGCATGTTTATTAGGGCACACAATATATTATCACAGGAAAGGGTCCCAAAATCAGGCAACAGAGTCAGAGACAGCCACTGTCCCACAAGAGGACCAAGCTACACAACTGTAACTTATGAGCAGAGGGCCTAGGTCATCCCATGCAGGCTCCATGGCTGGCAGTTCAGTCTCTGTGAGCCCCTATGAGCCCTGCTGGTTTTCTGGAGGTGGGGGAGAGAGACTTGGAGGAGGGGAGGGAGGGGAAGGTGCAGTCAGGATGTAAAATTAATTAATTTTAAAAAAGAAAGAAAGCTAGCTTGGCAAGCCATGCAGAGCAATGAGTTAGCATTCCTCCATGGCTTCTGCGTCAGCTCTGCCTTGAGTTCTGGCCTGACGCCCCTCAGTGACAGACTGTAACCTGTAAGCCTAAATAAACCTTTCCTCCCCCAACTGCTCTTAGTCACGGCATTTATCAGAGCAACAGGGAGCAAACTAAGACACTCACCATAGCCTTCAGGCAGCTCTGGTGACTGGTGGCCATGTGGTCGGTTCTGGGGCGTCTGTAGGGACCCTCGAACCTCCGGATTTCGAAGTCGCTGTACCTGGAGTCTCTGATCTTGGCTCGGAGACTCCGCAAACCTGCAGTTCCCACCTCCCGCAGCTGCACCGGTCCCGTCTGTGTACGGGGCAGGCTCCTCCATAAGGCAGCTGAGCGGCCTGCCAGGGCCCGAGTCTTCATACACTGTTCTGGAAGGGATGGGGCAGAGCAGGTGTGGGAACAGCAGGCATTTGTTCCAGGTCCCTTTAACGAGTGACAGTGCTCCCAGTGCTAAGTTTCATGCCATCTAGGGTGTCCAATGAGAAAGACTCTCAGGTGGACAAGCGGCCAGAGGGAACCACAATTTAGAATAACAGGGTTATTCACTCTAGGCTACAGCTCTACATGATGGTGGGTGGAACAGAAGGTGCTCCTGACATTCATTTTTCTTGATTTAATCCAACACTCCATTTCCTTTGTTATTTCACTCAAGGATAAAATTCTTGGTTACATAAATACTATGACTCTAAGTGCTTTTAAAACATTTCTTACCCCACCCCCAGCAGTTTCAAAAACAATCAGCCTTAACGAGTCACTTCCCTTACGATGGACTACTTTTTAAAACCCTTATATCAAAACACCAGAACAATGGGCCTCTACCCCAGAACCAGCAGCCAGTCACAGCGGATGTCGGCAGGCTGTTCTCCAGTCCTTTCCACTGCTGGCTGATCGTCAGTCCAATCCCTACACTGCACCATTTGACCTGCACATGTTTTGGCATGGACCACTTTTTTAAACGCAATGACTTCTTCATTATTGCAGCTAACAAAGGAACATTAATTTTGAGGGAAAAAAAATCAAACACAAGCCAATGTTCAATTTCTCTGTCTTATAAATCATGACTGAAACAAAATCCAGGCCTGGGGTGACGACTCAGCTGGTAGGGTGCTTGCTGTACAAGCAGTGAGGCCCTCACTCCAACGCCCAGTTAGTGTGGCAATGTACGCTTGTCATCCCAACACCGGGGAGCAGACAGGCGCACCCCGTGGCTCACTGGCCGGCCAGCCTCCGCAACCGCTGAGTTCTAAGCCAATGAAAGACCCTATCTTAAAATCCAAGGTGGGGGCCGGAGAGATGGCTCAGCAGTTAAGAGCACTTCCAGAGGACTTGGGTTCAATTCCCAGCACCCACATGGCACCAATACACAATAAACAAACAAACAAATAAACAAATAAATACATAAATAAATCTTGGGGAAAAAAATCCAAAGTGGGTGGCTCCTAGGGAATGATATCAAGGTTGTCCTGTGGCCTATACAAATACATACATGCATGTGAATAAAGTCCCATATTCCTTTTAATAGCTGTTTCTTGGGCTTTTGTTTGTTTGTTTTTAAATAGCTCAGGCTCGCCTGGAACTCAGGATCCTCCTGCCTCTGCCCCCTTAGTGATGAGACTGGAGGCATACTCCACCATGAGCAGATAGACTGTCACCTCTAGCTGGTGGGAACCTCCTTGAGTTATTTCCTGGGTCTTTGGGGTATAATCCCTGGGGTAGTTATACCTTCCTTCATAAACTAGTAGTTTGGAATAGTTTTATGATACACAGTAGTGTAAGGTTCAAAGGGTCCTTCCTCTGGGGAGAAGGGACATGGCTGCATCAGGCTGGCATCACGGCTGCATCAGGCGGGCATCAGGCTGGCATCATGGTAGGCATACGTACCCTTCATTTTCTAGCAGCCCTCTGCAGTCCACCACCGACCCTCCACTGCCTATTCGGTCTCGGGTCTGTAAACTGACTACAACAGAAAAGAAGAGCTTACATTAGAACCCAGGGCTGCTCTACACTCCTGCGCTGCAGCACCGTGAGCCACTGACAGCCTATAACCTATGTCCAGTATCATAAAAAGGAAGTGAGTTCACACACACACACCCTGATGCTTTCGGCGTGAAGCATCTCAGGCCAACAGCTGCACACACCACATACTGCTTCAACAGTCTTGAAAGCAGAGAGCAGAAAAGTTGCTGAGTTTCTCATGCCCCACTGCCCCATAGAGCTAGAGAGCACAGTATGTAATTCCATTCTATTAGCTTTCCACCTTAAGAAGACCTGGTTTATGGTTAGTGAAGGCACAGAGGACATCTTCAGTGCCTACAGTCTAGCTCAATCTAAAGAAACATTCATGTTCTAGTCTCACTGGCACAGACAAGAAAGATGTTTTACTCACTCCCAAGTTTCAGTTGTTTGGCTTTTGCCCCTGACACATCCCTCCCCAAAGGAAAGAAGAAATTCCAGGTGGGAATGCAGTGCCTGAGAACATTATCGTTAAGTGACTTCCAGGGCGGATACACTGCTCACCGTCTTGGGACCTGAGGCATCTGGAGTTGCAGAGTGGCTCAGCCTGGCTGCTGCTCCACAACTCCATGCAGTACTCACAGCCAACATGTGCTATCCCTAAAACACTGCCAAGGACAGGGTGGGCAGGGAAACGGGCAACTCAGAGAGGTCACTCCATCGGAATGCCTCCAGTCAACAGTGTGAGCACATTGTCATCCTTCTCTCGCACAATGGAATCCTTTGACTATAAATCACATTACTTGGATTTGTCACACATCATCGTTGCTTTTGCCATATAGGATGGGGCTTCCCAGAGAAGCCATGTATTCCAGCTCCTGCCTATGCGGCTATCCCAACTCAATCTTCAGCATGTGGCCTCAGCTCTTACTACCCTGAGCAATATGAACGCCAACCGTCCATTCTTGTGGTGACTGGCATGACACTTATAGATCACAACCTCCATCTCAACTGGAGTCCCATGAACTCAGTTTCAATGACAGGATGAAGAAAACAGAGAAAAGAATGAAAACCACACAAGAGGAAAGGCTTAGTTCTGGAGATGGCCCAGATGTGGTCTGCCCTAGAAGCCTGTGCCCCCCATCAGGACTGGGAGCAGGATGGTGGGTTCCGTCAAAGAGCCCTTTATGCAGATGAGAAAATTCTTACCCACTATTTGGCCACGAACCGCATCAGTATCTGAGGGATTTAGTTTGCATAGATCCAAACGCTGGTCTGCAAACAAACAATTCAAAACTTAACCCAGGGAAGGTTAACTAGGGAGGAAGGCAGGAATTCTGTATTCAGCATTCAAAACAAATCAAAGAAAGAAAAAGATGCCTCCTAAGCTTTCTCCAGCTACCCTGAGAGGCGGAAGAGCATTTGGTTCTTACAGCCAGTGTCTTTCAGTCTGCTGATGGCATTGGAGAGCAGCCGCACACAGCCCAGGAAGCCAGCCCCCTGCTTCTTGTGGATCTTCTTGTGGTTCCACACGCTGATGGTAATAGAGTCGGTTTTCCCAACGTACCTGTGGGAGGACATGAATCCGTTCAGGTACACTGCCGAACTATGGCAGCCTCGTTTACATGCATCTGGCTGACTTAGAATCCACGGAGTGGGGGTAGAGCTGGCTGTGTCTCATTTGGCATGGGAAAAGAACTCAACCCGTACACAGCAGTGAGTGTAGGTAACCCTGTCATAACAAGCACTTTAAATTGTTTTCTCCCTATTCATTTGTCTACTGCACTAGAGACTGAACTGAGGACCTCCCACAGGCCAATGCAAGCACTCTACCCCCGAGCCATGCCCTTGACCCTTCACTGGCAAGCGTTCTCCCTTAGCCATTTCCCCAATCCCATCCCTCCACTCTTTAAAAAACAAAAACAAAACAAAACAAAACAAAACAAAACAAAACACAACTTTTTATTTTGAGATGGAGTCTAAGTTACCCAGGCTGGTGTTGTGAAACGATTTCCTTGGAAGTAAAATATTCTACACTAGAGAGAGACTTATTTAAACTCAGGGATCTAAGGGAATCTCATTAAAACACAGGAAATAAGAAACTCACAAGTCTCAGGAAATCCTGAAACTTATCAGATTCACACCCTGCTCACCCCCCAGGGTTACATGGTAAGAACGCTGAGAAGAGACACTCCAAGCTGCTGAGCTGCCTATGTGTGTCCTGCAGAGAGCAGCAGGGCCCAGCGTCTAGGGGGATCATTGTGCTGGGGTAGACTCTCAGTACTGAGGCTGATCCTCTAAGTCACCCCTCCCCGCTCCTGTAAGTAACCCCAGTGCACTCATGGATTCACTAAGCTGAACTCTAGTGAAGTCGTTACCTTGGTCTGTATGTGCTTATATTTCCCCATGTAACAGCTAGAATGAACTGGCTCTGTAAACTAGGCAGGCCTTCAACTTGCAATGCTCCTGCCTCAGCTTCCCAAAGTGTCAGGATTACAGGACAGTACCACCAGGCCCAGCACATGATAAGATCTTGTAAAGAGGTGGACCATGCTCTAGAACTTCCGGAGGGCAGTGACCCAGGCTTAACAGAGAATATTAGTTTGCAACAAGGGACTCTTTACAATTCCACACAATCCATCCAAAGTGCACAAAGGTACGTGAACCAAGATAATAACCCCACTCGCTCCTAGGGCACATCCACAGAGAGAACTATCAAGACAAATGGCAGCCACGTTCCAAGCCATGTGAAGAGAATCACAAAAGGCAATCCTACTAAAACCCCACCCACACATGTACACACAGCACCATTTGTGTTAGTAATCATTATGCAGGGACATGGGTCCATATAAAAATGTGATCCTAAATTTGGAATGAATATACAAAACTGTATGATGGATTATAGCAAAAAAAAATTAGTACCAAGAAAAGGCCAACATTTTCAAAAAATAGAAATATGTGGTCATACTAATACACTTTTTAAATAATACACTTTTTAAATAAAAACTACAACTAGATTTAAGTTTCACTGAAAATAAAATGTAGCACACTGGGCCATGAATCATAGTTCTTTGTTTGTTTTTCTGCTAAAAATGGCTAGGGAGTTGAAATATCCAAGGGTCACAGCATCACTCTGTTAAGAACCAAAGCATGAAAATGTATGAGAACAAATGCCAAGAACATCCAGGGCATTAACTGTAAAGTTGGCAATGTGTTCCCAGCCCTTTGGTCATCAGTTAAAAAGTCAGCCATCTTTTTTCTTTCTCTAGTATGTCTCTTCAAAGCTTCATGCCTGCTTTCCTCATGGGAGGTTGACTCACAGGTCATAATGCTGGTTCCACTTTGGGTCCAAGGTGTTTTTCACAGTGTCGGTTGAGTGGCACTGCCCAGAGCCGTCCACAACGATCTTGGCAAAGGGGTCAGGGAGTCCTGGGGAGAGAGAGCAGACATACCCAGGTCAGAAGACAGTCTACCTGGCGGCACAGTGTCATCCTCCCTGCACAGGGACCGGCAAGATCCCCCTTGGGATAAAGACACTGCACATGTCACTCCTCACTAGTCTCTTTTTGAAGGTTAGTCTCCACTAGCAAAGAGAGTTCAGACGAGCACACCTTCACCCCTGGATTACAAGAAAAGCAGGAAAACAGGCTCAAATTCAAACGTCCATCTCTGCTGAGTTGTGCATTTTCAAAATTGCTTCTATTTATGTGTATGTGTCTCTGTATATGTATGCACATGTATGTGTGTACTGCAAGAACTAGAGTGTTGGATCTCCTGGAGCTAGAGTTGCAGGCGGTGAGCTGCCTGTGAGAGTACTAGGGCAGATACACACTGAGTCATCTCTCTCTCCAGCTAGCCCCATCTCTGATGATCATTATAGGGACTAACTAAATGTAGGAACAGGATCTATGATGAAGTAAATATCCCAGAGACTTTGTTTATTGATCTTCTGCCTGTGTTAGCTGTGGCATCATGGACTCCCCGAGACTTCATTGGGGAAGGGCTCTAAATGCTGGCACATGAATCCAACAGGCTTACGGCACCAGACGAGCAGTAAGGCAGGAGGATTGGGAAAGAGACTGCTCTATGAGCCACCACTTTTGGAGTTTCCAGGCCACTTGGATAAAGCCTTTGAGCCTAAGTCTCTTTTTCCTGAAAATGTGGGTGATGGCACTTAAGCACTGACTCCCCGGGGACCGGAAGTGGGAGCTTTCAGGGCTGTAGGCACCGATTTCACTGAGGTAAGGGCATGATCAGGGGTGCAGCCCCCACTCCTTCCCAGTTCCTCCCACTACACACATTTTTTTAGATAGATTCAGTCTGCAAACCCGGACTGTCGATTTTAGTCAAGCCACCTACGTCATAAATGCCTTGTTTGTGTTTGACCAGAGAATATTACCCCACCCAGCAGAGAGCAAGGTCCTCCCAGCTACTAGGTCAGGAAGCAGGGGACACGGGCATGGCTGGGATGGAGGATGAGATGAATGCTGGGTGCAGCTGGGAGATGTTTGTCAAGCTCTGGATTCCTAGACTTTGAGAAAACTACACTCAGTGCTTTTACAAAAATTAAATGTCAGGAGCCAACAAGATCTAAATCCAATGCCTGGTACCAACATGGTGGGAGGAGAGAACTGACTCCTGCAAGCTGCCCTCCGACCTCCACATGCATGTGGGGAACATTCACACACACAACAGCATGCATGTGTGCATGCACATACACACACACATAAAAATTAATTCTCAGAAATACATAGATCACATTAGACAGGAGCAAAGCTGGGTGTACTTACTGAAGAAGTCTTTCTTTGCAAGGTTCTTGGCACATAACACTGAAAACAAACAAACACTGAGTTAACATTGGTAGAGCAGACTTCCATCACAGTTAGTGTTTGCCGTGGGAGGGAAAAACCACCAGTTAATGTGCCAGCGATCTCTCAAACTTAGTGTCACATTAGATCAACATCCCTAGCAACTATCTAAAAGTACCTTTCCTCAAGTCGAGGAATCAACAAATTTAAATGCTGTACTAAAGCTGAAAACATTAAATGCATAAACACAGAAAATGGAATTACTGGTGTGTTTTAAAACTATATACACACCAATTTTTAAAAAGGCCTGGTGCATTTACCTCAGAGCTGCTAACAACAAAAGGAGCAATGCATTCTGGGTATTGTGATAAATAACACCCTGTGTGAGCGTGAGCGTGTGTGCGCGCGCGCGCACGCGCGCGCGTGTTTCATGTTTGGACGCGGAGCCCAGGACTCTGCACCTACTAAGCACACATCCTGCCACTGAGCGACACCCACGCCTGTACTTCTGCAAACATAAACTTTGGTACAATGGGGCCTAGAAAACAGGACACTAAAATACAGAGCAATTCGCAGAGTGTTGTGGAAAAAAGTAACAGGCTACACGTTAAGAATGTTGTACAGGTTGCCGGGCGGTGGTGGCGCACGCCTTTAATCCCAGCACTCGGGAGGCAGAGGCAGGCGGATCTCTGTGAGTTCGAGGCCAGCCTGGGCTACCAAGTGAGTTCCAGGAAAGGCGCAAAGCTACATAAGAGAAACCCTGTCTCGAAAAAATCAAAAAAAAAAAAAAAAAAAAAAAAAAAGAATGTTGTACAGGGGCTGGAGAGAAGATGGCTCAGCAGTTAAGGGCTGAGTTAAGTTGGCTGCTCTTCCAGAGGACCTGAGTTCTGTTCTCGGCAACCACATGGCGGCTCACAACCATTGATAGTAGGATCTGTGCATGCAGATAGAGCACTCATATACAAAAAAAAAAAAAAAACACAACAAATAAATGTTAAAAAAAGAAGGTTGTACAGGAGCTAGATGGTGGTGGTGGTGCACGTCTTTAATCCCCGCACTCAGGGGGCAAAAGCAGGCGGATCTCTGCGTTCCAGGACAGCGAGGGCTACACAGAGAAACTCCTGTCTCGAAATAAAAATAAAATAAAATAAAAATAAAAATTTAAAAGAAGAAGAAAGGAGAAGGAGGAGGTACAGACTTGTAAGATGGCTCAGTAGGTAAAGGCATGTCCCACCAAGCCCAACCACCTTAGGTCAATTCCCAGGACCCCACAGGTGGAAGGAGCTGGAACTCCTGTACCACACTCCACATAAATAAATAAATACATGTAGTAACTTTTAAAGAAGGCAGAGCAGTGCTGGTAGACAGCAAGAATGTAGCTGGTAGTATGGCCACTGTATGAGTGAGGGACTCACATCTGTAATCACAGCCTTCATGAAGCTCGGGCAGAATGACCATGAGTTTAAGGACAACCTGGGCTAGTTAATGAGTTCCATGCCAGCTTGAGCTACATGGCCAGGCACTGTCTCAAACAGACAGACAGAAAGATGGACAGATGACAGACTTTGTCATACATCTGTCTCATGGCGGAAGCACTCAGGAGATACACTAAGATTTCCACTTAGTTCTTAAGAAACAATAACTGTAGGGACCTCATCCACACACCACACATTCTTCCCGCTTAGACATCATATAACCTGATGGTTTCCTGCACTCGTGGGGTTAACAGCCCTCACCAGAATCAGTTTTCAAACTTTTCTAGCGTCCCCAAAGAAGTGCTGTCCCATCAACATCACCTCAAACTCTTCAGCCTGAGGCAACAGCTGTTCTGTTTCTTGGCTTTGACAATTTGCCTACTTCTAAACATTTCTGATGATTGGAATCACAGGCTGTAAGGCTGCTGAAGACTGGTACTATATGAACTTCTCCTGGGGAGACATGAGCAAACAAGAACTCGTCGCCCCACATATAAAGTCCTGGGTTTGATCCCAGCAACTAAACCAGGTGCACATGGACAACCCATAACTCAGCACCTGTGAGGTGAAGGCAGGAAGATCGGGAGTTGAAGGTCATCATCCTCAGCTACACAGTGAGTTCAAGGCCAGCCTGGGCTACGTAAGATCTAGTCAGTAAATAAACATGCTCCCCATTTCAAAACTCTGAACTTGGTACACTCCGACCTCTACCTCACCAGCCTCAAACATTACTCACCAAGGCTGGGCCCCAGTTTTCTGAGGCCTGATGACTTCTGAATGGAGTAATTCTGATCTCACTTTTCAAAAATAAGAATTATTATTCATATTTACAAAGCTACTGATGTTTTCATTTAGAGCTCATTCCAGTGGAATCTGGTTACATCATAAAATGGTGACAGTCTTGGTAATTGAGTGCGAAGCAAGCCTTGCCTCAGTCTGTGTACAGGTCACTGAGGGCCACTCTGTCTACTTTAAAGAAACAGAATTTCTCCTGCTAAAATAATGGCTGCCAACTTGCAATCTCCATCCTCTCTTGATCCTCCTGCCTCTACAGGAGGGATACAGGATAACGGATGCCCACTCTTCCTACAATGCAAAATGCTGCTGTACACAGAGAGGCCAACTTTACCACAGGGCCACTATGTAGCACCAGCTGGCTGGCCTGGAAGTCACTTTGTAGACCAGGCTGGCCTCCAACTCACAGGGATCTGCTTGCCTCCTCCTCCCCAGAGCTGAGATTAAATGTGTTCACCACCACACCTGGCCCTGCCCCTTGATTTTAAACAAATCTACTTATGCACTAATCATACAGCGCGGGGGGGGGGGGGGGGGGGGGGGGTGGGGTGGGGTGGGGGGGTGGGGGGGGCAGTAGAGGGATCAAGAGTTCAAAGGTCATCCTTAGCTAGAGGCCAGCATGGGCTACATGAGAACTGGTATTTTTTTTTTTTTTTTTTAAAAAAAAGGAAGACAAAGAAAAGGAAAGAAAGTCATGGGAAACTCAGCTTATTTCCCAGAGCAGAGCACTGTGCAGCTGCTGCTGTCTCGGCTGTGGCTTGGGTAGTCCAAGCTGGCCTTGACCCCATTAGGTAGCTGGGGATGACCTTGGACTCCAGATCCTCCTACTTCTACCTCCCAAGTGCTGGGGTCACTATTCCTTATTCTCTACCCCTGTGCAGGTGTGCACCACCAGGCAGGCCTTACCCAACTCTAATGTGGCCCTCGACCTTGGCCCTGAGTCCCCTCTCCTACATCCCATGGTTTGCTAAGCACATTCCACTGCTCTCCCACGCTGTGGCCATGGTAAGAGGAATCACACCATGTTCCCTGAGTATTTAAAATGGAGAGAGAGGTGTCTCACTCACACACACCCATCATCAGAAGCTGAGAAAGGATCAAACTATTTTACTAGCTTCCTAGTCTCAGTTTCTAGAAACTGTTGCTGTCACTTTAAATTTTGGTTTGTTATGGGGATCGAGTTTTACTACACAGCCCACTCTGGCCTCAAACTCAAGGCAACAATCCCCCTGTCTCAGCCTCCCAAGTGCTGAAATTACAGGCACTGTGGCGTTTGTCTGTCTGCTGCATTCTTTTTACTACTCTCTTCCTTCTCCTCAGTGGCTCCTGGATCTGTCATTTTCTGTGTGTAATGTCTGTATGTACTGTTTGTATACGTGCATGTGTGCATGGGTACACATGTACATGTGCAAGATGCATGCAGTGAGAGACTGATGTTAGTGTTTTCTTCACTCTCTTATTAGTTTTTAAGTATTTATTTATTTATTTATTTATTTATTTATTTATTTATTTATTTATTTATTTGGTTTTTCGAGACAGGGTTTCTTTGTGTAGCTTTGCGCCTTTCCTGGAACTCACTTGGTAGCCCTGGCTGGCCTTGAACTCACAGAGATCCGCCTGCCTCTGCCTCCCGAGTGCTGGGATTAAAGGCGTGCGCCACCACCGCCCAGCTTTTAAGTATTTATCAGTCAGTGTGTG
Organism: Peromyscus maniculatus bairdii; assembly: GCF_049852395.1. NCBI lineage: Eukaryota > Metazoa > Chordata > Mammalia > Rodentia > Cricetidae > Peromyscus > Peromyscus maniculatus. Next base: position 37,307,062 of record NC_134874.1, on the reverse strand, counting down.
TGTGTGTGTGTGTGTGTGTGTGTGTACACACGTGGGTGTGCATGTCACAGCAAGTGTGTGGAGGTCAGAGGAAAACTGTGGAATTAGTTCCTCTTCCACCATTCCATGAAATCTGGGATTCAAACTCAGGTCATCTGGACTTGCAAGGCCAGTGCCTTTACCCACAGAGCCATCCCACTGGGCCCCTGCTTTGTGACAGGGTTTCTCATTGAATTTACAGCTCAGCAATTTGGCTGGACCAGCTAGCAGCAGCCCAGAGATCTGCCAACGTGTTTCCAGATCCCCAGCACTGGGATTACACGCATGTATGTACCACTGCACCAAGCTTTTCATGTGGGTTACCAAGTAGTCTCAGCACGTAGTCCAGGCTGCCCTGGAACTCTGTAAACAGACTCATCATGAACTTGCCATCTTCCTGCCGCAGGCTCCAGGTGCTAGGGTTGCATGTGTGCACCACCATGCCTGGCCACAGGTCCATGTTCAAGAGCCCAGAACTCTGTATTATATGTATGAACTATGTCATACTTCTTGTATTCTAAGGTTTCCCGGTCCCTCACATCACGTGACTTTCCCACTGTTCCTTAGTCTCTAAGTCTGGCTACTCATGTGGTTGCCAGGCACTGCCCCCATGAAGCCTCACCCAGACCAGGGTTTCCCCAGCATCCTTCAGCTCCTGTTTTCACAGACAAGACAACTGGTTCGGTTTGGACCAAACCTGACTACTCTTTTAAACCGCTATGTCACATTCCGCCTGTGTCATTCTTCCATTGTAAAGTGTCCTTTAATTACATAAGACAACAAAACACTGACAGCTTTAGCCCTAACACCCTGGCAGTGCTGTGTGGATGGACACCCACATTTATTGACATAAATGTCTTGACTGACCTGGTAATTGCTGTTCTAGTCACCAGTGACCTACCCTCTCCTTCTAATCACATTTAAGAAGCACATGGTTGAAGCCGGGTGGTGGTGGTGGTGGCGGCGGCGGCGGCGGCAGCACACGCCTTTAATCCCAGCACTTGGGAGGGAGAGCCAGATGGATCTCTGTGAGTTCGAGGCCAGCCTGGTCTACAGCGCAAGATCCAGAACAGGCACCAAAACTACACAGAGAAACCCTGTCTCGAAAAACAAAAACAAACAAACAACAACAACAACAAAAAGAATCAAAGGGGCATGGAGGCATAGGCACAATTTGGAGGCAGGAGAATCAAGGGTTTCAGGCCTCCCTGGTCTGAGATCTTGCCTCTAAAAGTAAGAAAACTAAAAAGAAAAAAGAAAGCAAAGAAAAAACACATGGCTTAAACACTCAAAGCATAGGTGGCCTTGCCACCCCCGTGAGGTGATTTTCTCTGAAGAGGCTTCTGCCTTTAGAAGTGGCCTGGCTGTGGCCATGGCACACACCAAACAGGGGCCTCATGAAAAAGAAGGGAAAGAGAAAAGAAAGAAGGAAGGAAGGAAGGAAGGAAGGAAGGAAGGAAGGAAGGAAGGAAGGAAGGAAGGAAGGAAGGAAACAGTGCCCCAAACCAAAACCACCCTTGCAAAGCTTATTAATTTGTTACTGAAGATTCTGGATAGAGAACATGGGATGTGGCTCATCTGCTGGAAGAGAACACCCAGAGTGCACAAAGCCCAGAGCACACAAAGCCCTGGGTTCATCCCCAACACCGCATAAATCACTCACGCCTCTAATCTCAAACACACAGAAGGTGGAGGCAGGAGGATTTTGAGTTCCAAGTCAGCCCAGGCTACATGGTGATCCCATATCACAAATCTAAAATTAAATAGTCTTTAAGTGACAGAGACCACTAAACACAGAAGCGCTGCCCAAGGCAGGGATGAGGCCCTCATGTTCCAGGTTGCTGTCCCAAAGCCACTAGCTTGTCAATTCTCATACAAACTCAGGAAGTTCCCAATTGTGTGTTAAGAGACAAAAATGAGAGCTGGAGAGACGGCTCAGTGGTGAACAGCACATACTGGTCCTCTGGCCTGAGTTTGGTTTTCAGCACCCATGTTAGGCAGAGCACACAACCTACTGTAATGCTAGCCAGCTCCAGGGGTCCAATACCCTCCTGCAGCCAAGGGCATTCACACTCATGTGTGCACACACAATTAAAAAGAAATGCTTTTTTAAAGAGGCAAAAATGAATTAACAGATAGATAAAACATACATAATCACACGGCAGCTTGTATCTAAACAGACTTGCCATGTCAAACCACAGCACAGGGCGGAGCTAAACCCAGCACAGGAGTGAGCTAGCAAAACACCTCTCCCCGGCCCTTACACCTTCCCAGGCAAACACAAACACTCGAGCTATTCAAACACCACTAAACTGACAGAACTCGGGTTCTTCATGCATCAAATGACAACGGAACAGAAACTCCTGTGAACTCCTGGCACGGAAGTGTGGAGCGCTGAGCTGCACTTATACTCCAGAACCTGCAAGGGGAGGTGGAGCGCAGTAGCAAGACCGCCTGGGTTCCATGCTGGGCCTGAGGCATCTGCCCTTGCCATCCCCACACCCTACCCATTACTGCCACCTGCGGGCACCTACATCACTTCATAAGCACTTTGGGGCCAAAGACATGGCTCAGTGGAAGATGACTTACTTACTTACTTACTTACTTACTTACTTACGCACGCACGCACGCACGCACGCACGCACGCACGCACTAAACTGTATTACAAGTTCCTATAAAGCACTTCTACAGGCTCTCAAAGGAGGAGGCTGCCTAAGAGACCAGGACAGGACTCCTTCTCCAGCTCCGTGGGCTACAGCATGTGATTCAGTGGTTCGTGCTGGCTTCTACCCTAGTACCAGGAAGCCAATCTCACCAGACCCGGGAACCTAATCCACTCTGCCTCATCACCGAGCACCACTGTTCTCCTCAGAGGCTGAAAACAAGTCCCCTGCCGCCAAATCACCTGCACCAGAAAGAGGGCTGTGGCTTCCCTCCTCACAGGTGTGTCCCGACAGCCTGGTATAATGCTTGGTACACAAAAGTGACTTTAGAAACAGTTTGTCCCTGGACAGATGGACGGACTAGGCGGTGACCCAGTACGGTTCCCTGTAACTGCCTGTCCACCAAACAGACTCAAGAGGGAGGGCAGAGCCTGTCTTCTGGCACAGGGCCAGCACAAACCCAGGCTCAATAAATGCTGGTGACAAATCTGTGAGAGTCTCCACAACGACACACCTGGGTCCCATGACATCTTCCTCAAGAGCAGAGGTCAGAGCTTGGTGGTCCTGCATCCTGCCCTCCAACAAAGTTTATTCAGCATAAGCTGCCATTCTTAAGGCAGCATTAGTGGCAAGAACTTTGCACTAGCCAAAGAATGCTCTGCAGCTTCAAACCCGAGGCGCCATTACAGTGAGGGAAAGAAAGTATGCATCCAAAGGATGCAGTAAAGTCCCAGGGACGCTTGGGACTTTGTAAGAAAGTCTCAAGGGGCGGCAGAGGCGGTGGTGGCGCACACCTTTAATCCCAGCACTCAGGAGGCAGAGGCAGGAGGATCTCTGAGTTCGAGGCCAGCCTGGGCTACAGAGTGAGATCCAGGACAGAGAGAAGCCCTGTCTTGAAAAAGCAAAAAAGTCTCACGAATGGATAGCGCCATTTTCACACCTTAAGGAACGCTCTCCCAGGATCTGTCAGGACACTGACTTCTAAGAGTTTACTGAGGAGGGAACCCAAGGCCTACGCACAGCAGACAAGCCTTCTGAACCATGCCCAGCCCCTGGCGGGAGGGGGATGGGGGGGTCCTAGGAAGGCAGGTGCTCTACAGCTAGGCCGTGCCCCAGTCCCTCCCTAGGGATTCCTGGAAGACACCCTATTGCTGCTTTTTAACCCTGGATCTGGACCTTGAAAGAGGACAGCCTTTCCTGAGGAAAGAAGTTGGCTTCGCAGGCTTCAGTCTGCAGAGATCCTGTGTTCCTTACATTTCTTCCAAGCATCACTGACCTTACCCCGCGGCTCTGGGAGATGTGAAACCAGCCTCACTTAGAGCCTGTCTCAATCGGACATTTCCATTCATGGTGGTTTGAAGGAGAACGGCCCCCATGGGCTCATACATTTGAATGCTTGGTCTGCAGTTGGCTGAAATGTTTGGAAAAGATTAGGAGGTATGTCACTGGTGGTGGGCTCTGAGGTTTCAAATGCCCAAGCAAGCCATTTCCAGTTAGCACCCCCACCCCCACCCCCCACCCCCGCTACTGTGTGTGGATCAGATGTGAACTCTCAGCTACTTCTTCAGCGCCAGGCCTTCCCCTGCTGCCATGTTCCCGGCCATGATGATCGCAGACTCGAACCTCCTGGAACCGGGAGCCCTAAATTAAATGCTTTCTTATATAAGTTGCCTTGGTCATAGTATTTTGTCACGGAAACAGAAAAGAAACTAAGTAACTCATACCATCCCAGGTCCTGTCTCTCTCTCCCACTGAGTCTGAACAGGGCATTTCTCAACTGTGGTCAACAAAACCAGGGCATTCATAGGTAAAAACAGATTTCCTTGCCTTGGACTAGAGGATTAAAAACTTGTGTTTTGTCAGAGAAAGTTTTGACTAAATACTATAACTCAGAAGTATTCAGAGGTCAGTTAGCTATTGAATGCTGTCTCGATGTAATTTATTTCTCCTTCCCCAATGTCACTAATTCAAATGCCACACGTAGGACAGTGCTTATTAATCCCACCAACTCATCCCCCAATCATTAGCTGTCTCCTATCTCCTAAAATGCTCAGGGTAAGTCTACAACCAGGAGCTAATGAGCAGTTTGCAAAGCAGGTGCTTCCAACACCACCCTGGGGAGCAGTCTGTCGCCCAGACAACCACCTGACCCTTCCATGCCCCCGCCCAAGTAGTCAATGAAATCTATCAATGGAATGCGTGGGGCTGCTGGCACATCCTGTTATGTGAGAATGTAAAAATACAATCTACTTCCCTTCAGTGGAGCTCGTCACAGCAAGTAACACGCATTAGCTGCTCAGTTACGTTAAGCAGGCACTGTCCATGCAACACCCGCCCACCATCATCAGAGTTCCATGAGGTGGTTACTACTCTACAGCCATTTAACGGATCACAGAAAACTAAGGCTTACAAGCCTAAACAGCTCAGGCTGGGGATCTATCTGCTAGAATGCTTGCCCAAAATACACGAAGTCATGGGTTCCATCCTCAGCATCACAAAGGCCAGGCGTGATGCATGCCTGAAATGCCAGCGCTTGGGAGGTGGAGGCGGAAGGATCAGAAGTTCAAGGTCTATGTCCTCAGTATGTGGTGAACTGGAAGCCAGCCTAGGCTATGTGAAACCTTGGTGGGAGGCAGGGGGCGAGCTTAATAAGCCACAGTTAGGAAGAGCTGTGGGTTCTGGGCAGCAATATATTTTTACATTTAACCAACAAGTCACCGGAGGTGGGCCACACACCAAGGTCTGATGGGAGCTCTGAGGACACCAGCACCAGCAAACACAAAGGCTGCTTGTCCTTGCCAGGCCCCAAGGGCTGGACTTTTAAGCAAGGCAAACTAAGATCACTCTCAATTTTTTGTTTTTTACTTCTACAACTGCTTAAAACTGACTTCTCAGACTTGGACTGGCCTCTTAAGGTTGTATGGTATAAAACTAAATCTTCCAGAAAAGCACAGAGCTTTAACCCCTACCTGTCTTTCAACAGACAAAGTGGATCTGATCATCACCCTAGGAGATAATCAAATTAATTCCACCCCCAGGGTTATCAGAGAGAAGACGCTCTCTTTAATCCAAACCTCCCGACTATGCTCTTGTTTGTTTTTTTGCTTATAAAATATCTCTCACTATTTAGCCCAGGCTGGCCTACAACTTGAAGCCCCCAGCCTCCAAAAGTCCGTCACCTTCTGGAACAGTTCCTCTACCCTTCTTCCCTGAAGAGATTTTGGAACACCTAAGCACTCAGGGCGATCTCGCACACTGTAGAATTATTTAGGTGGCCATCACGCAAACTTGAGTGTAAGTTGGGGAATACACATCAGAGTAGATAGGAAAATGGCAGCTCAGAGATCAAAGCCACTGCTCAAGATGTCCCAGCAGAGCCAATGACTGATGAGCACTGGTCTATTTGGGGCCATGGCTCAGCATAGGAAACTGCCAAGCTTGGGGACCGGAATTTGATCCCAAGACTCACAAGGTAAAAGAGAAAATCCACTCCTGCCTGTTGTCCTCTAACACCATAAGCACATGGTAGCATGTGCACCCCTCCCCACCAAAAGTAAATTATATATATGGCTCTTTTTTAACTGATCCGCCCTATGAGGGAAAGACACTGTAGGTCACTGAGGTCTGCGGTGGCACTAAACAATGAGTACTCAGAATGGGACAATGTGTCACAACATTAAAGAGTTCAAATCGCTGTGGCCATGGACTGAATGACAAGATCCTTCAAAAGTTTCTTTTAGCTGATCATAGTGGTACATAGTCATTGGAAATGCATGTATGAAGAGTGCATATATAACATGTTCACAGTATCACTCGAGGGTCACAGGCAAGGCCAAGGGACCACTGAGATAAACCTCAGTGCACAATGCATACAAAAGGAGCCAGGCACGGCCATAAATGTTTGTAACCCCAGACACTGGGAGGCCCACGTAGGCTCAAGAGTTAAGGGCCAGCCTGGGAAACACAACAAGACAGACAGCATCTCAAAACAAAAAAAAAAAAAAAAAAAAACGAGAGAGAGAGAGAGAGAGAGAGAGAGAGAGAGAGAGAGAGAGAGAGAGAGAGAGAGAGAGAGATAGATATCAATGGGCTGGAAAATGGCTCGGCGGTTAGAAAACTGTCTGCTCTCCCAGAGGACGCAGGTCCAATTCCCTAGCCCTTTCCTGGCCTCTGTCTGTACTGCGCGCGCACACGGTACTCATACTGGCAGCATCGTGCCCAAGGCTGAGGAGTCACTTAACAGCTCCTAAGCGCCAGCCTGCAACGTTTTACACAATGAAGCAAGGCGATACTAAGCTTTAGCCAAAACAGCCATCAACGTCCGTGAGTCTGTCCACACAGATATAAAGAAATGAGACAGGGGCTGGAGAGATGGCTCAGAGGTTACGAGTCCTGGCTGCTCTTCCAAAGGTCCTGAGTTCAATTCCCAGCACCCACATGGTGGCTCACAACCATCTGTAATGAGATCTGGTGCCCTCTTCTGGCATGCAGGCAGAACACTGTGTACATAATAAGGAAATAAATCTTAAAAAAAAAAAAAAAAAAAAAGAAATGAGACAGTAAAGTAATAAAGGGAGACATCCCGAGTGTGCAGAGATCCCCCAAATCGATGAGGCTGACCCCCCCTCAGGACACCGCCAACGGCCTGCCACCAAAGCAGCATGGGCAGGCGGAAGAAGGACACACCACCCCAACCAACACAATCCACAGCAGCCAGGTGGCCACTGTCGGTCCCACTGCGGGTACATCACGTGACATGCTGGGTGACAATGGGGCCCCAGGGGTCTGCCTCCTACAGTCTCACAGTGAAAAGACATCCCACAAACTCCAGCTGAGTAAGTCCACAAAGCACCCAGCTAGCTCCTCTAGAAACTGCCCAGGCCCCCAAACAAGAAAAGGCTGAGAGCCTGTCCCCACAAAAGGAGTCCAAGGGATGAAAAAGAACATTCTGAAACACTAGGGAGACCTGAACACAGCAGGCCTCCAGCCGACAGTAAGGTATTAATACTGGTTCACTGATTATGAGAGAGCTCACGTTCCTGTGAACTGGGGAAGCTCCCAGACGCGTGCACTATTATCTGCCAATAACTTGGAAATACTAAAATATCCTTAAGACGTAAGTCTGTTGATAAAAACAGAACAGGTGGATAGTATGACCCACTTTGGAGGAGAGGATAAATTGCTCCTCCACGATGGCTAATACACATTGCAGCACTGTATGATGCAATGCATCCTTAACACTGCATGAACTTGGCACAGAGGCACACACCTGCAATAACAGCATGAGATACTGACTGAAGGAGGATTAGAAGTTTGAGGCCAGCCTGGTCTACAGAGAGTTCCAGGACAGCTTGAGCTGTTACAGTGAAACCCTGTCTAGAAAACCCAAAAGAAGAAGAAAAGAAGAAGAGGAGGAGGAGGAGGAAGAGGAGAAGAAGTTGTTCAAGTTCATCCTCGATGACATGAGTTTAAGTCTAACTTGGTCTACAAAAGACACTGCATCAAAAAAATAAAATATAATATAAATTAAAAGAGAGGCCAGTGAAATGGCTCAGTGAATAAACACATCTGCCACCAAGCCTGATGAGCTGAGTTCAATCCCGGAGACCTCCTCATGCACACCACAGCAAATGCATGAGCACATATACATGTGCTGGGTGTGGCGGAGCACGTCTTCAATCCCAGCACTTAGAAGGCAGAGGCTACCGGTTCTCTGTACACTGGAGGCCTACATAGTAAGTTCCAGGCCAGCTAGGGGTACATAGTGAGACCTTGCCTCAAAAACAAAAACCCATATCTGGACATAAGCGTACATACCTATAATCCCAGCAGAAGTAGTACAAGTATTGGAAGTTCAAGGTTAACCTCAGCTACATAGCAAGTTCAAGGACAGCTTAGGCTATATGAAATTGTTTTTTAAAAAAGTTGGTAATGACATTAAGTAATACAGCATAATTTTCTTACTCTGTTTAAGGCTATAATTCTTAAATTTCCTTCAAAAATGACTATATGAAAAACATTTGCCAGGCAGCACACACCTTTAATCCCAGCACTCGGGAAGCAGAGCCAGGGGGATCTCTGTGTGTTCGAGGCCAGCCTGGGCTACAGAGTTCCAGGACAGGCACCAAAGCTACACAGAGAAACCCTGTCTCAAAAAACCAAAAAGAAAAACCTTCATGAGAAAAACTTACTTTTCAATTAAAAACATTAGTGACTTTGTGGGAAAGGAGAGGGCCAGGAGCTGTGTTCCTGTCGGCTTCTTAGCCGGTCGTCAATGCTGTGCCTGCTCCCCCTCTGCAGTCTGCGCTCGGGTTATTAATGTGCATTCACATTCTCGCCATCGGCCAACTCAAAGGGTGGCTGTGGCGCTGTTGTAGGCTGATGTGTAAATACACACAAGAGAACAAAGCATGTGAAACGGGATGAGGTTCAAGTCAGTAAGAGCAGACGAGCGAAGCACCCCAGACTGGCCTCAGTGTGCACTCTTTCAAAAACTGACTCACAAAGTAGTCTGCACAGGGCTGACGACGTCCGCTCGCTTGTCCTGCTAACCCTGCTGCTTTTTCTCATTTAAAAAGGAGAACAGGCTGAGTGAGAATGTGTTTGCCTCCTCTGCCCAGCCACCCCAGCACCAAGGGGAAGTGTGTGAGCATGCTGGTACCCTAAGTCTCACTTCCTACTGAACGGGGGCCCAGATGAGGAGGCGGAGGCTGCCAGGCCGGCAGTATGCTGCCGTCGGCCACCTCACTGTATAATGAAGGTGGCAGGACAGAGATCCTCCATACATTCCCAGAGCTCCACTCACAGGCAACACTCACAGCATGCCTAGGTGGGTATGTGGGCAGAAGAGGTCTCAGGAGGGATGGTGTGGGGCACAGGATAGTATCCTGTGTGATTCAAGAATAGCACATCAACAGAACACCTCCTCCTGATTCTCATGCACTTGACCGAGAGGCAGGAAATCCCAGCTGCAGAGTGAATGCAAAACTCTCCCACAGAAGTCACAGCATAAAAGAAAAACATCAACTCCATCAGCTATAATCAACCTATGTACGCATCAGGAGATTTTTAAAGCTTTAGTGCAGCTCTTGGATTAAAAAGAAAGGCGATAGGGAGCTAAGAGCCGTGGAATACAATAACAAAATCCCACCTCAAATTGCAGGGGCAAGTTTCATTCAGTAGAAACCAGCAAGGGAGCTAGGGGTGGCTCAATGGTCAGAGCATTCGTCACACAACCCTAAGGACCAGAGTTCAGAACCTCCAGAACTGGCAGAAATGCTCAGTGGTCATGACAGCCAGCCTGCAATTCCTGCCTCAGAAGGAGAACCAGGATCCCTAGAGCAGACAGGGCACATGAGTGAGTTCTGGCCTTGATTCATAGACCCTCCCTAATGAATGAGGCAGAACACATAGAGGTTAATTCCAGACATCAACCTTGGGTCTCCACATGTCTGTACACCCATATGGACAAATGGACGGACACACACACACACACACACACACACACACACACACACACACGAACATATGCAAAATCAAGACTACACAGATTTAAAAAAGAAAAAGAAAAAGAAAAGAAAAGAAAGTCAAAAAGCCAGGGGATAGGGTGGGGGCAGTAGTGCATGCCTATAATACTAGCACCCAGGAGGCTGAGATAGGAGAATGGTGAGTTTAAAGCCAGCCTGGGCTAAGTTATAAAACACTGTCTCAAACAACCAACCAAAACAAACCCAAACATTATAAACAGATTAACTAAATCCTCTAAGTAAAGAGCAAATAAACCCATATAAAGCTGGCAAACAACCCGAACCGATTTAAAAAAAAACAAACCAGACTACAGTGGACTAACCATCAAATCAGGGACCAGGTCCTGATCTAAAAGGCTAGGCTAGGCAGGTACAGTAGTGTGCTCCTTAATCTCAGAACTCAAGAGGCAGAGGCAGGCAGATCTCTGTGGGCTGGCTTCGAGGTCAGCCTGGTCTATACAGGGATAGCCAGGGCTACAGCTACCCTGTCTCAAAACACCACCATAGTCAGGCCTCAGCACATAGCACACTGCAACACACAAAGAAAGTAAAAATGTAACAAAACATTTTCTAAAGATTAGGTAAAATAAAACAAAAAGAACAAATGTGTGCCAGTAAGCTCGAGAAAAAAGAAATCACAACATCTATAAAGACCAAAACCAGGGGCTGGGGCTCAGTCGTTGCGAGAGTGAACCACTCTTACAGAGGATCCAAGGCGGGTTCCCAGGGTTCCGAGCACACGGGTCCGGCAGTTCCCAAGCCTCTAGCTTACCGGGCACCTACACTAATGTGTACACACCCACCCACAGGCTCCCATACATGCACAGAATTAAAGTCTTTAAAAAGATAAAGACAAGCCAGGCAGGTGGATCTCTGTGAGTTCGAGGCCAGCCTGGTCAGCAGAGTGAGTTCCAGGACGGCCAGGGCTACACAGAGAAACCCTGTCTTGGAAATCAAAAGGAAAAAGAAGAAGAGGAAGAGGAAGGAGAGGAGAGGAGAGGAAAGGAAGAAGGGAGGGAGGGAGGGAAGGGGGGAAGGGAGGGAGGGGGGAGGAGGGAGGGAGGGAGGGAGAAAGCCAGTTAAAGAAGAACTTTTACAAAACTTCCCTGGGGCAGGCTAAAGGAAGGAGGACAGTGGGAGCCGGGGGCAGCAGGTGTGGCTCCTTCGGGGTGAGGGAAACGCTCTGTAGTTGACTGTGGTGGTGTGGCTTTGGGATATACTAAAACCCACTGGCGGGGACACTAAAAGGGTGACATTTTATGGCATATATTATTTATTTATTTATTTATTTATTTATTTATTTATTTATTTATTTATTTTTGGTTTTTCGAGACAGGGTTTCTCTGTGTAGCTTTGCGCCTTTCCTGGAACTCGCTTTGGAGACCAGGCTGGCCTGGAACTCACAGAGATCCACCTGGCTCTACCTCCCGAGTGCTGGGATTAAAGGCGTGCGCCACCACCGCCCGGCGGCATATATTATTTATATCTCAATTAAAATGTTCCCAACCAAGACAGAGCAGTACTCAGCACTGTGCCGTGCATTACCCTCCACAGGCTTTTGAGGCCAATGTGGAAGAGACACTGGTACCACACTGCAACTTTTAGTTTTTGAGATTGAGTCTTGCCTCATCATTTACATGGCTCCAGGGACTTGGATCAGGCTAGGACAGTGAAGAAAGACAGACAGACAGATACACAGAAAAGCTGGGACCAGGTGGACTGGGCTCTCTGATGGAGAAGTTGCAGCACCCGGAGGCTTAGTGTGTGAGTTGGACAGAGTCTGGATTGCTGCAAACAGAAAGACAAGGAGGCAGGCTAAGTCTATACAGCTGAATAAGAAGCAGGTTTAGCTAATCTCAGCAGGAACAGTCCCTACAGGGGAGCAGTCTTCAGGCCAGAGACATCCAGGGGTAGAAAGCTATGGTGGATGTTTTCTGCACACACTCTCTTAACAGCCACACGTGGGCCAGAAGGTAAGACTGCCACGGGCCTAAGGCTAGTGTCCTGGACATGCCCATCTCCACTCATGTCAACAGCACACACCCACTCACACCCACTCAGGTCTTCACACACTTTCTGATCCCCAAAGAGTCTAACACACCTCAGGTTGGCAACAAACTCTTCATATATCTGAAAATGACTTTGAACTTCTGGTCCCCCTGCCTCCATTCCTAAGTGCTGAGATTTCAGGCAAGTGCTACCATGCTAGTTTTTACTCAGAAACAGTAACTTCTCTTGAGTCAGTCTATTAAGAAAATTCAAAGTAATTGACTAGACTATTAAGCCACGGGAAGAGGAGAGCGAGCCTCTGCTGCATGCTTCTGTCAATTATTAAATGGAATGTTGATCGAGTAGCATTTCAGATTGACAGATAAATAGCCTGACCACTAAGTAAACCACTGAAGTCTTGATCAAGATTTGAACTATCCCTGCTATGTTTACTGAATTATACTTCAACAAAATCCTCCACAATTCCCAAGACTCTCTACTGCCTAAAAACTGCTTCCCTTACAGTTCAAGGCTTAGACTGTCGATGGCCCTCATAGTCTCTTGGACCAAGTGTGATTTTTCTCTCTAAACACACGTCTGCAGATGCATACACACAGAGCATATATGAGGAGGTGAGTTCCAGGGGCCTCCCACCTACTGTTTCAAACAGTCTTCACTAGCCTGGAACTTTGCTGCACAGGCCAGCTTAGCTGCCCGCAAGTTTCCAGGGCCCTGTCTGTCTCTGCCTCCCACCTCATGCCACTGGGGCTGCAGAGACTGCAGCACTGGCTTTTTACTTTGGTTCTGGAGATGCAAACTTGGGGTCTTCGTGAGCAACTTCCAAACTGAGCCATTTCCCAAGTCAGTGACTCTGAATCTCTCAGTTTTGGGTTCACAAAACAACTAAGTAGAGGATAGGGGAGCAGAAACCATCCACATGCCCATCATGTGATTAGGCAGAAACCAAATGTGCTAAATCCATCATAGAATACTACTCAGCTCCAAAAAAGGAAGGTATATGCCATATGTGGTATGGTGATGAACAGCTGTAATCACAACACTTGGGAGATTTAGGCTGGAGTATCATTAGTCCAGGCTAGCCCACACAGCTCAAGATTCTGTCTCAAAAAAACCAAAACCAAAAACAAACAAAAAAACCCACCAAGGGAGGGATACTAATATGACAAATATATGCAAAAACATGGATGGACCTTCCATAGCCTGAGCAAATTCTGGAAAGGCAGAAGCAGTGGACACAGATCGCATGATTCCACTCAGAGGAAATATCCCGAGTAGACAAGCAAAACCTAAGAACATATGAAGTAGATTAGTGACTGCTAGTGGTTTCACAAAGGAGAACAGGAGAGGACTCTGAATATATTAAAAAAAAAAAAAAAACAGAATAGGGGACTGGAGAGATGGCTCAGAGGTTAAGAGCATATACTGCTCTTGAAGAGGACCAGAGTTCAGTTCCTAGCTCTCACAATGGGCAGCTCACTCCTGCCAGTAACCCCAGTCCCAAGGGTTCCACCTCCCTGGGAACATACTCACACGTACATTAACTACTAAAAAGACTTTTTCTTTAAAGACTCCTGAAAAAAATACTGAAATAACTTCAAGGTGTGAAGCTGACCTCAAGTGGAGAAGCTTATGGTCTAATTAATTATATTTCAGTAAAAATTCATACCCAGGGCTGAGACCACAATAGGAACAAAACCCTGGATTCTGTCTACGGCACCACATAAACCAGGCATTCTAGTGCACAACTATATCCCAGCACCAAGGAGGTAGAGGCAGAAGAATCAGGAGTTCAAGGTCATCCTCATCTACAAACCAACCTAGACCAAAGGAGTCCCTGTCTTAAAACAACAAACAAAAAGTAACAGTGACTTGGAAATTACTATCAGCAGCATTTGCTTCTTCTAAGAGAAGCCCTTCAGTCTTAGGGCATTGTACTGATAGGCACTGCAGATGGGCGTGGGTAGCTGCACAGACGCCCTCATCGGGTCTCCCCATTCACCATTGTAACAGCTCTCCGTCAGGCCTGTCCTGATCAGCCCCAGCAACTCTCCGGGCTGGACGGCCACAACAGGCACTGGCACCTCTTTGCTCTAATTCATTTTCAACATGAAATAATGATTTGTTGGGTAAGTGAATAAAGCACTTCATTATATAATATCCCCAACAGCCAGGATTAGCACCACCCACAAAACAATGTAAATTAAAAAAATAATAATAGTGTAAATTGAGTCTAAACACCTAGCACCCGGCACCCACTTCCCACGTGATCACCCATAATCCCTAAGCCTTCCCCCAGGCAGACCGCCAGGTGCACGCATCTGTATGTACTGATGTGTGTAGGTGCCTACACACCTACACACACTGTGTATGCACACTGTCATGTACACACATACAAACACACTCCGGTGTGTATATACCTCTGGGTCCCCAGAACTGTCACACGGCTCTCCAACATGCTCTTCCATCTAGCGTCTACTACCTGCTCCTCTCTTGTCCAGACCTTGCCCCTTCCCCTGTCATCTGGCCTTCTGGCCCTGCAATGTCCCTTGTGTCTTTATTAGTTACCTATACAGCTCTGCAAGCAGACTGATTTTTTGACTCCCTTGATGCAGAATCTTCAGCAGGCAGGGGTCTGTCTAAGGTAATGAACCCTGACAAGTGGGATGAAGTTTCAACAGGAGCTGCAGGCAGACAGCAAGAATTCAGAAGAACCTGGGCTAAGGCTGTAGCTCAGCTTAGTATGCATAAAGCCCACCGCCTGGGTGTGGTGGTGGCCACCAGAAATGCCAGCACTCAGGAGGGGACAAGAAGAATCAGGAATTCAAGGCCAGCCTGGGCTCTATGAGATCCTCTCAAGACAAAACAAAGAGCTGTGGTGAGCGTGTTGTAATGGGACCAGGAAGTTTGCTTCAGTTTGGGAGTTTGTTTTTGTGGAAGTGAGACAGGTTATCTGCAGGGGTGGGTGGATCTGGGACAGACAGAAAGCATGCGGTACAGGAAATCAGACATGGCGGGCAGACCCCAGGACTCGCCTGCCCGTTTCTTACACACTATGAGGTAGATGAGGTAGAGTTACAGCTCAGAGATCTAACTGATGAGGCTTTGGTGTGGCCCAGAATACTCAAGGCTTCAAGTTCAATCCTCAGCAACCCCTCCAAATCGTAAAGCAGTGGAACCAAAAGATGGCTCAGTGAAAAACATGATGCTTGCCACCAAGCCTGATGACCACAAGGTGGAAGGTGAGAAGCAACTCCTGAGGACTGTCCTCTGGCCTTCCCACGTGTGCTGTGGCAGGCACATGCCCTCCCCCTGCCACCACAATAAAATAGATCTATAAATGTAAGTTAATAATTTTTTAAAAGGTACGGTACAACTGATCAGTGGGTTGTTGTTGTTGTTTTCTGAGGCCTTTAGAAGCTTTCCCGGCAGGCCCAGTCAATGAAGGACACACACCAGGTAACTCCGCTCGCTCCGCTGTCAAAGGCCTGCTTCCCTCTGGGACGCAAGGCGAGCACTTCTGCATACCCAGCTATGTATAAACCCTTTTATCTTATCCTGCATGCACACAGCCTTTCCAAAGAGTAGGCCTTCTACTGACTGAAAACCAAGTAATCACTGGTCAAACAGGTTGATCCTGGCTGAAAAGCTCCAAGTCCACCCGCCCCTCCCCCTCCCTACAGCAGAGGGAGGCTGAGGCATCTTGTGGAGGGACAGAGCCCTTGTCTTTCCTGCCACATAAACTGTTGACCTCAGACGATCAACTCCCCAGCCCACCACACTTAGGGATGGATGGATGGACAGACGGATGGACTGAAGGACAACAGAAAATTCCACATTATGAGAGAAACACAGTGTTCACTAACTTTTCACAACCACTGGTAAATCCAGCTCGGGATGTCCAACGCCCTCTTCTGGATTCAGCAAGTACCTGCTGTCACACGTACAGACACATGGACACACAATTTAAAGTTAATAAAGTAAACCTTAAAAAAGAAAGAAAGAAAAGAACGCCCAATGACTTGAATGATTTGGGATTAGGATTCTTTTTCTTAAGTTCATAGGAAATACCTTTCTGCCATGACACGCCTCTGCTGCCCGTATGCTGGTCTCTGCAAGAGTTCACCCCTACAGAGGCTCCCAGCAGCTCTTGCCTCAGTTGGCAAACTGTGCCCAGTTTCATACAGAAAGTTCCACTGGCCCTCAGTTACACTCAGGGGCTTGCTTGGTATCTATGGCTACAACACCAAAATTGAGTAGATGCAATAGGGACCATATGGCTACTGAGCACACAATATTTACTATCCAGGCATTTTAGGAGTTTGTATGTAAACCCCAAGAATCTAAGGGAGACACATTCCCAAAATACTGCACCAGCTTTTGGGTACTTATTTGTATCTTTACATAATTTGAAACACACAATTTGGAATAGTGCATACAATGTGTACCCACCAAACTTGGACCAGATGTAAGTACAATGCAGTCGAACCACAGGCAGCCCAGGAAGCATTTCTCTCAGGTTGCTGTGTGGGCATCAACTGGAAAATACTTGCAGGATAAGGGGTAGGAAATGAGGGGACACTTGCACGAGTCTCCCTGAGAATCTGGACTCCCACGGGTCAGCTGGCCTGGGCTCAGACTGACCCTGTGAGAATGCTGGGAGGAAGAGAGGAGCGGAGCACCTTCTCGAGACCTCATACACCCAAAGAGCTGCGGCGACGCAGGAAATGGGATGGCCCTAATCCATTCCACCTGCAGACCTCAGCCATGCCAACGTTTGAAACCACCCCCCAGGAAAGCATCTCTCTGGAATAAGCCAGAACCCACCATGGTGACACATGCAGAGCAAACAGAAAGAGCCCCTCTCAGAGGTGAAAAAACCACCAGCCCCCGCCCCCCATGTCAGCTGTCCACAGGAGGACGGTTCTCAAAGACTCAGGACTTACCAAAGGCAGAAGCCACCCAGGCTAATAAGTACTGGTCTTTGCAACTTTAGGTCTGGACAGCTAGGAAGGTGGCCCAACTAACTGAAGATATCACAGCAGCTCAAAGTCACAGCCTCCTGCAAACACAGCACATGCCCTACAGGTTCCTTCCGTGGCTAGCCCCAGCCAAAGCCACCAGAGTTCTCTCTTTCTAGGCACCCTGTCTTGGACCCTGGACTGTTACGGGTCTTCTGTCTTTGCCACTCAGGATGGGTCACTGGGTTTAACCTCCAGCCATAGGTCACGAAGTCTCCTGTCCACCTCTGCCCTTAATGTGTGGTGGCTCCAAACTCAACCATGCAAGTTCCGGGCCGTACGTGGAACCTCTCACCACAATGCCAGGCCTATAACAAACAGGTGAGGGTTTTGAAATGACTAACTCACGAGTTCAAAACTCACACTTCAGCTCTTTATCAGATGGGCTCCATGCAGGAAATTACTCAAGTCTCCAGATCTTAATCTTCCCACCTGCACCACGAGGATGCTGGTGCTACATTCAGAACAGCAAAAAACTACCGAGTCACTGGCAGCGTGTGTTCCTGGCTGAGGTCAGACGAGGTGCCACTCTACTGGACTCTACTATAAATAAGCCATCTTTCGCTATCTGCCTGGTCAACTTTTTACAGGCTCCTGCTCTGTCCATGTTTAAAACAATCCCCAAAAGTCATACTCAAGTGCCAGGCAGTGTTTCCAAGCATGGATGGCAAGGCTGAGCCATCTCTCCAGCCCCTTGACATGCATTTTTGTTCAAATGATGGATGTGAGTCGCTGTGTAGCTCCTCTGAAAGAGCAATAACACTCATAACCACTGAGCAGCCCTCTCTAGCCTCTAGACACATACTTCAATAGGGAAAAGAAACCCAGCTAACTGGAGCTGAGACAAGAAGCCAAGTCTTCAATTGTGAATTGAGGATATCTAACAACCCTGCTAAAGTAAAAGGCTCAGGGGGCTTCGGATGTGGCGTGGTGGATGCTTGCCTTGCAGACAGTTTTGTCTGGACCTGGATTACCAAGCGGTTAGCCCAGAGTTCAGCCATCATGAATGACAACCAGAGCAGCGTACATTAAACTAAGCTGTCTATCACGCACCTGGTGATGGGAGTACGTCAGGAAGGAGCTCTGCTTTCCTCCGGGAGCTTGGACCTGATGCTCACTAATTCACTGTTCTCAGAGGTAGGGTGTGTGGATCCTAAGGACTGTGAATAATGAGAACTGACCCCCCCTCTCCTCGCTCTTTCCACTGTCTGTCAGAATTGGGTTTATTCCCATCAGGTAATATACACGGACTGTGGTGACATTCCCTGCCCTGACCACACCACATCACCCATGTGACACGTACAGAGGGCTGGGAATGCAGATAGGCCAGAAACAAGCATGACACAGGCAGGCGGCTGTGGACAGAGCATCCCCAGTCAGCCTGTCAGGAATGACAGGGAGAACTGAGCTGCACTCAGAACATACTGCTACTCTCTGCCCACTCCTTCCTGAATGTATGAGCAGCTTTAGTGTTCTTGAAACCATCGTATTTAGGAAATGTTCCCCCAACGTGAATTATGAATCAATCTAATTAAAAGCTGCCTTTAGCTCAGCTCCGTGGGTGAGCGTTGGCTTCACTCTCCTCCCATGTCAGAGGCCCCCACCCACTGTTGCCAGCTTTAGTTACAGAAACCAAGTGAGAACATGCCAAGGAATTGCCACCATAGTGATGTGTGGAGTCTTACCTGGGAGAATAGTGCCAAAATGTCAACAAAATGCAACAAAGCCACTGCCCCATAATGACAATAAATTACTGCATGTGCTCGAGTCTTCTAAAAATGACACCCCAAACCTAAGCAATTCTGCCATTTCCTGCCTAAAATTTTCATCCAGAAGTTATCGTGCACCACGTTAAGTACAGTTCATGCTTCCACTCTTCATATGGGAGAGTTCATTTAAGGAACCTGGCCAGAAAAAGTGGCCCCACTCTAAAATACATACACTGACTATTTTAAAGACTACCTTTTACTCTTTCTATTGTTTATATGTATATGTGTGTCTGTGTGTGAGTGTGCACACATGTACGTGAGTGCACGTGGAGTCACGAAGAGGGCATGGAATCTCTTGTAGCTGAAATCACAGGAGGTTGGGAGCCACCAACATGAGTGCTGGGAACCTGAATGAGGTTCTCCGGAAGAGGAGCAAGTGCTAACAGGTGAGACATCTCTCCAGCCCGGCTACATGTGACAGGAGAAAACTACAGACCCCAGGTTGAATTGAGGTAAGAAGCCAAGTTTTCAATTATGAGTGATAATAAATAAATTTAATACAACAAAAACTTTAGGAGCTAGAGATGTGGCTCATCTGGTAGCCAGCCTGCCTGCCCGCAGAACAGAGGCCCAAGTTCTAGCCTCACCATCACTTTAAGCTAGGTGTGACGCACACCTGTGATCCCAACCCAGGAGTAGAGGCAGGGGATCAGAAGACAGAGATCATCTTCATTACAAAGCTAGCTTGGGCTACATCAGCTCTCATCTCAAACACACACAAAACACCACACCTCATCATGAATAGCTCAATTGAAGTTTATGCACAAAGTCAACACAACTATAAGCAATTAAAAGACAGAAGCCATGTGAGTTGTTCATTTATTTGTTTGTTTATATAATTTGTTTGGTTTTTGGTCTTTTCAAGACAGGGTTTCTCTGGGTAACCATGGCTGTCCTGGAACTCACTCTATAGAGCAGGCTGGCCTCAAACTCAGAGATTCGCCTACCTCTGACTCCCAAGTGCTGACCTAAGGTGTGCACCACCACAGCCCAGCAGGTGAGTTGTTCTTAAACCAACTCTTGCCTGACAGCAGTCTTACATATTTCAGGGGTGCAAACTCAAAATATTAGAAATTCGCTGAGGACTTCATAAATAGCACCTTTTGTTAGACGGGATAGCAACAGAAACAACAACCATAAAGAGAACGGCTCCCATTAGATGGGAATAGCATTGTGTAGCTGATATAAAGTTTGCCTGAAGACTCGAGTGCGGAGCTAAGCCACTAGTTAGCCATAGAGGCCAGGCAGTGGTGGCCCAAGCAGTTGGGATCTCACGACTTTTTTTTTTTTTTTTTTTTTGGTTTTTCGAGACAGGGTTTCTCTGTGTAGCTTTGCGCCTTTCCTGGAGCTCACTTGGTAGCCCAGGCTGGCCTCGAACTCACAGAGATCCACCTGGCTCTGCCTCCCGAGTGCTGGGATTAAAGGCGTGCGCCACCAACGCCCGGCTGGGATCTCACGACTTTAATCTCAGCACTAGGAATAGGGAGGTTTTAAAAAGTTGACTAGCACGGAGGCACCCAGAGAGGCTGGCTGCAGCACATGCTGAGCCCAGCGAGGTGGATGAACAGCAGCACTCCCACAGTATCTACTCATAGGACACTCACTACATAAAATCCAAAGGGCGGGGGTGAGGGGGGATGGCTCCATGGTTAAGAACGCTGGCTGCTCTCTCAAAGTCCCAGGTTTGATTCTCAGCAACTACATGGTACCTTACAACCATGTGTAACTCCAGTTCCAGGGCATCCAATGCTCTCTTCTGTCCTCCCCAGGCACTGCAAACACATGGTACACAGATATACGTGCAGACAAAATACCATACACATTAAATAAATAAATAATCTTTAAAAAAAAAAAAAACTTGAAATGGCCAGGGTCTGACCCTGGTTGATACTCAGCATATGAATAACCATGGCAATTTCACCTCAAAGAGAAAGAGGTGTTACATTTAAATAATGATCATAAAAGGGACCAGCTATTCATATGCACAAAGCAGACTTCAGGGCAAAGCAAATTAAGAGGGGTAAAAACGGATATTGCTTAATAAGAAAAAGATCAGTTCACCAAAGAGTCTGTACTCCTATCGATGTCTGTGCCTAAATCTCAAAATATATAAAGCAAAGCATGACAGAACCCCAAGAGAAATAGAAAAATCTAGACTAGCAGCAGATGCCAACACTGTAATCCCTAGAACTGAAACCATGTTCTCTACACTAGGAACTACACTAGGAAGCAACAGGAGAAGAGAGGAAACTGCAAACACTTGGCTGTTAAACCCCACACTTCTGAATAATCCTTGCACGGCTCATGTGGAGCGCTCAGAAGACAACTTTTGGAGCTCAGTTTTCTCTCTCCACCTTGTTAAGGTGTGGACTCTGTGTTTCTAACAACACTGCATATTTCAGGCTAGCTGGCCCTTGAACCTTAAGGAGATTCTCCTTACTCCACCTCACCATAGGAATGCTGGAATTACAGATGTGCGCCACATCTGCTGTTGTGCTGGGTTCCAGGGCATGACAGCAAATATTTTTACCTGCTGAGCCATCTTGCTGCCCACCCCCGCCCTATAGGAGAAAAAAAATAAGATTAAATGTCTTTATTGGAAAAAAAGAAAAGTCATAAATCATGAGTCTAACCTTATACCGAAAGAAACAAGAAAACAGAGCTGGGCATGGTAGCACACATCTTTAATCCCAGCACTCGGGAGGCAGAAGCAGGGGGATCTCTGTGAGTTTGAGGCCAGCCTGGTCTACAGACTGAGTTCCAGCTCAGCCAGGGCTACACTGAGAAACCCTGTCTAGAAAAATCAAAAAGGAGAAGGAGGAAAAAGAAGAGGAGGAGGAGAAGGAGGAGGAAGAAGAGGAAAATAAGCAAACAAACAAACAAAAAAACAGAGAAACAAACTAAGCTCACACAGTAAGAAACTCTAAATTGAGCTTAAGTGGAATCCAAAAAGAGAAGAGGAAAAAAGAGAGTGGAGGTAACAATGGACAGATCTGTGCCTGGGAATCTCTAAGAAGTGATAAAGCAGGACACAATGGTGCAATCTGTCCATCATCTCTGGGACAGGCTGCCACTGAGTAAATAGGGAGCCTGAGATATGGCTCAGCCTGTAGAACGCTCTGCAGTGTGAGCATGACAACCAGGGTTCAGATCCCCAGCACCGACGCAAAATACCAGCACACTCAATGCCAGGGACACAAAGGCAGACCCCTGGCACTCACTGGCCAGCCCATCAAACTCCTGGTTCTGTGAGAGACTGTCACAAAACAGAAGCGGTAAGTGACAGAGAAAGACCTACACATACATACATACATACATACACACACACACACACACACACACACACACACACACACACACACACCATGAGTCTGTGAGAAGCCCATGCAGAATAAGCAAAAATAAGTATGAACTTGGCTAAAACACTGAACTGCAGATAATGAATCCAGCAAAGCCTATAGTAGCCACTGGAAGGAAAGGTCTTCCCAAGTACCCCTGACCAACTTCCCACGAGCATCCCAAGGCAGCCGCTTGACTTTCAAGAGTCAAGCGGACCTCAGTAAAGATCTTTTGGCCCAATTCTAAATCAGCCATCCAGCAAGTCTTCATCGTTACCATCAGGAGATACTTTTATCTGAAGCATAAAGAAGAGCTCCTAGTTCTGAGCTGTGCTACCATTGGACACAGCAGCTTCCCTGGGGATCATCGACAAGCTGGATAGTTGCCTATCCCTGTTAGAACAGCATCGTTAACTCAAGAGTCAAAGCCTGGAAGTCAACAGTGGAAATGCTCTATTAATAGTCAAGCTAAGGCTCGAAATAGAAGACTAGAAAGGAAGAGTTCACGGCTGCAGTGAGGAGGAAATTGAGACATCTATGCCCTGGGAAGCAACAAGAACATGCAGAACCAGAGAGATACGAGGTCATCCTTCCCAAGTTATCCAGAGATGTCCAGACATGAACAGAGCTCCACAACAAATACTGCACACACTGACATGCCCCTGAGGCTCGTGCGCCCACCTAAGTATGTATCTGTAGTGTGTGTGTGTGTGTGTGTGTGTGTGTGTGTGTGTGTGTGTGTGCAAGCGTGCGCATACACATGCATGCTTACATGTTGCCAGAGACTGATGTGGGCATCTCCATCAGTCCATTCTCCACTTTACTGCTTTGAGATGGAATCTCTCATTGAACCTAGAGCTTGCCATCTGGGCTAGGCTGGCTGGCTAGTAAGCCCCAGGATCTGCCCTGCTCAGCCTCCCCAGCACTGGGGTTACAAGTGCATGCTGCCATGCTCAGCCTTTTCATGTGGATGCTGGGTCCAGGTATAGGTCCTCATGCTCACTCAGCAGGCAGAGTGCTCCAGCTCAAGTTTAAACACCTCAAGACAGTGAATATTCATATCCCAAACCAGACAGAATGCATACTAAACAATGTGCAGTCCATCTTGTAAGTGGAACTCTGACATTTCAAGCCCATGCTAATGGAAGAAGTGATAAACAACGAAAAGTACTCAATTCATATTTTCTTTTTTGTATTGTCACATATATACATAAAAGTTCAAAGACCTTGAATGTGATACTATCATGAATATTTGATTTTTTTTTAAAGGCTGGAGATACAGCTCCGTCGTCAAATACACTTGGTGCTCTTCCAGAGGACCCAAGTTTGATTCCCAGCACCCTGGTCAGATGGTTCACAGCTGTCTACAATTCCAACTCTAGATCTAACTGCCTCTTCTGGCCTCTACAAGCACCTGAAGTAAAGTCAGGAGCAACACACACACACACACACACACACACACACACACACACACACACACACACACACACACACACACACACACACACACACGGGACCCAAAGAATCTAGACAAGAGCACAGGATCCCCTGGAGCTGGAATTACAGGTAGTTGTGAGCTGCCAGCATGGCTGCCGAACCCAGGTCATCTGGAAGAGCAGCAAGTCCCATCGATGCGACTCTAGATTTGAGTCAAGACAATGAACAGCAAGTGAGAGCAGAGTTCTTGCTCTCCAGTCTCTTCCACACACGGCGCTCATGGACAATCTACAGTGTGCGCATATGTGGGCCCCTTTCCTAAGATTCCTGCAAAATCAAACACTAACTTCACTCCAATACAGAAATTTCTCAAAGGACACAGACACAGCAGAGTGCACAGAATGAGTACTGCTGTACCAGTTAACTACTGTATGCCATGAATTACTGCAGTAAATGCATGGCCTTCGTGTTAAGACATGACAAAGCATAAATCTTTTTCAGGTAGATGCTATGTCAAGCACTAATTTCAATCCATGACTCAGGATACTTTAAATATATGTATGGAAACCACAACCTTTTCATAACCAGACTTCACAAACAAAGGGATGCCAACATGTGACAGACACACATTCTCCAACGCTGCACAGAGCTTCCATTTAAGGCAAGGACTGTCTCATCTACGCTTTTCTGTAAACTCGGGACATTGCCTGGTTTGATGGTAACTGCTCTCACAGCCAATGATAAAACACTGAATGACACACAAGCTCAAAGATGGAATCTCTCAGCTGGGCCAGCCTGATCTACATATCGAGTTTCAGGACTGCCAGGGATACACAATCCTAAGGAAACCAAGTAATCTACCCAAGGAGGCAGTGCTAAGGGGTCTAAGTTTGTTGTTGCTTACTTATGTATTTCACAGTGCTGAGGATGTAGTCTCCATACTAGGCAGGTGCTCTACCACTGAGCCACACCCCAGCCCCTCACTGGGGGACTCTAGGCAGGTGCTCTACTACTGAGCCACACCCCAGCCCCTCACTGGGGGATTCTAGGCAGGTGTTCTACCACTGAGCCACACCCCAGCCCCTCACTGGGGGATTCTAGGCAGGTGCTCTATCACTGAGCCACACCCCAGCCCCTCACTGGGGGATTCTAGGCAGGTGCTCTATCACTGAGCCACACCACAGTCTCTCAGTGAGTGCCCCTGCTACCAAGAATCTGAAATCCAGCTTCACGCTGTGTTCATAACCACCAGGTGTACTGCTCTGCTCTTCATACTTGTCTGATAAAGACAGATATTTGAGTTCTAATCACATACATAAGATTTTGCCACACAGCTGGGTTCCCATAAACACTCCTGGTTCCACTATTGCTCCTCTCCCAGGAACGCACTGACTCCAAATCCCAATGACCCCTCTTCCCTCAGCACAAAGGCCAGCTGCTTTCCCAGCTGTGTGCCTCTGCTCCCCTCTTTCCCTGATGTGCATCCCTCCCAGCCCCCACTCCACATCCTTGTGATCTTCTCTCCCTCCTGGACTGTCATCTGCTACTTCCCTGAACCCTTTTCCCAATAGAAAATTCTAGAAAGCCAAGGCTTCCAATCAAGCCTTCTCCTTTATAAAGGGACAGTGCATGAAGTATCTGTCACTTCATCACTACCGAAGTTAGAGGCATCAGGGTGTTGAAACTTCTCCAGAGATGTGATCCCCAAGAAACCAAGTGGAAAATATGGAAAATTTAGGAGAGTCCCACCCATCATTAAATTACTCCAAGTATTCTGTAAATCTGAATTTAAATACCTACCATTAAGACACACTGTGATTTGTGGGACTTTAACATTTATCTCAATGGGTCCTTTTATGGCCTGAATGTGCAGTGTATGAAATGAAGGGCAAAATTTGGGGGAAAGTATTTAAAGTATTTGGTAAACACTGAGAACACAAGGTCACAAAAACCACAGGAAAATGTCCTAAGCTCTGGCTGCCACTATAGTGGGGGTGAATGTGCATGTGGGGGTGGGGGTGGGGATGGGGGGAGGGAGAGGAGGGAGAGCCCAGTCAGACAGGTGGCCAGCTCTCACTCTAAGAACTCTAGGCCTTGGGTTGGGAATGTTGCTCAGCGGGTACAGCACTTGCTGGCATCCGCAAAGCCCTGGGTTCCATCTGCAGCACCACATAAACCAGGGGGAGAGCACTCAGGAGCTAGAGACAAAAGAATCAAAGGTCCGAGGTCATTCTCAGCTACACAGAGTCAGCCTGGGCTATGAAAGACCATGTATTTAAGGGGGTGGAGGAGGCCGTGCCTGGTGCCGGTACACACCTGCAATCTTAGCACACAGCAAGCAGAAGACTCTTGAGCTCAAAGCTAACCTGGGCTACATAATGAGCATACATTTAACCTGATACCCTATCAAAATAACTGGGGATGGGGGTGGGGGGGCAATCAGAGTCTATGAATGAATTCCAGATCCTTCTGCCTTCTTTCCCTTTCAGGTGGCCTCCCTTCCTCAATGACCCCAAAGTTGTCACCCATCACTGCACTGAGGAAGGACCCGTACTTTCCCAGTGTCTTAGAGTTTTCACTGCTTCGATAAAACACCATGACCAAAAGTAACATGGCGAGGAGAGAGTTTATTTCTGTTTAAAACTCCCAGATCATAGTCCAGCACTGAGAGAAATCCAGGCAGGAACCTGGAGACAGGAGCTGATGGAAGAACACTACTTTCTGGCTTGCTCTCCATGGTTTGCTCAGTCTACTTTCTTAAACACCCCAGGATCACCAGCCCTGGGGTGGCGCCTCCCACCATGGGGCTGGACCACCTTACATAATACCTTACGTCGTCTGTCATTAACTAAGAACACGCCCACAGGCTTGCCTCCAGGCCAATGTGATGGAGCCATTTTCTCAATTGAGCTTCCCAGGTAACTCTAGCTTATGTCAAGCTGACAAAACACTAGCCAGCCAGCAAGTAAACGTGGGAAGATGAAAGAAATCCTAACACTGCTTTAACTACCAGCCAACGGAAAAAGTAACATTAGCGTCTGTGACACGCGTTCAACAGAGGTGCATCCCTGTGTCACCAGAAGAAACAGGACTGAACCAAAGTAACCGGTGGCCCACACTGCTACAGACCAAGGGAGAAAGGGATTATCCAAAAAGAAGTGGACACAACAGCCTCACACACACACACACACACACACACACACACACACACACACACACAGGAAGCCACTCACAATGGGCAGTATACTGTTTGAAGAAAACTAAAGCTTGACAATGAAAAAAAAGATCTGAACTTGGAATCACTCCTGACTGGGTTTTCTGGCTCCTCATGACCCAAACACATGAGCTGTTCATGGAAACCCCCGGTCTCATATCCTCTATAAACAGGGACAACTTCCCTTGAACACAGAAAAGGTGAGCGTCAATCCCCAGCAGTTCCCAGTAGCAGCAAGTTTTCATCCAAAAGTTCAGGAAGCAAGAAACTCGGGCTTCCCCTAGGCTTGCTGAGGTTAACTCAAGTGGCCTTTCGTGATCAGAGGTGACCTTTACTGCCTCCTGGGTCTCGGTAACAATAAAGAACTGTTTAAGACAGTTTCTGCTCATCTTACCAGCAAACTTAATTGCATGACACACAACTGTCCCAGAAATTGTCCTGTGACAAGCAACCCAAAAGGATAAAAGACACAGCTGTTTGGATAAGAATCCTCAAAACGTATTGCCCACAGACATCTCCAAACTCAGAGCTTTGAGAAAAGCTATGAAAACCCCAACAGAGCAGAGCAAGTCACCCAAAGGAGGCTGCACCCTGATCACACCTACAGGGCACAGGGCCAAAGCCACGGTGTGGTGTCTGAGCAAGGGGCCCACAACCAGGCACACCCCACCAGGCCCCTGCACCCAACCTATCAGGCTCACTCACCTGAAGAATTGTTCCTTTCTCCACTCCACCCACCCCTGGTACTGAGATTGTAAGCCAGGGTCTCACACATGAACCGAGAACTCTACCACTGATCTACACCCCACAGTTAGTAAACAGTAGCAGCACTTAACACTGGAACAGCCTCCGTGAGCACCCAATGAAGGCCCTCACTGGGCTCCACAGAGACCCTGCCTCTGCATGTCCACCTCACGTGGTGACCTGAGGGAATAGTGAAATACCAGAGAAGTTTAGCTTTGAAATGTCTAAAATAGAAAACATACTGGAGGAGCTAGCTCAGACATCGGTCAGGCAGATTTTATGTAAAGCCACCCAACAAACAAACCAGGGCACTTCTTAGAAAAAGGTTACCATAATGACAACATCAGGCCAACGGGTTGGATATAGAATTGTGCTAGACAGAAACAGAAACTACAGCTCCCCTAGAAGACACCCACCAGAAAGAAAAGAAAAATACTTCCTTTCCAAGAAATCATTTCCTCTGTGCCACAGACACCACACCATGCCGTAATTCACCTCCTGGTGAACATATGATCAAGCACCATGGCCTGAGCTTCTAGGCAAAGGCAAGCTAAGATACGGCAGACTTGACCCGGTCCTTCCTCCAATAAGCTCTAAAGCAGGAACCGGCTCACTCCCTGCTCACTGCAGAGGGAGGGAGGGAGCGAACTGGGGCCCAGCAGCGCTGCCCAGCACACATGGGCTCTGCAAAGACATTTTTTCTATCTAGTCACTGGAGACAGAGCTGCCGGACTACCGTAATATGCACAACTTTATTTGGGCGAAGTTAGCATCACCTGTCATTTAGAACATAACTTATCCTGCCATACTACTAAGAAGTGAATTCACCCTGCAGAAAAGCATTCTGGACACGCAGAAACAGCACATAAAAGGTGGGGCAGGGGTCTTTATACAGTTACTTGCCCATCTGCTCTTTTCCCCAAACCCACTCCGCTATATTCCACTCCGTGTGTCTGCTAGAACCCAACTGGCCGGCTCCTGCAAAGGGAAATCCTCCATTAAATATAATGGTTAATCTTGACTGGACTGAGAAGCGCCTACGAGGGCTGGTGAGACAGCTTGTACAGAGACCTGAACAAACCCAACAGGGTGTCAGGAAAAAAAACACAAAACACAAAACAAAACAAACAAACAAAAACACTGATGCCCAACAGTTGTCTTCTGACCTCCACATGTGTGTTGTGGCGTGGCCTGTGAGCACACACACACTCACACAGACGAACCACTTTTTTTTTTTAAGTACCACTCAGAAGATAGGTAAAACACACTTGTGTGTTCAAGGGCTTTTCCAGATCACAGGGAACAGATGCCAAGCCATCGATGGAGCCAAGATTAGAACCCAGCTGTTGGGAGCTGGTGCTGTGGAAGGAGAAGCTGGTTCAGGACGTGGTCCCTGGAGGTAGGTCCTTAGGGGCTAGGTCTTACCCAGGCTTCTTTCAGGTACTATTCCATTCTATTTCCTGCCCACCATAATGTGAGCTGCTCTGCCCACACCTGCCTACCATAATGGACTGATCTTTCTAGAACTGTAAGCAAAATGAGTCTTCGGCCCTCAAGCTTCTTCTCGGGAATCTTGTCAAAGCAATGACGTATGACTGACAGGTAAGGAAAGAGAAAGCAGGGCTCCTTCCTGCTCCCCTGTTTCTGTCAGGACCACAGCAGCAGCAGATGGTGGCTCCAGCCTCCACCTTCCACCCACCTTCCACACTCCCCCAGTGGAAGGCTGGGCTCCAGGCTGTCCCCCAACCGCCCTGCATGGCTGGAATCACCAGACACCAAACAGCATATGCTACAATCTCACACCCTTCACCATCTTTAAAACCTGATAAGGAACACAGAAGAGCTTTCCCAACGTGACAAGAAATACATATTTCAACTTAAAACCTAGCGCTGGGCTTCATGGGAAACAAGAAATATTTCTATAAAAGTTGGGAGCAGGCAGAGGCAGCCCCAGAGCCACCGCATGCCCACCACTGCTGACGACTGTCACAGTGCTAAGGACTCCAGAGGACATGAGCAAGTGTCAAAAGTAAGCCAGAAGCTCCTCCAACATCCCAGTCTGGAGCCCGTGATTACTCCAGGAACCAGCTGAGGCGCTGTTCTGACAGGTTCCGTAAGAGCACTGGCCATGTGCACAACAGCCTTAGAGCAAAGTAAGTGTGTATGTGTGTGGGGGGGGGGGGGGCTCATGTAGAGGACACGTAAAAAGAAAAGATTCCCCCAGCTGTAAGCTTAAGCAATTTCATCAATGGGAATTAAGCTTTGTATATTGAGAATTGAACACATGGGAAAACCTAAGTTGTGGAAGGAAAGAGTCAACACTGCCGTGTACTTTCCAAATTAATCCACAAACCCAATGCAGCAAAATAGTGGCCCCACTCTTCTCCCGGAGAGATGATATCAACAAGGCTCTGTTAAGATGCTCAACCTTGGGATGCCTCTCACCTTGATGCAGGGGGAAAGAGCTTAGTCCTGCCTCAACTTGATAGGCCATGCGTTGCTGACTCCCATGGGAGGCCTTACCCTTTCTGAGGAGTGGAGCGGGGTGGGTAGAAAGAAGGGGAGGGGAGGGAATGGGAGGGGAAGAAGGAGGGGAAACTGGAATTGCTATGTAAAATAAATTTTTAAAAAATTTAATTTAAAAAAATTATTCAACCTCACACAACAGATGCAGACTGAGCCTACATGGAGGTGCCATTTCTCACCTGGCAGACTGGCAAAGCCCAAGGTCAACAAACAATCTATGAAAAGACGGTGAGGAAACAGACAGGGACAAACATAAGCTCACACAGTGCCACCCAGGGATCCAGCCATGCAGGGTAGTTCTCAAGTAAGCGTGCCTTTGTTGTATGCCTTACCCTTGAACGGCCAACGTCCCGCCAGCCCAGGTGTCTTTTAAGTCAGCAGTCTCCCTCTGCAGTGGAGCACGGGCCACAGGACCTGGTGCCTGCACAGAAATGCTGCCTGTCGGTGTCACCCGGGGCATCACCGAAGACTGAGTGGTCCAAGAGCACCAGAGGAGGTGGGAATACTCCGGCCTATCCACAGCGTTGTGTGTGATCATAACAATAAGTCCAAAAGATGAACAAGGTCTCCAGGGAATCAGTAAGTGAGCAAAGCTGGATGAAAGAACTCCACATGGGGCAAGACAAGCAGGAGACAGGCAGATCTTTGTGAGTTTAAGGTTAGACTGGTCTACAAAGCAAGTTCCAGGACAGCCTAATCTAGATAGTGAGACCCTGTCTCAATAAAGTAAAATAACCAAATAAATAAATAAAGGAAAATACAGAGGCTAAGTATAAAGCCCAGGACGACAGTTTTGGCCTATAACCTCTGTTTAAAATGTTTCCACAGACAAACTACTAACCTACGGTGATGAGCACACAATGCAAAGACTATACACTGGTGATAGTAACAAGGGAAATGGCAGCATGTTTCCCACACACTACACCAACGACACAGGCAGTCAACTAGACAGTCGTAAAGTAAGACTTTTGTGAGCCACAAAATGCACACCAAGAAAACAGTTCATAATAAAATAAATAAAAATGAATCAAAATGCTATAGCAGAAAAATACCCATTTACTATAAACAAAGGAGCAATGGAGGACTAGAGTGATGAAAAAACGTAAGATATAAAAACAAAAGGCAGACGGAAGCTGGGCACAATGGCACACACCTGGAACCTTGGTCTAGACAGAGGAGGCAGGAGGATTATGGGTTTAGAGACCAGCTACATAATGAGTTCTTGTTCAAAGTTTTGGTTTTTTTTTTTTTTTTTTTTTCAATTTATGTGTGTATATGTGTGCCTTTGTGAGTTTATGTGCACCATGTGCACACAGATGCCCTTGCGGGCCAGAAGAGGGCATCCAATCTGCTGGAACTGGAGTTAAGAGCAGTCATGGGCTGCCATGCGGGTGCTAGAGACAAACCTGGGTCCTCTACAAGAACAGGAAGTGTTCTTAAGCACTAGGACATCTCTCCAGCAACTCCAAAAGTAAGACAATCACATGAACACAAACAAGTTAAACTCTTCAATTAAAGGTAGAGACTGACAGGACAGGTTACAACACATGATCCAAGATGTGCTGTCTGGGTTAGCAGAGAATCCTCCCTGATCCAAATATACAAACAGGGTGAAAGCAAAATGCTGCGAAGAGCACAAAAAGTGACCTCCAACAAGTGAAATCATTGTACTAACACCAGCTCCAACACACTTGAAGCCAAAAACTGTCACAAGGGCCAAACTCTCGTGTAATGGCAGACAAGTCCATTATCAAGAAGATACAACAACATTATGTGCACCGACCAACAAAGTCCCAAACACTTGCAGGGGACTGACAGGACAGAGGGAAACGCACAGTCCTCCAATGGCCGCGATGGACAGAAAACCCACACAGGTCAACAAGGAAACAGAAGACTTACACAAGATTACAAACCAACTAGACCCAACAGCTCCACAACAGCCTCCCAGCAGTGACAGCGGCCACATCCTTGTTAAGGGTGGGCAGGACAGTCTCCGAGACATGACTAGTCAGGCCACAAAACCAATTTCAATCAATTGAAAGACACTGAAATCATCAAGCGTCTCCTCGGACAGCAGGAGGAGATCTACCGGGCTGGGAAGACGGTGCAGCAGGTGAAGTGTTTGCTGTGCGAACATGAGGACCTGAGTTCAGATCCCCAGAGCCCCTAGAAAGCTGGGTGCTGCAGCACATCTCTGTACCCCACATGTCCTGTGGGGAGATGGGAGTACCTCTACATCCCCAGCTGGCCAGCCAGTCCATACTACACAGCAGTGATGAGACCCTGTCTCAAACAAATGGAAGGCAATGGTTACCCTCTGACCTCCACATGAGTGCTGAGGCACACACACAATGACAAGGGAATCTGAGAGACTCTGAAGAGAAAGAAATGAAGGTGCACTTGCTGGAGTGGTGAGACACAGCAGAAGCAGTCCAGTGAAGGAAATACAGCCGTCAGTGCCTGCACCCGCTGCATCCTCAGGACACCAGCAAACTGAACGCAGCACCGCATGGAAAGCACTATGCACCACTGCCGAGGGACTCATCCCAGGAACAAGAATGTCATTCAATAGACAGATGTTAACAAGTATAATGCATCGTATTAGAATGTGGGGGAGGGACTGTGGTATAATCAGAAATAATACAGAAAAGGCATTTGACAAATTCCAAAACTTCTCCTAATGGAAATACTCAACTGCCTACAAATTTAAAAGAACGCCTTCATTTATGTAAAGGACATCTATGGAACCCCAGCTGACATCACACTCACTGGTGAGAGACTAGAGCATCTCCCTTCTACTAATAAGACTAGACTGTCTGCACTAGTCAAACAAGAGCCGTACAGATGAGAAAGAAATCTAAGGGACCCACACCAAAGCCATCAGACTGGCCAGTGAATGGGCTCTGTGAAACTGCAGAATAACAATAAACTACACTCAACAGTACTGTTACACACTAGCAACAGCAATCCACAAATGAAATTAAGGAGAAGAACATCTGTATTAACACCAAAGAGTAAAATACGTATAAGCAAACTTAACCAGAAAATACTCACACACTAAAAACAACAACCCACTTTTTCAAAAACAGCAACCCACTTTTTCGAGAAATCAAAGACAACCAAACAGAAAGATAGCCATGTCCATCAACAGTCTGAGTTAGTAACAAGAAACAATAATACTCTCTAACACAATCCACAAAGTCAAACAACCTCTTCCTAAACCAGCTGCCTCTTAGAAGAGGAATGGTGCCCTCCTAAAATTCGTATGGAATTACGGGGATCCCAAACAGCCAAAGCCAGCTTGGGAAACACAAAACACAACAAAAAGAAACAAAAGAAGAAAAGAAAAGGGCCTCTCACCTACCATCTCAAAACTTACTTTTCAAAGCTACAGCAATCAAACAGGGTGAAGGCAGTACATACCAAGTGAAGACAGTGAGTCCAAAAGAATAAAACCCATAACACATGCACATTAACACACATCTATACACATAAGCGCCAGTACACACAGACACTCATAAACACACATACACATAAACACACATACATACACATAAATATACATACACAAACACACATATACATAAACATCCATATACATAAGCACCAATACACATAGATACTCTGAGAACAAACACCCATACACAGATTCAAACACATAAATGTACATACACACACATACACATCAACATCCATACACATAAACACCCATATACAAAGACACTCATACACTAAATATACATACACAAACACATACACATAAACACACATATACATAAACACATATGAAGACACACAAACACACATACATATATAGACACACATACACATAAATACTCATACACATAAACACCTGTACACATACTCATGCACATAAACACACATACACATTAACACATATACACATAAATAATTATACACATAAACACACATACTCATAAACACACATATACAAACACGTACATATAAACACACACAAAATAAATTTTACTTTAAAACCAATATAAATAAAGATGGAGAACATCCATAAAACAACAAGAAGACAACTGATATTTCTCAAAGACATACAAATGCCCCAGAAGGGACACAAACTATCATCAGCCATTCAAACAACACCATAAAAAAACACTTGACACCCATCCTGGTGCTTCTAACAACTGAAGAACAAAAACCAACTCAAAGCGAGCAACAGACAGTATCGAGTGCCGGCACGGTGTGGAAAACAGATGGCGCAGTGCTGGGTGGAGAAACCGTGCTGCCTGGTGAAATCAGCGTGCAGTTCCTCAGAACTGACCGTCCCACACAGCCCAGCCATTTCCATACCCACGTCACCCAAAAGCAGTTAAAAAGGAGCTCACACACGCTGCCCACAGACACTCAGGAGCATATTACAAACACCTGGAAGGTCAACAAACTGACTCATGGGTGAATGTGATCTCTCTGGATGATGGGATACTATTCACTCATAAAGAGGAATAAAGTAAGCCAGTTATAGTGGTAGGAGGCCGAAGAGGGAAGATCATGAGTTCCAGGCCATCACGGACTGTACAGCAAGACCTGGTAATGCTAAGACTCCAAGATGAAAGAAATCTGAAAACCTGCACCAAGCTAACGAAGCCACGTTACACAATCCTGTTGTTATGAAATATCCGGGACAGGCAGGTTCTTACAGACAGGAATCACATTAACTGTCACCAGGACTTGGGGTGGGCAATGAGTCCACCTAAGATGTCCTGGTTTGGGTTTTGTTTTTTTTTTTTTTTTGGGGGGGGGGTGAC
Organism: Peromyscus maniculatus bairdii; assembly: GCF_049852395.1. Classification (NCBI taxonomy): domain Eukaryota; kingdom Metazoa; phylum Chordata; class Mammalia; order Rodentia; family Cricetidae; genus Peromyscus; species Peromyscus maniculatus. The sequence continues at coordinate 37,272,021 of NC_134874.1, read as the reverse complement.
AATGAGAATGTTCTAGAGTGGCGTTTCTCAGCTTGTAGGTGACTACCCCTTTGGGGGTCAAACAACTCACAGGGATTGCCCAAGACCATTGAAAACAGATATTTACATTACAATCCATAACAGTAGCAAAATTACAACTGTGAGGTAATTTTGGAAACATGTTACGGTTGGGGTCACCAAGCATGAGGACCTGTATTAAGGGTCGCAGCATTAGGAAGGTGGAGAACCACTGCTCTGGAGCAGCAGTTGACCAGCAGACAACTACCCAGCACTGGGGGTGAACGATGCAGTGGATATCTGTCTCTACTGGGCCAATTTCATCTCCACTTTAAAAACCTTTACACTTACTTAGTTTGTGTGTGAGAGCGTGCTGCTGGAATGCACATCTGGAGCATGTGCACATCTGGAGTTGCGAGCAGTGTAAATGGCCCAGGATGAGTGCTGGGAACTGAACCCGGATGCTCCCCACCTCACCTCATTTTAAAACACTGCACTATCATCTACTGACACAGGAAGATTTTCTAGATACAGTGAGTATCAAGGTACAACACTGTAAATAGTACATCCCACCCACCCCACTTAGAGAGGGGACAGAGGAAGAAAAGGTGAAGAGCTGAGGTGGCCTCTGGTGAGGGCAGCTTGCAGCCAGGCCAAGCATGAAGACACTTCCAACAGCTCATCTCACAGCTTCAACACTGCACTGTGGATATATTACCTTAGCCCAAAAGCAAATTAACCTTTTTTGAAAGAATAAATATTTAAATAAAGGGGAGTTCGAGAATGAAGATTGGCTCATGGGAAGGCTGTTGACCCAGGCTAGGAAAACACTGCGAGTGAGATTCTCTGTGTTTACTGAGCGGCCATGGACCTTGGGACAGTTTTCAAGAATCTGATCAGGCACTGGTCTTGCCTTTAATCCCAGCACTCGGTAGGTAGAGGCAGGCGGATCTCTGTGAGTTCAAGGCCAGCCTGGTCTACAGACTGGGTTCTAAGACAGCCAGGGCTACACAGAGAACCCCTGTCTCAAAAATCAAACCAAAACAAAAAACAAAAACCCAACCCACCTGATTTGGCAGGTCCCACAGGCACAGTGGCAGGCAGGCCAGGGCTTCTCTAAGCCCAGCAGACAACTCTGAGGACCTAAATCTAGGACAAGAAGACCTGGGCATCAGCCTCCCACAACATCCTTGCAGGACTCTCCTGTCTGTCTGGACTTCAAGTCCTAAGAGATGAGAGAGCACCATCCCAAGAGAAGCCTGAAAACACCACTGCTTTTCATTTGTTTGGTTTTGTTGGAGATGGGTCACCTTATGTAGCCCAAGATGACACTGAACTGAGGATCCTCCTGCCTCAGCCTCTCAAGTGCTAGGATTACATGCCTTAGCCAGAACTCAGCTTGAAATGCCATTTCTATGACTCAAGGAGTCAAAACACCCCGATTCTGGCCCAACGTGCCCGTTCAACCCACTCACTCAGAAAACCTTCCAACTGCATCACTGTCCCTAACCCTCCGTGTCCTGGTCCAACTGAATGTATACATGATGGGGACACAGGTGGGTAAGGAAGTCCACCTAGGGGCTACCGCCCAAGCAGGACAAAAGTCATTGTGACTGTATGCCCTCCAACTCAGATTACTCCCATAGTTGCTAGACTGCCACCAAATCCTCGTGTGTGTGTGTGTGTGTGTGTGTGTGTGTGTGTGTGTGTGTGTGTGTGTAAAACCCAGGCCAGTCTCCAGATCACTAGGCTGGGATCACAGGCTTGCACCATCACGCCTGGTTTATGCAGTGCTGGAGTTCAACAGAGCCTTGTTCATGCTAGACAAGTATTCTACCAACTAAGTACATCACCAACCACTCTCTGGCTTTTTTTACATGTTTATTTATGTGGGGAGGTGTGCAGCACCACAGCATGCATATGGAATTAGAGGACAACTTGTGGGAGTCAGTTCTCCTGCTACCACGGGAGTTCTGGAACTCAGGCATCAGGACAGCAAGTGCCTGTACCCCCCAGTCTTGAAGTCTTTACAGAAGCCCCAGTAACGTGGCCCACAAAGACAGAGCATCCAGAGAAGCCGGGGTATAAGGCAGCCAGCCCTCCAGTCCCATCTTCGTTCTCACCTCTCGAGTGCCCAGCAGCACAGGAAGCCCCCACTCAGCAGCAGCCTTCACAGCCGGGGAATCTGAGAAAGCTGCTTTCGAAGCCTCTGAAGGAATCTAAATTTAGGTTCAAGACTTACACCACCCTTGCCAGCCATGCAGCTCGGAGCCCACCCACACCCACGAGCGAGCACGCGCGCGCACGCGCACACACACACACACACACACACACACACACACACACACACACGCAGCAGTGTGGCGAGGAGGGACAGCCACTTTCAAACACAGAACAAAACACTGAGGTCAAGGCAGGCAGGCTGGCTTCACAGCCCAGAGTCACTGCTCCTGGCATCACCAACACCCTAATCTGTGATCATGGGGACCAAAGACCCACAAAACTTTTAGCAAAGGAACAATGAGCTGGGGAAACAGTCTTGACAGGACTTGGCCTAAGAGCAGGGACTACTTCGTAGCAAGGTATCAGTGAGGGGGGGTGGGCTACTTATGGGGTCCTCTTTCTCCCAACCAACAGCCTGACTGTCCCAAATGTATCTACTGAGACAAACGTGGAAATGACTCGGGTCAAACCTGCTGTGACTTCAGATTAAGGCTTTTTTCCTCTTTCTTTTTTCTTTTTTTTTTGTTTGGAGACAGGATCTTACTATGTTATCCTGGTTGACCTGGAACTCCACTGTAGACCAGGTTAGCCTCAAATTCACAGAGATCCTCCTGCCTCTGCCTCCTGAGTGCTGGGATTAAAAGGCAGGCACTACCATGCCTCACTGAAATTAATGCATTTTTTAAAATACCATGAATACTAAGTTAAAAGCTAATTTCGGGACATCCCATTACCAAATTAAAGCAAAAATAGTACACATTACTTTAAAATTACCAGTTAGCTGCTCTATCCTGCTCCAAAGCAGATTTTTTTTTCAAGCCGTGTCTGCAGACAGACCTCAGCAGAGAACTTGAAGAGAAAAGAGAGTGAGGTTTCTGGCTGTTCTTAAACCTCCTCGCTCCACCCCCAGACTGCTGGGAAACATTCCCAGACTGGGCTCCGGCTCTGGGAGTGAAGCTGAACCCTTGTAAACAACAGCCCAGGAAATGCTTGGGGTCTCTGCCCACCAAGAGAACTTCCTGAGCCCTGCCCAAAAAGTCTTCTCACAGCCCTTGTGATGGGCGAGTGGCCATTTAACATGTCCACTTACATGTCACCAACACTGCTGAAAGATTAAATCCTAAGCATCATGCCCAGGAGGAGCACCCAGACTCCTGGGCACCACTGCTCACAGTGTCCAAGGGCTCTGTGGGATCGAGGGTGCAGCAAGCAGACAGTCCCCACCTGGGGCCACTGTGTGGGTTCCCTCACTGTGCCCCTATTAAGTGCTCCATGCTGTTAGCAACGAATGCCCTGGGATGTACAAGAACCAGAGGGATTTGCTTGTAGGAGTTTTCATTTGGCTAGCTTTTTTTTTTTTTTTGGTTTGGTTTGTTTGTTACTGTTGTTTCCTTTTGTTTTGTTTTGTTGGTCAGGGTCTTGCTATATAGCCAGGCTGGTATCAATCTTCCTGCCTTCACCCTCCAAGTGCAGGATTATAGGTGTGTGCCATCAGGCCTGGCTTAAATCTTTAGAATTCTGGAAACATTAGTAGCCTTACACTACACACAGGCAAACTCAATCCCAGAAGCATAATTTCATGTCCCTTCTCTTGGGGCTCTTAGACAGCTGGGTCCCATTCAGAATGGCTCCAGGATCCAGCAAGTTTCAGCTCACAGACTGCCCCCCGGACCTTGTTCTCAAGTTCACAGACTGACTAAGGGAGATGCAGGCTGCTCTGACTCAAAGCGACAACTGCATTGTAGAGTAAACGGAAATAAGGTGAAGTCCTCCACGGAGAGGAGACAGTGACCAACAGACCAAGGGAAAGGACAGTCACAGCACAGCAGGGGTGGCCAGGCCACCACGAACTCTCCACCTCTGAGAAGTCCTGGAAACTTCACTTTGGTTTTCCGACAGAGGCTCTCATGTAGCCCAGGCTGGCTCTGAACTTGTTATGTAGCCAAGAATGACCTTGAACTCTTGACCCACTTGCCTGCACCTCCCAAGCACTATGATGACAGGCATGTGCCACCGCAACTTTCTCTTCCTATATATCTTCCCCAGGCCTGAAATGTTTCTAAAAGAACTGCAGTTTCTGAGTGACGACAGTAACTAAGAAGGTACAGCTTACTCTGCTTTCAGTAAGTCACCAACAGCAGGGGTCAGCCAAGTTGTAAATGGCAACAAAAAAAGAAATATTAGGTTGGTAAAAGTCACACAATGTGGAGAGAACAAATATTCTCTCTCCTTGTTATCTTATCACCCAATAAATGGACAGACGCTTCCTGGTCCACACAGCCCTGGACTGATTACTTCCAGGGCGGGTCACAGGATTTCCAAGCTGAATGACTGCCAGTAAAGGTTTAATTTGGATTGAAATGGCACAGATAAGGGGCTGAAGGTTTGGCACCAGTGGTAGAACCGAGTTCCATACCCAACACCACAGAAACATAACCCAAGCATGGTGGGACACGCTCCTAATCCCAGCATTCACAAGGTGAAGGCAAGAACTGCAGAAGTTCAAGGTCATCCTCAGCTACATAGCGAGTTCAAAATCAAGGTCTACCTGGGCTCTGTAAGACCCTAATATATATATGTGTGTGTGTGTGTGTGTGTGTGTGTGTGTGTGTGTGTGTGTGTGTGTGTGTGTATGTGTGTGTGTGTGTTATATATATATATATATGTGTGTGTGTGTGTGTGTGTGTGTGTGTGTATGTGTGTAATATATATATATATTCAGACACAATCTGCACTCCAGCTTATAAAGTGAAAAGCCAAGGCCTCCACACAGCACTTCAACTTGAGTCCACTTACAAAAACATCTCAGGTAAATAAAGCCTTGGCAAGGTCAGGCCCTGCTAGGAGCTGAGCTTCAGCTGAGTGTTGGGTTTCCTCACTGGAGCCTTGCAACACTGATGAGGTAGGGATTGTCTAAGCTGAAAGATGAACCTCCCAATTTGCCCAAGGCCAAAGGTGTGGGTTAGAACTGGGTCACTGACTCTACTACCCTGCATCTCTCCAAAACGGGGACAGGAATCCAACCTACCTCCTGAGTTTATGGAAAGAAGGAAACTCAATGAACGTGATTAGCACACATCCTGCCTGGAAAACAGTAAAAGCTTTAGTAATTGGCATATCTTTATTATTAATACATGGCCCAAAGTCACCCAGCTACTGAGCAACAAGGCCAGCTGGAAGCTGGGTTAGTGACACTCTCTCTAACATCTACCTTTTTCTTTAAAGATAGGATCTGGCCCAGGCTGCCCCTCAATTCTCTATGTAGCCAAGGGTAACTCTCACCTTCTGATCCTCCTACTTCCACCTCCTGAGTATAGCCATCAGCACACCTGGTTTATGCGCTAGGTAAGGATAGAACCTAAGGCTGCATCCACCTCCAGCAGGCATGCTCCCAGCAGAACACTACTGAGTCAGGGGATGTAGAGCCACCGGTGGCTCAGTGGGTAAGAGCCTTTACTGCTTTTCCAGAAGACATTCTAGAAAACCCTAGTTTGGTTTCCGGTACCCAGGTCAGGTGGTTCGAAACTGCCTGTAACTCCAGCTCCAGGGGATCCAACCCCCTCTTCTGGTCTCCATAGGGACTGTATTTAAATGCACATACCTACACTGAGACACAATGCACATAATTTTTAAACAAAATACTAACTCTGACCTGTTTCTATAAAAAGGGGCCGGGAGAGAGAAGGCACACCCCCAAAGAATTGTCCCAATCCTGAAGCATCAAAGCTAGCCCTTGACAGTATCTTGTTCTAGACTATTTGGGGAGTGGATTCAAGCTCTGGGCCCAAAAGCTACATAGCTGCAGCTTACGTGAGCCAGGACAGAGCTAAGGGAAGGGAGACATGGAGCTGCTGGGGAACTGCCTCCCCACACCAAGCACTCAGGCCTGCGCGCTCTAGGTTTGACCAGCCTTCCTTCCCTGCAGTATCCGAGTGCAAGTGGATCAGAAAGGGAGGATATCAGCACACAAATACCAGCTTACCACCCACTGAAGGGGCCTCGTGGGGGTCCAATCAGAACTTGTAAGAAGGGTTTAAGGAAGCAAGGGACGGTAAATCGGCAGGACAGTCGAGGCAGGCCTTGCAGTTAGGGCCACCCGGACTTCCAGCTCCTTAACTGGGCTCCACAGGAGGACACTGGGTGTCCTGCTCTACTCTTGAGACAGTCACTCACTGAACCCCAAGCTAGGCTGGCAGCCAGCAAGCCCTAGGAATCCTCCTGTGGTTGCCGGCATTCATGATGATGCTTTTTGCAGGGGTGCTGGGGATCAAACCCAGATCCTCACGCTTACACAGCACGCGCTCCTCCCCAACTCTGCCGTCTCCCCAGCCCCACGGTGGCCGGTTACATTTTATTTAGTTAGAGTGTCTCTAAGACTGGCACAAAAATTGCTCAGAGACCCTCAATCTCCTCTAACTACAATGTTTTTTCAAGGGCCAAACAGAAACAAAGTTAACTTTGTAACAAAGTATAGAACTGGTAATAGTGCTTCTTCTCCATCTCTGCCTTCATTGTATCACCCAGTCCACTTGCCTGACAGTCGAGGACATAGTTATTAAACAAATGTATTTCAAAAGATTTTATTTTAGGACTAGAGATGGCTCTGTAGTGCATACTGCTCTCCCAGAGGGCCCGAGCTTGACTCCCAACAACCACATGAGGAGATTCACAACTGCCTGTAACTCCAATTTCAGGGGGACCTCTAACTTCTATAGGCACCAGCACTCATGTGCATGTACTCACAAATGTGTGTATGTGTATATACACACGTATATAGCTAAAAATAATAAAAATAAATCTTTAAAAATATTTTATTTTTAATCATGTATTTGTCTATGTGGGTATGAGCATGTGAGTGCAGTGTCTATGGAGGCCAGAAGAGAGAGTAAGATCTCCTAGCACTGGCATTAACAGCTGACTGTGAACTATCCAATATGGGCACTGGGAATAGAACTCCAGTCCTCTGGAAAAGCAGTAGAGCTCTTAACCACTGTGCCATCTCTCCAGCCCTAACAAATATCTTTTACAAGAATCTGTAAGTCGTTTTGCTTTAACTTAGCGCCAACTTAGGAATCCCAGCAAAGTACCTGAGAGACTGTCAGCCTGCCTTTGCAGAAGCACAGGAACATGACAAGTCCTACTTTGTGGAGGGGTAATTCATTCCCTCTTTAGACAGCATTCTGTCACTAGGTTCCTTTTCAAGTGACAGCAGCGGCAGCCCGAGCTGGGACTCTGTGCACCCTTCCCACCACTCCCCACAGCTAGATGGCAGCCAGGTCTACTAGCCTCTAATGCTGGGGCCCACCTCCCAGCCACCCCAGTGCTGAAAGAACGAGCCCCTTCCTCCCAGTCCCCTCCCTGCTCCAATCCTCTGCACCACCCTCCCAGCCCCCCACCACACCACACCCCCACTGATGCCCATGCAGACACCCCTGTGCATAGTCCCTCTGCCCATCTAGGCTTTTCCACTGCCCGTTCAGAATTTACCTCCCGAGCAGCCAGACAGCCCAGACCAACTGTTCCCTTCCAACCACAGACTTTTTTTTTTTTTTTTTTTTTTTTTTTTTTTTTTTTTTTTTTTTTGGTTTTTCGAGACAGGGTTTCTCTGTGTAGCTTTGCGCCTTTCCTGGGATTCACTTGGTAGCCCAGGCTGGCCTCGAACTCACAGAGATCCGCCTGGCTCTGCCTCCCGAGTGCTGGGATTAAAGGCGTGCGCCACCAACGCCCGGCCCAACCACAGACTTTTTAATGCCTCTCAGCATTCTAGTCAGTATCTCTCACCTCTGCCCTATGAGGTCCTAGCAGAACACAGGAGCTCTTTCCCATATCCTTCATCCTGTGGGTCTACCTTGGGAGGAGCACAGGCAATAGACATGGCTTCCATGTTTATCTTCTTCCCTTAGAAATAACCTGACTATACATATTCTAATACAAAAAGGATGCCCAAGAATGAGGACTTGAACCCCATAAAAATAATACTTACTTCATATATGTATATATTTGAGGGGGTTGTTTGGTTGTTTGTTTTTTGTCACCCCACCCACACACACACATGTAGTTTTGGTGCCTGTCCTGGATCTCACTCTGTAGCACAGGCTGGCCTTAAATTCAGAGATCCGCCTGGCTCTGCCTCCCTAGTGCTGGGATTAAAGGCGTGGGCCACCACTGCCTGGTTCTCTTTTATATTTTTTAACAAGTAGGTAGCTTTTGTTTTGCTTTTACAAAGTATCCATTGGTATATATCCATTTGAGGGAAAGGCTTTATCTAGTGGTTGCCTAAAATTGTTAATCTTCAACTAGATGTTCTTTGTTCTTTTACAAACTATCAGATCATCTGAACTGGGGTCATTGAAAGTATCATGCATTTCACAGCTGTCAAAAGGAAACAGGCTGTGTCAACTGGGAGGGGCCGAGATGACAGAAACAAATTAATATAACAAGAGCTCGTTCCCTGGCTGAACTGCATTACCCGTGCGCAGTACTGGCTGGCCAGGGGATGATGGAGAGGAAGAAACACCCTCAACTCCGGAGATCATTAAGGGACCCAGGCTGATGAAGAGTCCACCACGACATGCCACTCAGGAGACCCTGAAGTAGGAAAATGCACTCGCTCCTTTGTCTGGAAACCTGAAAAGGCAAAGTGCTAGGGAACTGAAGCCTGGGCATGTCAGACCCTGGTCCCCTCTCCTACCAATGGCAGGCACTGTCTATTTAAAAACACTCACAAAAACAAACCCCAGGCCGTGAGGCATGTACTGATTAACGGACTTTTCTTTTCTGAGTAAAGTGCAGTCTATGCTGGTGTAAGAAGCACTGAATCCCTGACTCACCCCGCTGGAGCTGAACCCATGGGGCAGCACCTACACAATCCTGCTTCCCGAAAAGCCTGTTGGGAGATCTCAGACTGGCTTCAGTCTGAGCTGCACTACCCAGCAGGTAACCAGGAAAGGACTAGCTGGTTAGCTCTCCCCACTAGAGGATAACTGTCCTTTGATCTCAAGTTAGGCGCCGTTTCCTACCCCTTTTCTAAAGTAGACTCTAACTGTTCGTCCTGTTACGGTGAGCTCTATTCAAAATTCGGCGAGCAGACTCTGCTGGGTTGTATTTGGGGAGGGGCATTTCTGTTTTAGGATGCATCAAGCAAGACATGAAAACACAATGGTTTGATTTGTTATTACTGTTTGTTTTGGACAGAGTCTCATATCGCCCAGGCTGGCCTTAAGTTGCTATATAGCTGAGGATGACCTTGATCCCTCTGCCCCTGCCCTTAAGGGCTAGGCATAAGTCACCATATCAGCTAGAATCATCTTTATAAAATTATAATCAACACCTCAAAAATATTCTAGTATGAGCTGAGCATGGTGGCACATTCCTGTAAGCCCCGAACTCAGGACCCTGAGGCTGAAGGATCAAGACTTCAAGGCCACCCTGGGCTACATAGTGAGATTCCGTCTAAAAAATACAAAAGAAGAAAGAAAAGAAAAGTTATTAGAATTCAAATACTTTACATGCCAAATGTACTCAAGACAAAGTAACCCAGAAAGCATCTGCCTCCTGGGTGGGTTGTCTGGTTGTCTTTAAAAGTAGAATCCAGCAATTTGGAGTCAATGGATTAAGCCACAAATAATTCAGGAAGTGAATAGGTCAGGCCCCTAAACAATTTCCATGATTCACTGTGATATTAACAATAAGAAATGAATTTTTTTTGCCGGGCGGTGGTGGCGCACGCCTTTAATCCCAGCACTCGGGAGGCAGAGCCAGGCGGATCTCTGTGAGTTCGAGGCCAGCCTGGGCTACCAAGTGAGCTCCAGGAAAGGCGCAAAGCTACACAGAGAAACCCTGTCTCGAAAAACCAAAAAAAAAGAAATGAATTTTTTTAAAGATATTGTTGTCAAATATGATGGTGCACACCTTTAATCCCAGCACTTGCGAGGCAGAGGCAGGTGGATCTCTGAATTCCAGGCCAGCCTGGTCTACAGAGTGAGTTGCAGGAGAACCATGGCTGCACAGAGAAACCCTGTCTCGAAAAACCAAAAAGAAAGAAGACGGGGGGAATGGTGTCATCAAGGCCATGTGCCATCAGGTATCTTTTTACCCTTTGAACATCACCTCCATTGACCAGTAAGCATGTCCTATAGCGACTCTACCACACAAAGTGGCTGCCTCGGTAGCCTGTGGTTCCTTCAACCCCTGCAGGATACAGTCCCCATTTCACTCATAGTGGAAAACCCACGACAACACATTGCTTTCAAATACCAACATTGTTCTTGCAGAGCTGAAAGTGTTTGGTTGCAGCTAAGGTGTTTTCTCGGCAGGCTTTCTGCCAAGAGCCCTGCGTCATTAAAAAGGTGATGGGCACCCCCCCTCCCTTGCCTTCAGCTTCCAAACAGGTCTATCAACAGTCCCCTGCTTCATTTCCGAAAACATGGGTCATATAAAATATGGCTCATTTTTTTTCTAAACTGCTGAAGAAAAGCAAATGAAGTCTCCATGCCTATCTGGAGTGTCATCCAACCCATCACCTAAACCTAAGATAATTCAACGTGCTAATTTCCAATATTATAGCTCACAAGACCAAACCCAACGTAAGCCTGATACAAAAAGAAAAGAAAAAAAAAGAAAAAATGTTCCCTCATACTGTGTTATATTTAAACTGAGAACAGATGGCATTAATTTGTGATATGCAAACAATTTTCAGGACTTTAAGTCAGAGGCACCACAACACCATCTATAACCAATTCATAATTTGGTGTGTCTGAAATCTTCAATGAATGGCATATTGTAATTACTGGGGGTTCTTTTCTAGTGCACACAAGGCACTGGTGTGACTCTCAGGCAGTCCTATCTGATTCCCTGAAATCAGATGACAGCAGAAGCAACTGACATGTATGGAGAACTGTCTCGGTGCCAGCCAGCCTGGGTGTCTCATTCATCCCAATACTCTCAATTGCTTCTAACTATCCCCCCCACCCCACCCCACCCCCCACCCCCCCGACACATCTCCCATTTCTGTTTTTATTTTTTTAATGCAGCCAAGGCTTCCAGGCATGATGGTGCAAGTCTCTGATCCCAGAGGCAGGTGGATCCTTGTGAGTTCCAAGCCAGAGTCACATCGAGAGGCCCTGTCTTGAATGAGTGAATGAACAGACAAACAGATATAGCCAAGGCAGTAAGGATAGATATCCACTGTCTAAACCAGTGGTTCTCAACCTTTCCAATGCTGCAACCCTTTAATACAGTTCTTCATGCTGTGGTGACCCCCAACCATAAAATTATTTTCTTTTTTTAAAATTTTATTTATTTTTATTTTATGTGCATTGGTGTTTTGCCATGGGTGCCAGGTCCTCTAAAGCTGGAGTTACAGACAGCTGTGAGCTGCCACATGGGTGCTGGGAATTGAACTCAGGTCCTTAGGAAGAGCAGTCAGTGCTCTTAACCACTGAGCCATCTCTCCAGCCCCATAAAATTATTTTCATTGCTACTTCATAACTGTAATTTTGCTGTTATGATTTGTGAAGTAAATATCTGTGTTTTCAGATGGTCTTAGGCGACCCCTGTGAAAGGGTTGTTCGACCCCCAAAGGTTGAGAGCCACTGGTCTAAAGATTCAAGATAGTTTTCCCAGGCCCACCAGAGTTCAATGTCAGGCCCACAAGGAAGAAGAGAACTGACTTCTGTACGTCGCCCTCTGACCTCCACATGCACACACAGACACAGACACAGACACACACACCAAGAACATGCCAGGCATCCTGGCTCTCAGCACTTGAGAGTCTGGGTAGCAGAACTGCCACAAGTTCAAGTCCAAATAAACAGAATTAGACCCTGTCAAAAGGAAGGAAGGCTGGACATTCATTCTAGCCTTTTTTTTTTGGGGGGGGGGGTATTTTGAGACAGTCTCGCTATGTAACTGTCCTGGAATCCACTATACAGACCAGGGTGGCCTTGAACTCACAGAGATCCACCTGCCTCTGCCTCCTGAGTGCAGGTATTAAAAGTGTGTGCCACCATTCCCAGCAATTCTAGCATTTGTGTGTGCGTGTGCCACAGCAGATGTGGAGGTCAGAGGGCAACCTGCAGAAATCAGTTCTCTCCTTCATGTAGGCCTGAGACTGAACTCAGGTTATCAGGTGGGGCTATAATAATTTATCTCAAAAAACTGTAATTTTGCATAAAATATAAATTACCTTATTTTATACATGCTAAATTCAGCTTAGAACAATGATCACGTACTGCTGTTCTTTCTCAGAAATGCCATTCTCTCTAAAGAAACAGTATCAAAGAAGCATTCTGCCGTCTGTACCTGAAATCTGGGTCGTCCCAAATAAACTATCACCCCACATGTTATTTTCAGACAGGGTCTCCTATGTTGTCCACAATGGCCTCGAACTCAAGGCTGTCCTGCCTCAGCCATGCAACACCACACCTGGCTTAATCCAGAAACATGCTACAGTCGTGACTCACACAGAGCATTCCTAACCCTCCACAGAGATTCCTGGCACTTCTGCAAATACATGTCTTTGACTTCATTCACACTGCTAAAAAAGCATGCTGCTTCAGACCAGCACTAAATGAAGGCTTCACTGTCCTTACACCCAGTGCACCCAATGCCACTAAGAAGCTAACTACTTCAAGAGCATTTGATCCCAGGGCCCAGCAGTCACAGAGCTGACTGTGGATGTAAAGCTAGAAACCAGCTCCCAGTAGCCACCTTTCTCCGCTTTGGGGTTAAAAGGAAAGGAAACTTTTGTTTGTTTTGAGATGGGGTGATTTCAAACTCCATAAGTAGCCAACAATCTTAAACTTGTGATCCTCCTGCCTCTACCTCCTGAGTGCTGGGATTACAGGCATGCACCACCACACCTGGTTTATGTGGTGCTGGGGATGGATTTCGCACATGCAGGCCAGCACTCTACCAACTGAGCCTCACCCCAGCCCCTAACCGACACCTCCTAGCACAAGCAGAAGAGATGGGCACTGTGAAATGGAGAGGAGCAGGGCCCTCTCAGGCCACCACCGCTACTACTTCGAGATGTTTTGATTAAGTGATCTTCCTACTGAGTCAATTAAGCTAGGTTTTCTGCTGCTTATACCTGTAAGTATCTGCTTTTAAAAACTCATTGTAGAAAAAATCGTACCTTGTAAATGAAACACAGAACAAACCAAACCCGGGCTGAAGAGTGGAGGCAACGTGATTATCAATGGCAAGTCTCTAACCCTACCCAAGAATTTAATGACAAACAGTCAGACTGTGGCCTGATACGGTCACCAAAGTGAGCAGGAGTCGTACGGGACCCTTAGGAGGATGTGAAATGAGGCAATGCCCCGCTGGAGGTGTGCCTGCTTCTCACAGCAGTCAGCAAGGTCCTAGGAGAAGGAGGAGGGAAGTGTCTTTGCTGGAAGAGGCCCCTTCTGTTGCAGAGGCAGGCTGGGAGCTGCGAGGGAAGAAGGGCACAGAATGGACTGAGAGACCCTGACTCAAAATACAAGATGATGGTTCCACCGCATTCAAGATGTTCTCTGGCCTCCACACAAACATGCAAGCACACACACAAGCATGTGCACGCGAGCACACACACACATGTACACACACATGCAAGCACATTCACACTCACAGAATTGGTCTTACAGGATACTTCCTGCCTGAGGCAGCACAGCCATGAGGCCCAGTCAACAAGGAGGCAGGCAAGTGTCTGCATATGCACCGGGCACCACAGGTAGCAGAAAGAGCAGGCCAGGCTTCAGGGAACTTCCGGGGACAGAGCGAGAAAACACAGCTGACGTGAGGGCTCTGCGTGTGACAGATGAACAGACCAGCAAAAGATCCACAAGCAGCCACAGCTGAAGGAGGGAGGGAATGGGGAGCCACAGGCCAGGCAGGGTCTCCCTGGGGTGGTGACCATGAGACTGAGCTCTGAGGGAAAAGAGAAGCCACAGGAAGTGGAGAGGTGAGCACTGGCACTGGAGCCCACCCCCACACCAACCCCCAGAGTAATTCTGGTAAAGTCTCAAAGCTGGAGTCGGCCCGCCACAGTTCAGGAGACCTCTGCAGAGGCTTGATGTTATTCCGAGTGGGAAGCCACGGGAGAGCTTTCAGAAGGAAATGGCACGATCTGAGCCATGCCACAGGAAACAGGTGACTACGATGCCAGGAGGAAGCTGGGTTACGGATCGACAGTTGAAGGAGCTGGGCCATGAAGTTCTGTATCTTAACTGTGATGAGAGTTTATCAAATTTGTATACATGATAAGACTGCTAGACACACACACACACACACACACACACACACACACACACACACACACACCAGGTCTAACTGGGGAAATCTAAACAAGTACCATTGTGACAGAGTACATGGTTGGAGTGTACCTATGGTAACCATCAATCTCCTGATGCTGTAGTCATATATTAAAAATAGAGAAGAGGTTGGGGATTTAGCTCAGTGGTAGGGCACTTGCTTAGCAAGCACAAGGCCCTGGGTTTGTTCCTCAGCTCTGGGAAAAAAAAAAAAAAATATATATATATATATATATATATGGAAGAAAGCTGTCTGGGTGCTTGCCCAGCTTGTGTGAAGCCCTGGGTTCCATTCCTGCAGTAGGTATGGTAGCATATGCCTGTCACCCCCGGCTACACTGTAAGTTTGAGGCCAGACAGCACTACATGAAATCCTGTCTCAAGAGAAAGTGGTTAGGAGGAGATCAACTGAACCCAATGAGGGCCTGGAGAATGGCCCAGTGGGTAAAGGCACTTGCGACCGAGCCGGACAACCCACATGGTGGAACAAGAAAACCATCCCCACAAATTTCCCTCTGCTCTTCACAACCTGTGTGCTGTGCTGTTTACCCAACACAGACACAACACAAATAAAGTCAGAAAGAAAAAAATAAGCCGGCAGGGGTGGCGCACACCTTTAATCCCAGCACTCGGGAAGCAGAGACAGGCGGATCTCCATGAGTTCGAGGCCAGCCTGGTCAACCAAAGCAACCAGAGAAACCCTGTTTTATATATAAAATGAGGGAAGCTGAGGGAAGGGCACACAGGACTGACTTCCCTGCAGTCTGTTCCACTCTCCTGTGAAACTGTCATTACTTAAAAATTAGAACTTTGAAAACAGCAGCTTTCTAAGCTGCTATTTAAGGTTGAGATCGGAGGGGGATTGAAAGTCACAGAGGAACTACCAGATGATGATTCCAAGCCATACCTACCTACCGAAAGGGTTCACTGACAAGAGCGGAGAACACCGGGGATGGCCAGCTGGAACTCTCACAGTGTAATGGGGTGGGGGGTCACCTGGCAGCCCACTCTGAGGAAACGTGTGGCAAGTTTTGTCTCAGCTGAACATATGCTCACTCTACCCCCTATCTAGCAATTCTCCTCCCAACAGAAACTCAGACGCCCATGAAGACACGAGGCACAGGTGTGCCAACTAGAAAGCACCCGGTCACCTACCAACAGGGAAAGAAATGCCTCACTTCGAATACAGCGATGTCACGGAACACTGAGCAGCAGAGGACGGATGAGCCACAGCACACAGTGTGCACAAATCTCACAAACACGATGCTGAACTGAGGAAGCCAGTGGTGAGAAGGCCGAGTGTGAGCCCGTCAATATGGAGCCAGGCTGCTCAGTGACCATCTTGGGGTGAGGGAGCAGAAGCGTCCTAGCATGGGGCGCTGCAGCAAGCAGAACAACCTGCTCCCTCCCTTCCTGCTCCTCTACTTTTTGAATCAATCCCGCCACTTTTTGGACCGTGGATCTCATTGCAATGGTTATTTCCTATTATGTCTGTGTCTGAAAATAATGATTTAAAGGAACAAGTCTCCACACTGTGTGCAAGCAGCATTCTGTTTCTCAACCCAGCCCCAGGTTTCTCCATCGCTGCTCACAATCTGAACTGAATATTCCGTGTACGGGATCTGCAATGGGGGCCATTCAGCAGCTGCCTGCCTTTCAACCCACTACATACCAGAAGCATACACAGAACCAAGACAGACAAAAATGTGTGCCAACGCCACCTGGGGCTCCTGGGAAGGCAAAGCGCGTGTGCTTGCGAACCGCTGGTCTAGATGCTTGCTTGCTGCCCAGCATGTTCAGACTGCAGCACACGACTGGGGAGCTGGCTGGGGACAAGCACGAGGACAGAACCCACCTACACAGGTGGGCAAGAGTGACTGCTGCCTGTAATCCCAGTGCTTGCAAGACCGAGCCAGGGGACCCCAGGGCAAACTAGCTAGCCGATGCTGGTGAGCTCCGGGTTCAGTAAAGGGCTCTGTCACATACATGAAAGTGAAGAACCACTGAGGAAGACCTGAACACACACACATATGTATATGCACATAGACACATGGAAGCACACCATACAAACTAAATAAAAGATACACAAAATACCTACATTCACACACAAACAGACGGGAACTGCTCTGTTCTCTAGGAAGGGGCCAGTTCGACACACAGAAGCCGAGAGCCCAACTCAGGAGACCTCTGCAGGCAGCGCCTACTTGGCACTCTGAAGGCTCGAATGAAAGTCTTCCGTCTGCCTTCCCGGTGTGGGATGCATCATCCTGTGCAGCTGCCCTGGGTGTGACTCAGCTCAGTCATCAGCCTAGGGAGAGTTCCACCTCACACTGACACAGACCAGTGACCAGCCTCAGCAGACCTGCTGAGGAGGGGACAGAGCAACAAGGCAGAGGCCGAACTGGCCAGAATGGGCAAGGCAAACAGCCAGTCTCCTCCAGCTCTACTTTAAACCAGCAGGAACAAGAATGTTTAGAACCTTTTTTTTTTTTTCCTGGACTTTGTTTTGTTTTAAAATGTCTTATTATGTGGCTCAACTAGTCTGAAACTGGTGGTCCTCCTGCCTCTGTTTCCCATGTACTGGGATTACAGAACATACTGCCAGACCAGCTCTAACCCCTGAGTATATATATCTGACACAGTAAGGGTAAGTTACATGGTAGCTGATGGTTTTGGTGACAGAATCTAAATAAAACAGGGAGAGATGTGGGTGTGCAGGCAAGAGATGATCAAACTTCAACTCTGGTGGGGTGTGGGTCAGTGGTGGAGCACCTGCCTAGAATCCCCCAGTGAGGGGCTGGGGTGTGGCTCAGTGGTAGAGCACCTGCCTAGAATCCTCCAGTGAGGGGCTGGGGTGTGGTTCAGTGGTAGAGCCCCTGCCTAGAATCCCCCAGTGAGGGGCTGGGGTGTGGTTCAGTGGTACAGCACCTGCCTAGAATTCCCCCAGTGAGGGGCTGGGGTGTGGCTCAGTGGTAGATCCCCTGCCTGGGAATCCCCCAGTGAGAAGCTGAGGGTAGAATGTTTGTCTAGTATATATAAGACTCTAGGTTGGAAACTTAACACAAAATAAACAAACAGACAAATAAATAAATACCCTTCAAGACATGTTTAGCTTAAGACATCTAGCAGGAGTCACATGTGATTGCACACACCTGTACTCTAAGCACTCCAAAAGAGGATTTTAAGTTCAAGGCCAGCCTAGGCTACATAGTAAAACTCTGTCTAAAACCAACCAACCAACCAAACAGAATAACTTCAACATCAAATTTCTAATCTTGTGTAACTACAGGGAGGGGAAAAAAGCCTTTTAACCAAAACAAAGACTGTTTCAATTTCTAAGTACGGGGCTGGCAAGACAGCTCAGCCAATAAAGGTGCCTGCCACCCAACCTGACAGTGTGAGCTCAATCTCCAGAACACACACGGTGGGAATCCAGAACTGACACCCCCAAGCTGCCCTCGGGCCTCCACAGACATGCCTGTGTGCACATGCACACATAAACACACAAATATGAATAAATGCAATACATTTCTAAATGCAAGTTATATTCTCTAGGACCCAAGAAGAGTTACACTGATGTCCTAATTAAATGTGGCCCTTTTTCTAGACGTGACCACTGCTTACTGTGAGCAGAGCAGCATGCTGCAGGTGAGCGTGTCCCCCATGTCTGCACCTTCCAGGAGGCAGCTCTTCACTTAGGATGGGAAAACATCCTTTTTTCTCTGGGGTACAATGCGTTTCCAGAGAATAAAATAAATCACATGCTATTTTTTACCCTAGAAATAAAAGTGCACACAGAAAAGAGCTCTCAGTAAGGCAGGCCTCATTCCTGCTCCAGTGTGGGCTGTCTACAGCTCTCTGGAAACTACGAGACACTGTGAAGTGCTGCACAGACCTGAGGCTGGAGTAGCACCAGCAAGTGACCTGCAATCTGTAACGGGCCGTAACAGATACAGATGTACAACTGAGTGCCACTTTGGATTTTATCCCTAAGATCTAAGAAGTAAAAACAAGTTCAGATGCTCTGTGGGAGCTGCCACTTTCTCTGCTCTTATGGAGTCAGATATTAAAATATCCTTAGGCACTTCAAAAATTCAAATAAACAAAACTTCCTGGCCAGCAAGACAGTGCAATAATAGATAAAGACACCTGCTGTCAAGCCTAAGACTCTAAGTTCAAAGCCCAGGCCCCACATGTGGAAGGAGCGGAACTGACTCCCAAAGTTGTTCTCTGACCTCCTCCACATGTGTATCTCCCCACACACATTAAATAAACGTGAAACAAACAAACTCAAGTTCAGTGCCACCATGCACTAATTTATAAATGCCATTTAGCATGTCACACCTTTCACCTCAGGTGGGAATGCAGAGTATTTCACAAACGTAAGTCAGAGATGTCCCTGAATAAATGAATGGTGCAAACCAAGAGAAGAATTCGGAATTAAGATCCCAGGTCCTCAAACTGCTCAGGAGCTACACAAGCTGGGGCTGAGTCTGGAGCGAACTGAGAGGTACGTTAGCAAGCCAGACCAGAGGGAGGATGCCTCAGCATCAGAATAAACATTCAAAACGAGAATCTTCTCCCAAGCAAAAGACCAGTGCTCCAAGCCCCCTGTTCTATACTCCTTGGCGACGAAACATCCCACAATATGGGCATATGCTGGGATGCTACTGTAGTCTTTAAAATACTTTCGGGCCTGGCACAGTGGCGCACACCTTTAATCCCAGCACTAGGAAGGCAGAGGCTGGGAGAGCTCCATGAGTTTGAGGCCAGCCTGGTCTACATAGTGAGTTCCAGGCCAGCCTGGGCTACACAGTGAGACCCTGTCTCAAAGAAGAAAAAGAAGGGGAAGGCTGTGGAGGAGGAAGGAAGAGAAAGGAGGGGAAGAGGATAGAGGAGGAAGATGAGGAAGAAGGAAATGGAAGACAAAGTTAGAAAACAGGCTTGAGAACTATAAAGCAGAGTATCTTGTCATGGGTCGGAAATCCACCTCCCTTCTCTTTCCTGTGGTCTGTCCATCCATGTTCCCCACCACCCCGTTCTTGCCCCTTTCCAGACTGACTTCTGAAAGCACTTCACACACTGAGAAAACCACACTTTATACCATAGAGAAACTGTCCACCCAGCACTAACATTCTTCGCTGCTTACTACTGATTTTTAGATGCTCTTTTGGATTTTTATAAAACATAAAGCCATCATGCTTATAAAATCCCAGCAGCAGGAGGTAGAGGTGGAGGCAGGATGACCAAGAGTTCAAAGTCATCCTCGCTACAGAAAACCCTGTCTCCAAACACAACGCCGCACTCAATCACGCCCATATCCACCACTGAATTAGTATTCCTGGTCACGTGTCCAAGACTTCACTACTAAACATGATGCTAGGGGCTGGGGCAATGGCTCAGTGAGTAAGAGAACTTGATGTGCAAGCATGAGAACCCAGGCCACACATAAGCAGCTAGGCATGGCCACACAAGCGCCTGTAACCGCAGGGCTGTGGAGGGAGGGGACAGGAGGACCAATGGTATTTGCAAGCCACCAGCCAAGCTCCTGGCCCAATGAGGAGACCTTGTCTCAAGAGAGTAAGGTGGACAGTGACAGAACACATGTCCTCCCCGGGCATGCATCGCGTGCGTGAGCAAGCACACACACATACACACACTCATTTGGGCTCATTAGCACTACTGTGCCAGCAAATTTTCTCAATACTCAGGAAACAATTCAAGTGCTTGTTTCTGAGAATTATTTTCCATGTTTACCAATCACTTCCATAGCTGTCTTCAGTCTCAAAGTACAGCATTACCATTAGCATCTACTTCAGTGGTTCTCAACCTATGGGTCACAACCCCTTTGAGGTCAACGGACCTTTTCACTGGGATCACCTAAAACCATCAAGAAACACAGATATTTACATTAGGGTTCATAACAGTAGTAAATTTACAGTTATGAAGTAGCAATGAAAATAATTTTATGGCTGGGGGTCACCACAATATGAGGAGCTGTATTAAAGGGCCACAGCATTAGGAAAGTTGAGAACTGCTGCTCTATTTGGTTACGTAGGTGTAAGAAATAACAGCCAGCTAACGATGCTGCTTGGTGGTGCACAGCACCTGCCTAGAGTGGCCAAGGGCCTGGGTCCAACCTCCAGCACCACAGAAAGAAGTGCAAGAGAGCCAGGAGCATAGCTCATCTGGTAGCGGGCCTGCCTAGCATTCCCGAAGCCCTGGGTTTGCTGTCCAGCTCTGCGCAGATCACAATGGCAGCACTCGCCTGCAGTCAAGGCATTCAGGAAATGAAGGGAGAAACACTGCGAGTTTACAGCCATTCTCAGCTGCACAAAGAGTTTGGTGTCAGTTACGGAACTCTTTCCCTGCAGAGACAAAACGAACATCTATCCCCCACTCCTGAGAGAACCTACGACAAAGCAAAGTTTGAGTCCACCAAAGTCCGACGTGGGGAATCAATGAATTTATTGGACTTACAGAGCATGGGTGAGGGGTTACTTACGGGAGAATAGGTGACCCAAAGCAGCCACCACCCGGTCTCACCCCAGAAGGGACAAGGCACAAAGCTCCCGCCTTCCATTCGCCCTCTACACACTACACACTCTAGCCCCTCCCCAGACAAAGCCACAGGCAATAAGGACAAAATTACCAACAGCAAGCCACAAGTGCAGGAGGGAATGGTTGAGATCGGGTGAAGTTCCAGTGACCCTCCCCACACCCCTCTAGTGAGAGAAGGTCACCAGGCCAGGCCTGGTGGGTCTCTGGCTGCTCTGATGTGCCTGAAGGATATTGCTCTACCATACTGGCCTCCGTGAGACAGAAGAGAGGGAGGAAAGAAAGGGAGAGGGGGAGCAATGATATAACAGCCACCTACGCCCAGTGTTTACATCACACTACTTTAATAACATAAATAAATCATAACTATTCACTGAAATATTTAACCCACTATGGCCGGGCTTTGAGTGGTGTGAAAGGGGAGACATCTCCGTTCCAGATATGAGACCGCGGTCCTGAGAAGATGCTGATTCTACACGCCTCCCTTCTGCACCTAGGTACTTCTGGGAAAAGGGACTGAAACTGGAGCCAGAGACTACAGCACCAGAGGTACCAGTGCCTCCAGGGACTGTCCGCAGAGAGCACGGGCTGCCAGCTCTGACCAAAGCGGCCCTGGGTTCCATTCGCCCCTAAAGACAGAATCCAAGAACGGGAGCTTAAGACATCTGAACTACACCAGCCAGCAGCCTGGGTTCCTGCTTGGCGACACTTGATGCGGACATTCCTCAGCCAATTAGAATTCCTTTCAGCAGCAATGGGGGTGCCTGCAGCTAGAACTGCAGATGGGCTGTAGCCCCAACAGTCCACACTTAAGCCTTATTTTAAAACAATAAAGGGTCCCCACCCACCCCACCGCTGTTAACCCGGAAACGTAGAAATATTTCACTTTGTTTAAATATCTAAATGAATTAGGTCTGGTCTGGAGACGCAACAGTAATTCTAACATTTGAGAAACAAGACACCCGATCTAAGGGGCTGTGTTGTTTGTCTTTTGGGGTACTTCCTTCAGGCTCCCCTTTGACTAGAGTGACCTTAGGGACTCCAGTGAAGGAGAGAGCGCGCTGGGCTACAAGCAAGTGCACACTGTGGCCTTCTCTAAATAAAGTTCACCCACAAAACCTCTAACCAGCCAGTGTGTAAACGGCTTCGTGGAGAAAACAGATTTTTTTTTTAATTCTACATTTGTTTCAAAGAATTTAACTTTCAACACTGTTTTGAAATTACGAAGAATTTGACCCATGAAAGAATCCTGAAAGCTAGGTTTTCTCAGCCAGAAAACCGAGAGCATTGTGAGGACAGATTTATTTTGCTGGGGTGTAGGCTGAGCCATAATATGGCCATTTTAATTTTTAACCAGTGTCCCAAGTGCGTTGCACAAGTCAGCCTAGTTAACTGACCCTTGTGCTAATGCTGAAACAGTACAGTGGTCATAGTGTCCTTTCCTTTTCAGTCCTTGAGAAAAGACTGACAAGTAACAGCTTCTGTGGCTTCACTGAGCTCAGACGGTGAAAATCATGCAAGAGAAGGAAAATGCCAATGATGGCTGCAAAACAGGGAGCACTGATATGTCTGTTTGTCTGTCTGTCTGACTCCTCTTCCCCAACACACGCACGCACGCACGCACGCACGCACACATGAACGCACGCACACACCCACACAATAATTTAAAAATTCTATCTTAGGGCCCCCGCTATCCCAGTGTTGGGCCCCAGGAGGGGATCGGGGAACAGAGACATCCTTGGCTGGCCAGTAAGTCCAGAGGAATCAGAAGCTCCAGGTTCAGTGAGAGGCCCAGTCTCAAAAAATAAAGTGGAGACTGACTGAAGGAAATACCAGACCTCTGACCTCCACACATACATATGCACACACACACATGAACTCACCCACCTAAGGGCAAAAAATCTATTTTGATGTGAATTCACAATTACTTTAAAATACAGATAGGAGCCAGGCAGTAGTGGCTCACACCTTGAATCCCAGCACTCAGGAGGCAGAGGCAGGCTGATCCCTGTGGGTCTGAGGCCAGCCTGGTCTACAGAGTGAGATCCAGGACAGACAGGGCTGCAACACAGAGAAACCCTGTCTCAAAAAACCAAAAAAAAAAAAAAAAAAAGGAAGGAAGGAAGGAAGAAAGAAGGAAAATACAGATAGGAATAAAGTATATGAAAGTATATCCTGTGTACACAACTTTTCCTGTACCTAAAGTTTACCTTCCGAAAGTTGAGGAGGACCCTAAGGAAAGTGTACTTGAAGTGAGGAGATGGCGGCTATAAGCTATCACATGGTCTCTCAAGCTAGCAGACATCACTCATCATTTTACAGTGGTCAAAATAATTTTACCATGTTACTCCTGGTCTTGGACTCTCTCTCTGCTGGAGCAAACTGACAGTCAGCACTCCTGACGGCTCCCTTCGTCTTTTTAAGATCCACCGTATCAATCAGGCCGCCAAACCGTAAGCACTAGCGACTGTGACTACAGCTACTTCACTCCAACTTGCACCATTCGAATGGAGAGACGCTGGCGGGGCCTTGCCGCACACCTATGTCAACGTGAAAAATGGTCTCACGTGTCCAGACACAGCAAGCCAGACCAATTTCCTCCCTCTAATTGCAGTTATAATTTCTCTTCATGGGACACAGTCCTGGCTCTAAAAGGCAAGAAAATACAAGGAGGTCCAGGTGAGTTCAGGGTATAAAAGCCGGATTGGAAAGGTAGTAGTTCAGTGGTTAAGGGCAGAGGCTCCAAGTTCAATTCCTACCACCCCCATTGCGGCTGGCAACTGTTAACTCCAGGCCCAGAGGACTCGATACCCACTTCTGACCTTCCAGGGCTCCAGGCACGCTATGGTGCACATCCACACATGCAAGCAAAACCCTTGAACACATGAAATTACTAAATCTAAAAAGGAAAAACAGTTTTAAAGGGATAAAAACAGGCACAAAAAGGCTGAGACAAAGCACAGTCTTTAAAGAGCAGCATGAAACCTCGGAGTCCAGTCTCCATTTGTCTGAAGTACCGGGGTTCATTTGCGGACCCAAGTATCCTAAGCAAGCACTTAGGATTCATGTGTGGACCCAAGTGTCCTGAGCAAGTACTAGGGTTCTTTGTGGACCTCACAGGAACACAAGTCTTACAACTCCCACTGATTTAGAAATCCAAATTTCCAAAAGGGTTGCATTCTCTAGAGAACTCTAAGATGTCTACAAGATAGTGCTCAGTAATAAGACTACTAGATTTTGCACATATTGATGCCCCTAAACCTCATGAAACAGTTACTACTAAATAACACAAAGATACTCACTAAAATTATATTAACTTTAACACAGAAACTTGAAATTCTTTTCTACTTTAAAGAGCAGCTTTCCAAAGCATTCTGATGTATTACCCAACAATTTAAGGGGGGGGGGGGTCCCAGGGGAAAAAAAAGAAAGCACAAATGTGATCAATGCACCAAATTAAGTCTTGACACACATCAAACAGAAGTGCTACCCTTCAACACAAACCTCTGCATCTCAGGGCTGAGAACAGAAAGCCTGCACACAGGCCAAGAGCCATGTGAAGTACATGGGTAACCACACTGATGGATCGTGTAGGAGATCAAAGATGTTTATAATAAACAGGGCTGAAGTCTCATCAAAAAGAGGGAATGGAGACCCTGACCGGTAATTAATTGGCTGCACGTCATGAACTGCTAGTCTGACTGATTCAAGTGCCCTAATCTGACAGGCTCTGTTCCCCAAAGCCAACTGCAGAGCCCAAAGTTCTCAAGGCTCGTTAGCCACTCCAGTGTCTGCACTGTTCGATGCTGTGTGGTGTTCACTGCAAGGTGACACAGCCCTCCTTTTTATTCTATGTGTTCGGGCTTGGGTGTGCAGGTACACCCACACACGTGTGCATGCAGGCCAGAGGTCAACCTCGGGCGCCATTCCTCAGGAGCCTCCGACTTGTTTTTTGGGACAGGGTGTCTCACCAGGACCTGGGGCCACATTCGATTTCTAGGTGGGTGCTGGGATCCAGCTTAAGTCCCCATGCTTGCTGGACAAGCCCTTTCCTGACTGAGCCGTCTCCCCGGTCCCAAGAGCTCTCATTTTAAAAAGTCATTTTCCCCCCAATATAAATACTAAGTAAGTGCTGAAACTCCGTCACAGGATTTAACTTTAGAGAGATTGCTACCCAACCATTCTCACTTCCTGTGACAGCAGAGAGATGAAGGCAAAGCCTACCTCATCATCAATAAATGGCTGGATCTGAGCTTTTCACACAACTGTCATCCCACATCGCCACCAACCCTCCATCCCAGGAGCACACTCACCGCGGCTCTCAGACCATTGATTAATAATACCCGTCCCCTGGTCCATCCCCATCAAAGGCCACCTAAGAACTTCCCAAGTCTTCCCGAGTCTTCAATGCTAAGACCAGCCCAGGAAGCCTCCCTTGACCAGCTGTCTAGGAACTGTTAACAGACACCTGACACAACCACGGTCATTAGGATCTCTAAGCCACTGATCTCATTTCTACTAAAACTCCCCAAGCCAGTCACTTTAACAGACGACCAAAACCAGCGTGGATTATCACTAAAACCGAGCCCAGTGCCATGAGCAAACGTTCACAAGGATGACTGGCAAAGACAACTTTCTAAAAGTAACGGCCAACACAGGGACGTAGACGGCATCCACCGTGAGAGTGCCCTCCAGTCACCTGCTGCTTGTTCAGGGGCAACGATGTCCAACAAGACCCAGGGTCTGGGTTCTACTTCAAAACATTATCTGACCTGACACCTCCAGAGAAAAATATCCATCTTTTCTTAAGCAGAACACTCAACAGCTACAAACTTTCCAAGAATTTCCACCGTTGGGGGAGGACACCACCATGGTCACAGACCTTACCCAAAGGCTCAGTCCGACCACACTGCCTGAGAACAGAAAAATCCAGGGAAATCCCTGTAAGGCCTCAGACTTAACGCTGTATTTCCTCTTCTGAGCTGGAAAGCCCCAAAGCAGGCCCTATGCCAGCCCTGCCATCCAGCCTTAGGGATGGATTCAAACTGCTACTGTCTGCGGGGAAAGGAGAGGGAGAAGGGACGAGGAGGCCAAGGGCAGTCAGTGGTCCAGACTCTGGACCAGGGTCAGCTACGACGGCGAGCTCGCCTCTCCCTGTATACAACTATCCTGTTGCTGTCAGACCCACAGCAAGCTTGGCGCTCACCCTTGAAGGTGCACCTGGGAACCCCAACATTCCTCTGAAGACTCAGAGTGCACAAGGAGGCACAGCTGGAGCGGGGTGGGGGACAGCGGGGTGGAGGGGTGGATCCCGCCACAACAGGGACTCAAGGATGTGGCATTGAGGGGGATGGTGGTGAAGGCATTGCAGAGGAGGTAGGAACCGAAGACTCGGACTCTGGAGTACTAAGTGGCCAGGCCTCAGGGAGAACGGAAGTGGACTAGACTGGAGAGGTCTGGACCACTGAGGAGGTGGGGGAAGTGAGAACAAGGCTGGGAGACAGACGTTTGGTCCCAGACAGGCTTGAGGAATTTGCGACTGAAGGGTGGAGGCTGTAAGACAGAAGCGAGGGGGCGGGACTGAAAGATAAGCGAGGGCGGGATCAGGCAGAGATGAGGGGCGGGGCTTGGGGGCAGCGGAGGGGGCGGGGCCAAGAGGGGAGAAGGAAGCGAGAAAGAAGATGGAGATGGGGAGGGGGTGAAGCCGGCCAGAAGGGCGTGATTCTGAGGGTACGAGGAGGGAGAAGTGAGAAGGCAAAGGACAAGTCAGGGCAGAGAGTGGGGAGGGAAGAAGGGAGGCGAAGTAATGAGAAGCTACAGGGGAAAAGAGCAGACAGGTGGGAGGGTAGTGAGGGACTGGGGGGGGGCGGCAGGTAGGAGGACGGTGAGGGAAAAGATGGATGATGAAAATGTGAGGTGAGGGTGGAAAGAGCAAAAGGAGGTGCAGCGAGGGGGCGGGACCTACATGGAGTTGAACGTAGGTGTGGGGCTGAGGGAGGTAGGCACAAGGCCTGGAGAAGAGCAGGGAGGGGGGCAGGTGGGGGGCAGAGGGTGCCGGGGGCGGGGTCTCGGGTGGGGGACCCCGAGGGACGGGACCTCTATGCACGAGGATAGGTGTAGGGCAGAAAGGAGAGCTAGGGGACCTAGGGGGCGGGGCCTGATGCAGAGGGGTGAGGACAGGGGCAGAGGCAGGCAGCAGGGGGCGGGGCCCACATGCAACGGACTGGGCGGAGTGAGGGGGAGGGGCCTGATGAAGAGGGAGGAGCCAGAGGCGGGACCTAGAGGATCAGTGAGGTGGGGGGGGGGGGAGGTGAGTGGCCCCTGACAGCAAGATGAACAGCAGAAAAAGCCAAAGCCAGGCTTCCTAGGCCTGCAGAGCAAGCCGGAGGGGGCGGGGAAACATGCAGAGGGAGGAGCCAGAGGGCGGGGCGCCAAGGCTACAAAGTAAAGGGGGTGGAGCCTGTGCGGGGGAGGGGGTGGGAGCCCGCAGAACAGTCGAGGGCTGAGCCTGGCTAGGGAAGGGGGAGGGTCAGAGGAATCGGGGGGCGGGGCTGGATGCAGAGAGGGCGGGGCTGCCGCAGCAGGGGCGGGGCCTGATGCAGAGGGAGGGGACTGGGCGGCGGGGGCGGCGCCTGCAGAGCAGCCGGGGGGCGGGGCCGGGAGAGCGAGCGAGGGGCGCACGCCGTGGGGGGTGCGGCGGTCCCGGGACAACGGCCGGTGCAGGGGGGGCGGGGTGGAGTGCGCGGGGTCCCTGGGACTGCCTGGGGGCGCGAGGGCCGCGGCCCTGTCGTGCCTACCTGTCAGACGGATCTTGATGCTGGAGCCGTTCCTACGCGTCCCGGGGTTCGACATCTCCCGCCAGCGGCCGGCCGGCCTCGGATCCAGTGCCGCCGCCCCCCAGCCCGGCCCGGCCCGGCCCCGCCGCCGCCTCCTCAAGGTTACGGCCACGGGCTGGGCGCCGGGGTCCGAGCCGGGACGCCGAGTGAGCGGCGCAGGCGTCGGGACGGGGGCCGCGGGCTGGAGCCGCAGGACCGAGCGCTCGGCTGCGCCGCCGCCCGGAGCCGCCCCTGGCCGGCCCAGCACGGAGCCGCCGCGCTCGCAGCCGGACGCCCGCCGCCCTCGCTGCTTCCGCCGCCGCCTCCCGAGCTGCGCGCGCGCCCGCTGCCGTGCCGGCCCGGCCCTGCGCGGCCCCGCGCTTGCGTGCGTGCGCGCGCCCGAGGAGCACGGCGCTACGCCGGCCGTGCTCGTCCTGAGCGAGCACGCGAGGGTTTTAAGGAGCTGCAAGGCTTCTGCAGCCGGTGGGGATCCTTGAAACAGACATTCCGCGCCCCCCTACATTCCCCCCACATCCCCCCACCCACCCACCCACACACGCGCGGAACGAACTGATTTGCTTGTGCAACGACTCGGGGAATCGAATTATTTTTCCAGTGTCGGACTTTTCAAGGCTCCTGATGGACGCCAGAGGGTTGCGTGAAACCCCAAGCACCTTGCGCGCCTGCGCCCATGGGCACGCGGTATGATTTTTGAGGAAATAGCGTTTAGATCCTACAAGTTCCAAGAGAAGACTTCCCGCGGTGACGGAATGTCGGGTGTGCTCTGTGCAACTGGTGTACTCGGTTGACAAGGTGGCTAGACGAGCAGGAAGTGAGGCATACGAACCAGCGAAACCAGAAGAGGGATGTTAACTGGAGAGGTGGCGGCTTTGCGGTTAGGGACCTGCATGCAATTGAACTAACCCAGAAAAGTCAGCAGTCGGGTCTGCGACTCCCTGCCTTCCGATGGAACACACCCCCCACCCCACCCCGCGCGCGCGCCCCCAGAGTGGCAGGCAGGTAAAAAAGTAAATGCTGTGCTTTCCCCAGCAAGCAAAACCATCTCTATGGTAACGCATTCTAGAGAGGAAATAAAATGTTCTTGAAAAGGCCGGGTGTGTTTACCAAACTCACGTATGACACGAACCTAATTCGTTTCCTGGACAGATTCTTTTGGTGGCTCTATGTGGTAGACCCGCTACTCACAGCCCTTGGCCACCCTCTTTGGAGACAAGGGCTCATCTGTAGCCCAAGCTGGCCTTGAACCTGTAGTCCTCCGGCCTCAGCCTCCTGAGTGCTGGGATTACAGGCCTGTACCACAACCCACCTGGCCTTTCCCTGGTGGTTTCTATGACCCTGTGCAGCCCAGAGTTTTGAATAGTTGTAGTGAAATGTCTAAGAATAGGAGCAATGTATGAGCAACAGTCAAACTCTGTCTCCATTTCTAAGCAGTTGTCACTGAGAGCGAGACCCTAGGTCAGAGGAAATCCATTTAAGAGTCTTTGATGAGGGCTGGGAGGGTAACTCCATTGGTAAGGTGTTAGTTGTACAAGCATGAGAAACAGAGTTTTGTGGGGGGGCGTAGATATTTATCTATATATGAATATTGTTTTGCATGCGTGTTTATATGTGCATCAGAAGGTGCTGGATCTGGAACAGATGCTTGTGAGCTACCATGTGGGTGCTGGGAACTGAACTCAGGTCCTCTGGAAGAGCAACAAGTGCTCTTTTTATATATATAATTTGTTTAATGTGCATTAGTATTTTGCCTGTGTAAGGGTGTCAGATCCCCTAGAACAGGAGTTACAGACACTTGTGTGCTACCATGTGGGTGCTAGGAGCTGAATTCGGGTCCCCTGGAAGAGCAGCCAGTGCTCTGACCACTGAGCCACCTCTCCAGCCCCACAACAAGTGCTGTTAACTGTAAGCATCTCTCCAGCCTCAAGGACAAGGTGTGAGGGTGAGTCTGAGTGATCCCAGCCCTGGAGAGGCAAAGACAGAAGATCCCTGGGGCTTACAGGCCAGTCAGCCTTGATGGACTGGGGAGCCCATGCCAGAGAGACTGTCTCAAGAAAAAAAGGGGGGAGAGGGATAAGCTATTGAGTAAAACAGAGATTGATCTCTCTCTTTCTCTCCCTCAGTTTCTTTCTCTCCCTCTCTAGCTCCCCTCCCCACAGGCCTCCCTCTTTCTCTCTCGTGGCTCTCTCTCCCCTCCCAGCCCCCTGCATCTTCTTCCTCCCTCCTTGCCTGTCTTTCTGTCTCCTCCACCTTACCTCCTTCCTCTCTCCTCTCTCCCCAGCCCCACCTCTGTGCACTTCCCTCCTTTCCCAGTCTCTCCCCACCCCCCATGCCACCCGTCCCGAGCCTCAGCTCACAGGTGTTTTCTCCTTTTCCAGCTGTTCCTGACCCAGGAAGCTTGGATTATTCCACCTTGTTTTCTACTGCCTGGGTGCCTGATTATCCCAAGCCCTGAGCCACATCTGTGCCTCCTGGAGGCTACTGGGGAATCGGTCCCTCTGCTCACTACCCAGGAGCCAGCAGGGCTGTCTCTAGTTCGAGAATCCTAACAGTGTCCTGCCATACCCTGCTTCAGAGAGAAGACTGTCCTCCCTGGAAGCTAGTGAACATCTTTGTTGGGCATGTGTCTCTGTACGCTGCTGCAATATGTACACACGCATCTGGAAGATATAGTCAGACATTCACTGGCTGTCTTTTCCAACCACACCCCACCTCAATTCTCAGACAATCTCTCACTGAACCTGAAACTTAGTGATTCACCTCGATGGGCTGGCCAGCAAGCCCTCAAGTCCCTTATCTCTACCCTGCCTCCACAGGGATTCCAGATGTGGGCTGCCACACCAGTGTTTCCCGAAGGTGCCTGGAATCCAGCTCACATCCTCGGGCTTGCAGAGCAAGCAATCTGACTGAAGTATCTCCCCTTCCTTCTTGTCTTTGAGACAAGATCTCATATAGCCCAGACTGGCCTATAACTCAGTATGTAGCTGAGGGTGACTTTAAACTGTTAATCTTCCTGCCTCCATCTCCTGAGTGTGGGGAATACAAAGATACATGACCAGGTCTGGCGTCGTGCCCACCGCCGGGCTCTGCATGCTAGGCAAGCTCCCTGCCGATTGAGTCACATCCTCAGCCCCTTCCCTACCTTTTGTTGGTGGTGGTTTTGGTTTTTTAAGACAGGGTTTCTCTGTGTGGGCCTGGCTGTCCTGGAACTCACTCTGTAGACCAGGCTGACCTCAAACTCACAGAAATCTGCCTGCCTCTGCCTCCTTAGTGTTGGGGTGTCACCATCACCCAGCCCTTCCCTACATTTTTAGCAAACTTGAACATGACTTTCAGCCCTAGACCAGGGTCTCCCATGACTCTTAACTAGTTTGCATTTCTTTCTCCTTAAGCAAAATAGGTCTAAAATGTATATTCCAAACCTGCGTACTCAGTCCCATGACAGGAACATTGTCAGCTGGTCATCTAACCAACTGAGGTAACAGTTCGAGGCCAGCCAAAGCTATGAGAGCCCACTGGAAAACAAACAAAAGAGGTTTGGGAGACAGCTGGCTTGGTAAAGTGCTTCCCACAGAACGAACGAACGAACGAACGAACGAACGAACGAACGAACGAACGAACGAACGAACGAACGAACGAACGAACGAACGAACGAGGACTGAGTGCGAGCCAGACACAGGAGCACCTACCATCATCCCAGTATCGGGGAAGCAGACGAGAGGATCCCTGGGGCTTGCCGGCCACCAGGCTAGCTCAGTGAGTGAGGTCCAGGTCAGTGAAAGACCGGGCTTCAAAAACCAAGGTGGGACCCCGAAAGATGGCTTCCATTCAAGTTTGAACCCTGGGGGCCACGCTGTAGAAGGAGAGAGCCAACATGCACAAGCTGTCCCATGACCTCCGCTGATGCTGAGCTGGCCCCTCAGCCCTTCATTTATTTATCCTGTTCTTCCGATAGGCCTTTGGGACCTCTCTCTAAATGACTCCTTAAACTAAATGTCATTGATATGTGAGCTCTCATAATGTGTGCGTGTTTTTAGAGACAGCCTCAAATAGCACAGGCTGGCCTTGAATTTGCTACGTAGCCAAGGATGACCTCAAACTCCGATTGCCTCTGGGGTGACAGGAATGCACCACCAAGCCCCACCAAACTTCACCATGCCCCACCAAACCTCACCAAGCCCATCTTCCTACTAAGATCTGAAGTTAGGATCTTCACCCCAACTGTGCAAAAGTAGAAACAAATAAATGTGACCAAGGTCCCCCCTCCCCATTCCCTGAAGGAGTGGGCGCTGTGCCTCCTCACCTAAAGGCATGAATATAAACAAATTAAGTTAATTTGGGGCTCAATAGCATCTAGTTTGTGGGAGAGCAGGATGCGATCTAATTACGGCCGCTCTTTCTGCCTGGGAACACGATCTTTTTAAGGATAGATGGGACTAATCTAGTTTCATCCACTTGCTCTGCTGCACACCATAGCACGATCGTGTGCAGACTGACTCCGGCCCTCTCTCCACCTGCCTTCTCTCGGCCGAGGATCTTCCCTAAGTCAGCAGTTCTCACCCTGTCGGGGTGGAGCAACCTCTCACAGGGGTCACCTAAGACCATCGGAAAACACAGACATTTACATCACAATTCATAACAATAGCAAAATGACAGTCATGAAGTAGCAATTAAATAATTTTATGGTTGGGGGTCACCACAACACAAAGAGCTGTATTAAAGGGTCGCAGTGTTAGGAAGGTTGGGAACCACTGCTTTGAGTGAACGGGTCTTAGTCTCTGACATGGTATTAAGGCTTCAATTTGGGGGCCCATGAGATGACTGAGCAGGTAAAGGTGTTTGCCTCTAAGTTCACTAAGATGACCTAGGTTCAATCCGCAGGCCCCACATGGTGGAAGGACAGAACCAACTCCTGAAAGTAGTCCTCTGACCTCCACACACATGCCTTGGCCCACACATGTATACACACAGAAAGATAAATATAATTTAAAATTTTTCAAAATGTCAATATTTTTTTCTTCTCAAGAACTTTATTTTAGAAAATACAAGCCAGGCAGTGGTGGTGCACGCCTTTAATTCCAGCACTTGGGAAGCAGAGGCAGGTGGATCTCTGTAAGTTTGAGGCCAGTCTGGTTTGCAAAGCAAGTTCCAGGACAGCCAGGACACAGAGAAACCCTGTCTTGAAAAAAAGAGAGAGAGAGAGAGAGAGAGAGAGAGAGAGAGAGAGAGAGAGAGAGAGAGAGAGAATACAATAATATCATTTATATGTAACTATTAGTAACATTGTTTCATTGTTCCTTTTTTGTTGTTCTGCAGGCTGTTGACAAATGTTTACAGGTTGCATGCCTTTAATCCAGCTAATGTGAGCCAATCAAGAAAACCCCTCACAGTGTCCCCAGCTATTTCGTTTAAGACACAGTCAAACTGGCAATCAAGATGAGCCAATACAAGTCCGCCCCTTGTCAGCTTGACACCTAACTGTACCAGGCTTCCTTTTAGGCCACCAACCAGCTCCCAAATCATGACATGGAGACTTGTTCTTAGTTATAAACGCTCAGCCTTATTTTAGCTCTTATTTGAATCTGTTTCTCTTTATCTGCGTTCTGCCTCGGGCCTTTTTACCTTTCTTTCTGTGTGTCCTACACTGTGTCTGTTAGCTGGCCCCAGGTGTCTCCCTCCCTTCCTCCCTCATTCTCTCCTCTCTTGTTCTACTTGAGCCTCGATTCTCCTCCTATTTATCCTCTCTGCTGGTCAGCTCCACCTATCCCTCTTATGCTGAACTATTGGCCATTCAGCTTTTTATTAGACCAATCAGGTGCCTTAGGCAAGCAAGGTGAACCCACAACACATCTTTTCATAATTCAACAAAGGCAGCAGAAACAAATGTAACACATCTTTGCATAGTTAAATAGTCCACAACACATAACCACATCTCTTTTTTTGTTGCTGTTTTTTTTATTTTCGATTTTTCCCCACAGACAAGGTTTCTCTGTGTTGCCCTGGCTGACCTGGAACTCACCCTGTAGCCCAGGCTGGCCTCAAACTCAGAGATCTGCCTGCCTCTGCCTCCCGAGTGCTGGGATTAAAGACATGCACCCCCACCACCTGGCAAGATTTTATTTTTGATTAAATGTATCTGTGTATGCACATGTGCTGGCAAAGGGCAGACAAGTTAGATCCCTCTGGAGCTGGAGTTACAGGTGGTGTGAGCCTTTTGACATGGGAGCTAAGAGCTTTGTTCGAATCCTCTGCAAGCGCGTCTCCAGCCTGTGGAGCTCAGCTTTTTACATGTGTGCTGACAACCAAACTCAAGTCTTCATGGGCTACATAGGGAGACTCTACCTCAAATTTTTTCTTTTTATTTATTTTTATTTTATGCACATTACTGTTTTTGCCATAGGTATTGGGTCCTCTGGAACTGGAGTTACAGACAGTTGTGAGCTGCCGTGTGGGTACTGGGAATTGAACCCAGGTCCTCTGCTCAGCCAGTGCTCTTAACTGCTGAGCCATCTCTCCAGCCCTCAATTTTTTTTTAATTTTGATTTATTGTTATTGGATGTGGTACTGGCTAGTTTTATGTCAACTTTACACAACCTAGAATCATATAGGAGGGAAGAACCTCAGCTGAGAAAATGCCTCTAGCAGATTGGCTTGTGGGCAAGCGGATGGGATAGTTTCTTGATTGAGCTGGTGGCCATGGTGGCTATAAGAAAGCAGGATGAGCAAGCCATGAGGAACAAGGCAATAAGCATCACTCCTCCATGGCCTCTGCTTCATTCCGTCCCTGCCTCCAGGTTCCTGCTTTGAGCTCCTGCCCTGACTTCCTTGGATGATGGACTACAAGCTGTAAGGGGAAATAAACCCTTTCCTTCCCATGTTGCTTTTGGTCACGGTGTTTTATCACAGCAATAGAAACCCTAAGTCATGTGTGTGTGTGTGTGTGTGTTGTGTATGTGTGTGTGTATGTGTGTGTGTGTATGTGTGTGTGTATGTGTGTGTATGTGTGTGTGTATGTGTGTGTGTATGTGTGTATGTGTGTGTGTATGTGTGTGTATGTGTGTGTATGTGTGTGTGTATGTGTGTGTGTATGTGTGTGTGTATGTGTGTGTGTATGTGTGTGTATGTGTGTGTGTGTATGTGTGTGTATGTGTGTGTGTATGTGTGTGTGTATGTGTGTGTGTATGTGTATGTGTGTGTGTATGTGTGTGTGTATGTGTGTATGTGTGTGTGTATGTGTGTGTATGTGTGTGTATGTGTCTGTGTATGTGTGTGTGTATGTGTGTGTGTGTGTGTGTGTGTGTGTATCAGAGGACTTGTGGGAGTCTGTTCTCTCCTTCTACATGAGACAGGACTCAGCTTGTCAGGTTTGGAAGCAGGTGACTTTACTTTTTTTTTTTTTTTCTTTTTTTAGATCAGAGTCTTTTTTTTGTAGCCCAGATTGGCCATCCTCTTGCCTCAGCCTCCTGAGTATTAGACTCAAGTCTGCTCAACTCCGCATCTACAAGCCATCACCTAGAAACCTTTGTAGACACTTTGTAGAAATGTCAGAAACCAGTATAGAAGCAGCAGTCTGCTCAGGCAGCAGGGTCTGGGAAGCCCAAACACCACAGCATGAGGCCAAGACCACCATGCCCTCGTTAAAAAAAAAAAAAAAAAAAGTCTCACTATGTAGCCATGGCTAGCTTGACATATAGACCAGGCTGGTCTTGAACTCATAGAGATCTACCTTCCTCTGCTTCCTGAGTGCTGGGATGAAAAGGTGTCTGTCCTTATACTCTGCCTTTTTTTTTCTTTTTGAGTGGGAAACAGTTTTACTCTTTTTGAAACTCAGGCTGGTCTGGAACTGTGTGTGTGTGTGTGTGTGTGTGTGTGTGTGTGTGTGTGTGTGTGTGTGTAAAGGCCAGAGGTTGACATCAGGGGTCTCCCTCAGTCTTTGTCCATCTCACTGAACCTATGGTTCACTGGCTGATTAGGCTGGCTGCCCT
This sequence comes from Peromyscus maniculatus bairdii, assembly GCF_049852395.1. Taxonomy (NCBI): domain Eukaryota; kingdom Metazoa; phylum Chordata; class Mammalia; order Rodentia; family Cricetidae; genus Peromyscus; species Peromyscus maniculatus. Next base: position 37,236,129 of record NC_134874.1, on the reverse strand, counting down.
CTGAGTCCTGGGAATCCTTTCCCTGCCCTCTGCCCCCACCCCCCGCCCCGTTGCCCGCCCCCTCCCCCCCCCCCGCCCCCGCCAAGCTCTGTAGTTACAGACACCCAGCTTTTTCACCTGGGTGCTCTTAGCACGCTCAGGGTCTTGTGCTTAGAGAGCAAGCACTTTACCAGGAGCTACTTCCTCAGTCCTTTGTTTGTGTGGTTGGTTTTTTGAGAGAGACTCATATATGTAGCCCAGGTTGGCCTTGAACTCATTATGTAGCCCAGGATGGCTATGGTGGTTTGAATGAGATGTCCCCCATAGTCTTGGGCATTTGAACACTTGGATCCCAGGTGGCAGTACAGTTTGGGAGGTTTAGGAGGTGCGGCTCTGTGGAGGAAGTGTATGGAGGGGCTGTTGAGAAAGACCCGAGGCACCCCCAGTTTGCACTCTGCTCTGTGCACGTGCTTCATGATGAGAGCTTCCGTCTTGCTGCTCCAGCCACCTTGCCTGCCACTTCCCCACCGTGATGGACTCTTGTCCTTCTGGAATCATAAGCCCAAATAAACTCTTTCTAATATTAGTTACCTTGGTCATGGTGTCTATCTAAACAGTAGAAAAGTAACTGATATAATGGCCTTGAATGATCCTCCTGCCTCAGCCTCGTGGGACACTGTGATTACTGATGCACAGCGTCATACCAGGCCAGTTTTGCTTTTTAAGCAAAGTTCTAGGTGCTGAGAATGAGGACTAAGCTCCCAGCTTAGTCAATCAACAGAATCGATAGATTGTAGGTGGGTTCACAACTGCACCACGGATCAACACTGAGAGATAGTTTGAGAGTTGGAGATGTAGCTCAGCTGGTGGAATGCCATCAAGCTTGGTTCATGTAGTGCTGGGGGATTGGATCCAGGGCTTCATACATGCTAGGCAAGCTCTTTGCAGGTCCCCAAGGCTGGGTGGCCAGCCACAAGCAGAATCACTAAGGTCTAGGTTCACTGAGAGTCTCTGTCTCAAAGACTCAAGGTAGAGAGAGTACTACAGGAAGACACTGGCATCAGCCTCTGAGCTACACACAACACACACACACACACACACACACACACACACACACACACACACACACGACACAGCACCCGCATACATGCAAGCACACACATGCATATATTACATACAGATGCACACAGAGAAACTGTGAGCCAGACATGGAGACTCATATCTAGAATTCCAGCATTTGGAAACACTGCAGGCAGAAGAATCAGGAACTCAAGGCCACCCTCAGTTTTATAACGATTGTTGAGGCTAGCTTGGGCTACTTGGGACCTTGCAGTGCTATGGAGTAAACTCTGGGTTTCATGCACAATAGATTGTGCTCTACCGTTGAGCTACAAAGTACTAGTTATGTAACTTAGGCTGGCCTTGAACTCACCAGGTAGCCCAGGCTAGACTGGAGCTTTAGCTTGTCCTGTCTCTGCCTCTGGAGTTTGGATGTTAAGACTCTGAGGGAACCATTGCAGGAGCAGCAAGCAGAACACACACTCTGACTTATGGGTACCACTTCTATCTCAGAGAACACCCTCCGTTACTTATTTTTCTCACAACTGTGACAAAAACACCTTACCTACGCCACAGAAGGAAGGACAGTCTTATGGTGGTGGCTCACCGTTGGAAGGTACAGTCCACCACTGTTGGAGGCAGTGTGGCGGCAAGAGCCTAAAGCAACCGGTCACATTGCAGCCACAGTCAGGAAGCAGAGCTGCATGACCTCAGAGCCGCATGACCTCAGCTGCTCTCCATGCAGTCCAGAGCCCAGCCAGTGGGATGCTGCCATGGACAGTCACAGTAGATCTGCCTATCTCAAATAACTCAATCGAGAACCCCCCCTTCGGCGATTCTAGAGCCTATCAAATTGTCGACATTAGCCACTGGAGACTCCTAAAATGGAGATTACTCTGAGGGTCTCTCCTGGCTCCACATTGTACTTTAAGTTGTGTATTTTTAAAAAAAACGTTATTTGTGTGTCTGTAGGAATGTATGCCACATGTGTACAGCCCCTGCAGAGGCCAGAAGTGGGCACTGGATGCCCTGGAGCTAGAGTTACAGGGAGTTGTAAACTGCCCAACCTGGGTCTGGGGTGGGGGGGTGGGGGATTGTCCCCTTGGAAGAGCATTGAGCACTCTTAACAGCTGAGCCTTCTCTCCAACTCCAGTTCTCTGTGTATTTTTTTTTATCAATTGATTTTTATTTTGTTTGCATTGGTATTTTACCTACGTGTATGTCTGTGTGAAGATGTCAGATTCCCTGGAACTGGAGTTACAGACAGTTGTGAGCTGCCATGTAGGTGCTGGGAATTGAACCCAGGTCCTCTGTAAGAACAGCCAGTGCTCTTAACCACTGAGCCATCTCTCCAGCCCCTCTCTGTATTTTGCAGGAAAGAAATTCTGGAATTTGCTGGCCTCTCCCAGAAGAGTTTGCGTTACAACTCCAGGTTTGAGGGGAAAATAGAGAAAGTCGTGTTCGGGTGACTGACAATTCAGAATCCAACAGAGGAATAGGGGTTGGAAAGTGAGATTGTTTAGCAAGCACAAGCCCTGCCGGGTTCAGGCCCAGCGCCAGTGGGTGGGGAAGAACACACCACAAGAGAACCAGAGGAATGGTAAAATCTGGATGTTTACAGGACTTCCCTTAAAGGATGTCCAAGGACTTGCTGACCCCAGTAACCCACTGACGTGGATATGTTACAGACACACGCCTGCCTGTTTGGGCTCCCCAGGACTGTTATACCCCACTTTCACATGGGTACCAGGGATTCAAACTCGGGTTCTCTTGGTTGTTCAGCAGGCACCTTACCCCTGGGCCGTCTCTCCAGCCTCTCCTCTCTATGTCTTAATTCACCAATTTAAGACTCTCTGTTGTCTCCTTACCATGGCAAAACTGGACATCAGGCAACGAAGACATCCTTCCCTCTGAGTCCACATTTACAGGTTTTCACTTCTTGGTTGAGAGCTGGTTTGAAACCATCCCCTCTGCTTCCAGTTTGCCAATCGTGGTTCCTTCCTGTAGACTGAGGCTGGCTCTCACCCTCTGCTCCTCTTCCCTGGGGTCCCAGCCTCATCTCTGTCGGCTGAGCTCTCACAACTCCAGGAACAGAGACATTTGCTCCTGTCTGTACGGTTTTTTGTTTGTTTTTCGAGACAGGGTTTCTACGTGTAGTTTTGGAGCCTGTCCTGGATCTCACTCTGTAGACCAGGCTGGCCTCGAACTCACAGAGATCTGCCTGGCTCTGCCTCCCGAGTGCTGGGATTAAAGGCGTGCGCCGCCGCCGCCGCCGCCGCCGCCGCCGCCGCCGCCGCCGCCGCCGCCGCCGCCGCCGCCGCCGCCGCCGCCGCCGCCGCCACCACCACCGCCCAGCGGTTTTTCCTTTTTTCATGTAGTATGTGCACACATGTTTGCATGTATGTGGGCACACATGTGGGTGCCTCCGTGTGTGTGTGTGTGTGTGTGTGTGTGTGTGTGTGTGTGTGTGTGTGTGTGTGTGTGCGTGCAGATGCATGTGCACATTCACATGACGGCCCAATGTTGATGTCTGGACTCATTCTCAATAACTTTCCTACTTTATCCATTGAGGCAGGTTCTCTCAATCAAACCCAGAGCTTGTCAATTTGGCTAGCCTCACTAGGCTCTCCTTCTCATCCTTCCAAACTTGGAGCTAGAGGTGAGCCTCCACACCCACCAGGCATATGTGAGTTTCTAAGGATCTGATCTTGGTTCTTAGACTTGCCTGGTAAGCACTTTAACCATCCATTCTTCTCCCCGGCCTCTGGTTTTGGGTTTTGGAGCCAGAGTCTCTATTTTAGGCAGCCTGAAACTCCCTGTGTAGGTGAGGATGACTTTGAACTCCTGATCCTCAAAATTCCATCTCCTCCTCAGGAGGAGGAGCACCAAGTTTATGGGTGCTGGGGATCAAATCCAGGGCTTCATGCATGCAAAGCAAGCGCTCTACCATCTGGGCTACATCTCCAACCCCAGGTCATTACAAGATGTAGGAAAGGTAGTTAGTGGTAGTCATGGTCTGGGTGTGTCTGTCAAGGGTTCTTGTGTTGAAATTTACTACCCATTAAAAGTATTCAGAGGATGGAAAGCTAAACCAACCAAATGGTTAGAGGCAGGACTTTGAAAGAGTGACTAAGTAAGATTAGCTCATTCAGGTGGAGCACCCGTGGTTGAATCCTGGTGACTCTATAAGAAGCCTGGACTAATGCATATGTCTCTTGCCATTTGACACTCTGTCACTTTGGGACTTCACTCGCAGGAAGGCTTTCATTAGGTGTGGATCTATGCACCTTTAGACTTATAGGCTAAATAAATCTCTTTTCTTTATAAAGTTTTCCAGCTTTGAGAAGTTTGTTATAGTAACAACACTAAGGATAAACTTTTCTTATGTGAGACAGTACCTCAAACTCACATTGTCTCCAAAACTAAGGTTGAACTTGTCCTGATCCCTCCTACCTCCACCTTCTGAGGGCTGAGATCACAACTGTATGCCACGAACCTTGCTGTTCAGAATTCCCGTGTCTTGAATTACTTTGTTTTTAAGTTTTAGTTGATTTGAGATGACTTGCACAATGTACTTCATCTCGGTTCCAAATGGAATATCCTCCTGCCTCAGGTTCCTTAGAGTTAGGCATACCTGGCTCAAGAACAAATATTTTGAGTTTAACATTTGAGCCTCTTACTCTACAAATGAAAATCAGAAACCCAAATGGAAGGACAGAAAGAGGTGACCAGCGAGGTAATTAACGGACACAGGAATCCTAAGATTTTCACTGGGTTTAAGCTACTTGGACAGAAGAGCCAGAATGGAGACTCGGGGCTTCAAGTCAGGTTGCTTCCCCTACGATGCCTGGAATATCACGTACTACCACACGCAGCCAGCTGTTATCACACCACCCAGCCATGCTGTGTTCCAGAAAAAAACAAATGATAGTAAAGTTTTGAATTGTGCGTGGCTAACCATGAGAATGACATTTCTTCCATGTGCTATGACAGATTTGGGGGCAAACGCAAGGTCAGAGTTGTCTCGGTTCAGTTTTCACACTGTGAGCCAAGCCATGCCAGTCTCCCCTTCCTTCCTGTCTTTGTTAGCCTGCCAGTCACCCCAGTGGGTTGAGTCCAAGTGCATGGGCGCTTGGCCAGATGGTGACTAACACCTCCACCCCCGTGTACCCGGACCACGTAGGAAAGGCAAGCAGCCCCGTTTTTTTTTTTTTTTTTTTTTTTTAAGAACCCTGCTAGACCAGTTCGCTTTTGTAACTCTCAACCACAAATGCTTCTCTGTCTTGTAATCTAAGCACAGAATGACTGAATGAGAGAAGGAAGGGAGGTCAACCTTGTGCTAGACCATCTGGGCAGAGGGAACAATCTCAGCAAGATCGCTATCATTTGTTTTCAGGTAGGTTCTCACATAGCCCAGGCTGGCCTCAAATTATGTACCCAAGGACGGCTTTGGACTTCTGGTGCTTCTGCCCCCACCTTTTGAGTGCTGGGATTGTATGGTACCACAACTCCTGGTTTTTAGGGTGCAGGCAATGGAACCCAGGGCTTCGTGCACGCTAAGCGAAGTACTCTACCAACCAAGTACATCGCCAGTCCAAACCTGGACTTCTGATGCATCTGTCTCCATACTTTGAGCCATACTAGAATCATGCCAGATGGGGGACTCTATGCAGGTGTGCTACTGTTGAACCACGACCCCAGCCCCCGACTGGAGGAGTCTAGCCTCTGAGCCACAACCTGAACCCCTCATGGAGGTAAGGATTCTAGTCAAGTGCTCCACTACTGAGCCACACCCCAACACTCTGAGGACCTTTCTAACATGAGCAGAGAAGGCAAGGCCCGCAGATCTTTCATGGAACCTTTCAACTTGAACACATCAAACCAAAATGAACACAAACCTCCCCTTCAGAGGAGGTGGCTGCTACCGCAGCTGTACAGATAGGATCTTGCATTAATGAGAGAGGAAGCTTTAAAGGGGAAATCCATATAAACAAATTCCTCAAATTAAGTGGCTGCCGAAAAGAAAAGCCTTCTGGGACAAGTGATAAGGGAAAGTGGAAGAAACAGCTATACAGAAAAGACAATAAAAGCAAATGGTAAATTAGAAAGGCAACTTCTGGAATGCCCACACTGGAAGTTCCAGAGGAGAAGTGTGTGTGTGTGTGTGTGTGTGTGTGTGTGTGTGTGTGTGTGTGTGTGTGTGTAGGTCAGAGGACAACTTTGGGGAATCAGTTTTCTTCTTCCATTGTGTGGGTCTTCAGGCTGATGGGAAGTACCTTTACCTACTGAACTATCTTGCTGCCCTCTTCTGGACTCTCCCCTCTTTTTTTAAGACAAGGTTTCTCAGATGGCTCAGAGGTTAAGAGCACTGGTTGCTCTTCCAGAGGTCCTGAGTTCAATTCCCAGCACTCATATGGTGGCTCACAACCACCTATAATGAAATCTAGTGCCCTCTTCTGGTGTGCAGACAGAACATTGTATACATAATAAGTAAATGAATCCTTTAAAAAAATAAATAAAAACAGTGCAGAGAAGAGGCTGGGAGATGGCTTAAGTGGGTAAGAGTGCTTGCTTTGCAAGCATGAAGATGTAAGTTCAAATCCCCGAAATCCACATGCAAAGGCCACTTAGCTGTTCGTGCCTGTAATCCCAGCATTGTGGAGCAAAGAAAGACAGCACCAAGAGTTCACTGGCCAGCCAGCCCAGCTGAATGTCAAGTTCTGACTCGCTGTAAACTCTTGTCTCAGGATAGCAAGGCTAACACCCGATGCCCTGCTCTGAGCTCCTCATGCATACACACACAGGGGTGCACACACCTGGACATTCATGTGCACATACCACACACCATATAGAAATTGTATACTATATGCCTGCACGCACGCACGCACGCACGCGCGCGCACACACATAAATAAATAAATAAATAAATAAATAAATAAATAAATAAATAAATAAATAAATAAATAAATGTAATAAAGATCCCAGTCCACAGCTCCTACAGAAGACTCCCACTCTACTTGAGGCCACACTGGTACTAGGAACCCTAGCAGTCCCCAACAGTACCCCCTTCTCTGGGCTCCATATCCAGGCCTACAACTGAGGCAGAAGACTCCACCTCTATCTGAGACCAGGCCAGTACTAGGAAACCCAGAAGATTCTTGCTCTATGGGAGATCACACTGGTAATAGGAACCCCAGGTACCTGGAACTCCAGAGTCTAGACAGTATCCAGAATCTCAGAGGACACACCAATTCCCAGAACCCCAGAGGCAATGTGAGCACCCAAAACCCCGGAGGTCATGCAGGTCACCAAAACCCCAGCGGAGACACACTACTGGACCTGAAGACTCACTGGTCACCAGAGCTACCGGCCACTCAGGCCACAGCAGAGAGGAAATGGAAAGTAAGGGGAAAAGCATCCATCCAACAAAGAAAAACTCAGAAAGCGGCACCTAAACCTATAATAATCCCAACCCAGGTGACTAGAGGCCAGGGTAAGAGCACAACCCACAACACCCAGAGGGATGTGGCACCACCAGAGCCCAGCTGCCATACTATAGCAAACCCTGGATATTCTAACACAGCTGAAGCTCAAGGAAGTGACCTTAAATCCAATCTTAAGATAGAGGCCCTTACAGAGGAAGTGAAGAAATCCAGGAAAACACAAACTAGTAAAGGAAATGAATAAAACTGTTCAAGACATGGGAATAGAAGCAATAAAGAAAACATAAATTGAGAGAATCCTGGAAATGGAAAATCTACGTAAGCTAACAGGAACTACAGATGCAGGCATCATCAACAGAACACAAGAGATGGAAGAAAGAATCTCAGGCATAGAAAATACAACAGAAGAAATATATACAGCAGCCAAAGAAAATGTTAAATCTAAAAAATCCCTGACACAAAATATCCAGGAAATCTGGGACACTATGAAAAGATCAAACCTAAGAATAATAGGAATAGGAATTCCAGTACCATGGGGGCTCCTCAGCTATTGGTCCACAGTTCATGTGTTTCCACTAGTTTGGCTAGTTGTCTCTGTACTTTTTCCCATCATGGTCTCTCGATGTCTCTTGCTCATAGAATCCCTACTCTCTCTCATTGATTGGACTCCTGGAGCTCCACCTGGGACCCGGCCGTGGATCTCTGCATTTGCTTCCATCAGTCACTGGATGAGGGTTCTATCATGACAGTTAAGGTGTTCAGCCATCCATTGACCAGAGTAGGTCAGCTCAGGTACCCTCTGGACCATTGCCAGTAGTCTATGGTGGAGTCATCTTTGTGGATTCCTGGGGACCTCCCTAGCACTCTGCGTCTTCCTATTCTCATGGTGTCTTCATTTATCATGGTATCTCTTTCCTTGTTTTCCCACTCTGTTCCTGATTCAGCTAGAACCTCCCGCTCCCCTAAGCTCTCTTTCCCCCCCCCCACCCTTGCCCTTCATTACCCCACCCCCACCCCCAGTTAGCTCTTGTGGTCAGGGAAGGCTGGGGGGTTGGAGAAGGGAGGACAGGGGAATCTGTGGTTGATACATAAAATGAATAGAAAATCTCTTAATAAAAGAGGAAGATTCCAAGCTCAAAGGCCCAGGAAATATTTCAACAAAGTCATAGAAGAAAATTTTCCTAGCCTAAAATAAGGACATGCCTATAAATGTATGAGAAACTTACAGAAAACCAAATAGGTTGGACCAGAAAAGAAACTTTCCTTGCCACATAATAATCAAAACACTAAACACACAGAACAAAGAATATTAAAAGCTGCAAAGGAAAAAGGCCAAATAACTTATAAAAGCAAACCTATCATATCAGAATTACACCTGACTCAAGACTCTAAAAGTCAGAAGACAGATATCTTGCAGACTATAAAAAATCACAGATACCAAGCCAGACTACTATATCCAGCAAAACTTTCAATTACTATAGATGGAGAAAAAAGATATTCCATGACAACATCAAATTTAAACAGTATCTATCCACAAATCCAGCCCTACAGAAGGTACTAGAAAGAAAACTCCAACTCAAGGAGGTTATCTACACCCAAGAAAACATAGGAAACAAATAATTTCATACCAGCAAAACCAGAAGAAGGGAACCACAACACCACACACAGCCACCACCACCAACTACAACAACAAAATAACAGGAATTAACAATCACTGGTCATGCGGCTGGAGAAACAGCTCAGTGGTGGAGAGGACTGGCTGCTTTTCCAGAGGACCTGGGTTCAGTTCCAAGCACCCAGCTGGGCAGTGTGGCGCACACCTTTAATCCCAGAATTCCAGAGGCAGATGGATCTCTGAGTTCAAGGTCAGCCTGGTCTACAGAGCTAGTTCCAGGACAGCCAGGGCTACACAGAGAGACCCTGTCTCGAAAAATAAACAAAACCAAAACAAACATAAGACCAAAAAAAAACAAACAAACAAACAAACAAAAAAAAAAAAAAACAACAACTCCCAGCACCCACATGGTAGCTCACAACTGTAACTCCAGTTCCAGGGGATCTGACACCCTCACACACACATACATACAGGGAAAATACCAATGCACATAAAATAAAAACAAATCATTTAAAAAACATTGGTCATTTATATCTCTCAATATCAATGGACTCAATTCCCCAACAAAAAGATGCAGACTAACAGAATGGATGTGAAAACAGGCTCCATCCCTCTGTTGCATCCAAAAAACACATTTCAACATCAAAGATAGACATTACTTCAGAGTAAAGGGTTGGAAAAAGATTTTCCGCGTAATGGATCCAAGTAGCACGCTGGTGTGGCCATTTTAGTATCTAACAAAATAGACTTCCAACCAAAGTTAATCAAAAGAGATGGGGAAGGACACTTTATACTCTAAGGAAAAATCCACCAAGATAACGTCTCAATTCTGAACATCTATGCCCCAAATACAAGGGCACTCACATTTGTAAAAGAAACATTACTAAAGCTTAAACCACATACCAAAACCCATACATAAATAGTGGGAGACTTCAACACCCCACTCTCACATATGGACAGGCCAACCAGACAGAAACTAAACAGAGAAATAATGGAACGAGCGGACGTCATGACTCAAATGGATAGCTACAGAACATCTCACCTAAACACCAAAGAATAAAACTTCTCAGCACTTCACAGGACATTCTCCAAAACTGACCACATACTCAGTCACAAAGCAAGTCTCAACAGATATAAGAAAATTGAAATAACTCCCTGTATTTTATCAGACCACCATGGATTAAAGCTGGATTTCAACAACAGCAGAAACAACAGAAAGCCTACAAAGTCATGAAAACTAAACATCTCTTTACTGAATGACCACTGGGTCAAGGCAGAAATAAAGAAATTAAAGACTTCCTAGAATTCAATGAAATATTGAATGCATAACATACCCACACTTATGAGACACAATGAATTCGGTACTAGGAGGAAAGTTCATAGCACTAAGTACCTTCATAAAGAAACTAGAGATATCCTGTACTAGCAACTTAACAGCAACCTGAAAGCTCTAGAACAAAAAGAAGCAAACACACCCAAGAAGAGTAGAGGGCAGGAAATAATCAAACTCCTGGCTGAAATCAACAAAATAAAAACAAAGAACAATACAAAGAATCAATGAAACAAATAGTTGGTTCTTTAAAAAGGTGGACAAACCCTTATCCAAACTAACTAAAAAGCAGGGAGAGAGAATATCCAAATTAACGAAATCAGAAACAAAAGGGGGACATAACAACAGACACTGAGGAAATCCAGAGAATCATTAGGTCATTCTTCAAAAACCTGTACTCGACAAAATTAGAAAATCTAAAAAAAATGGACAAATTTTTTTGATAGATAACATTTATCAAAGTTAAATCAAGATCAGATAAACAATTTAAATAGACCTATAACCCCTAAGGAAATAGAAGCAATCAGTAAAAGTCTCTGAACCAAAAAAAAAAAAAACCAAAAAAAACCCAAAAACCAGGGCCAGATGGTTTCAGCACAGAATACTACCAGACTTTCAAAGAAGAGCTAATACCAATACACCTAAATTACTCCACAAAATAGAAACAGAAGGAACATTGAAAAATTCATTTTATGAGATCATAGTCACCCTATACCAAAACCACACAAAGACTCAACAACAGGACACAAAAAAGGTGACTGCTGAACTTTGCCAAGACAAGGTAGGACAGTCCTTCAAAATTCCCAGCTTCACAGGAAAGTCTGTCAGATATTCTAGGCCTGTAAAGCAAAGATGGATGCCCCAACATTCCAGAGGAATTTTGGGTGACTGTCCAGGCAGCTTGAGGTCCCTGTCATTAGGTAATATTTCACCCTTCTGGGCTCTTTGATGGAGTTAAAGACTAGATAGTTATAGTTTTCTTTAGTTATGATAAAAGATAAATTAGATACAAAACTTTAGACTCACAAAGATAAGATAGAGTATTTTCTCTAATTTTGCCAAATACAAATAGACTAGATATTGTAACTGTAATTCTTGCTTGATAATTGTTTTTGTTGTTTATAATCCTACTATGCTAAAGTTAAAACTTTCCTTTTTAATTAGACAAAAAGGGAGAAATTCTGTGGAATAATCCTCTAGCACACTGTAAAGATCTGTCACTCAAATTGGTTTAATAAAACACTGATTGGCTAGTAGCCAGGCAGGAAGTATAGGCGGGGTGACCAAACTAAGGATACGAAGGAGAAGGGCAGAATCAAAGAGTTGCCCACAAATTCAGAGAAGCAAGAGGAGAATGTTGTACTGAGAAAAGGTACCAAGCCACATGGCTAAACGTAGATAAGAATTATGGGTTAATTTAAATGTAAAAGTTAGTAAAAAGACTGAGCTATCAGTCAATCATTTATAAGTAATATAAGCCACTGAGTGGTTATTTGGGAATTGGCAGGCAGGAGAGAAAACTATTTACACTGAGATTCCATCTTACACATGTCAGAATGGCTAAGATAAAAAACACTAATGACAGCTTATGCTGGTGGGAGTGAAGACTTGTACAGCCACTTTGGAAACCAATATGGAGGTATTTCAGAAAACTGAGAATCAATCTACTGCAAGAACCAGCTATATCACCCAGCTATATCCAAAGGATGCTCTATCCTATCACAAGGACACTTGTTCAACTATGTCCATAGCAGCTTTAGTCATAATAGCCAGAACCTGGAAACAACCTAGATGCCCCTCAACTGAAGAATGGATAAAGAAAATGTAGTACTCTGCTGTTATAAACAATGACATCAGGGAAATTGAAAGCAAATGGATGGAACTAGAAAAAAATCCTTAGTGAGGTAACGCAGACTCAGAAAGACAAACATGGTATATACTCACTCATAAGTGGATACTAGTTGTAAAGGATAACCATGCACATGAGAGAATATGTAACAAGGAGGGCCTAAAGGGGGACTGGGACACATAGTTTTCCCTGGGGAAAAAAGGTCTCCTGGGTAGACTGGGGGCTGCAGGGGATGGGAACATGAGGGATTGGGTTGAGGGTTAGGTGGAGGGGAATAGTAATGAAAAAGATGTCTTGATGGGGGAGTAGTTTGGGATCAGGCAGAAACGAGGTACAAGGGAAACTCCCATGAATCTACAAGGATGATCCCAGCTAAGATTTCTAGCAATAGTGGGTAGGTATCCTGAACTGGCCATCTCCTGTAACCCTAATTGTCATCAGAGAGCCTTCATCTAGTAACTGACGGAAGCAGATGCAGAGATCCATAGCCAAGCACTGAGCCAAGCTCTAGGAATCCTGTTGAAGGGAGGGAGGAAGGATTGCATGAGCTGGTGTGTGTGTGTGTGTGTGTGTGTGTGTGTGTGTGTGTGTCAAGGTCATCACAAGGGAACCCACAGAAACAACTAACCTGGGTTCATAGGAGCTCACAGACTCTGGACCAACAGCTAGGAGCCTTCCTGGGACTGACCTAGACCCTCTACATATGTGTGACAGTTGTGTAGCTTGATCTACTTGTGGGACTCCTAGTGGTGGGAGCAGGGCCTGTCCCTAACGCTTGGACTGGTTCCCAGGAACCTATTCTTCATACTGGGTTGCCTCGCCCAGCCTTAGTACAAGGGAAGGATCTTAGTCCTACCTCAACTTGACATGCCATGCCTTGTTGACACCCATGGGAGACTTGCCCCTTTCTGAACAGAAACAGAGGAGGAGTGGATGGGGGGGGAGTGCAGGGGGAGGTAGGGAAGGGGATGGGAGGAGAGAAGTGAGGGGAACTATAGCCAGGATGTAAAATAAATGAATACAGTTAATTAATAGAAAAAAAACAATATATAGGGCTGGAGAGATGGCTCAGAGGTTAAGAGCATTGGCTGCTACATGGGTCCCGAGTTCAGTTCCCAGCAACCACATGGTGGCTCACAACCATCTCTAATGAGATCTGGTGCCCTCTTCTGGCCTATAGGCATACATGCAGGCAGAACTCTGCATACATAGTAAATATTTTAAAAAAAAATAGTATAGTACAGTATAGTATACAAAAATATCCTAGTACCAGTGCTATGGTTCAGTGGTAAAGACCTCTGTTCCCAAGCCTGATGACAGAAGTGTGATCCCTGGATCCCACATAGTAGTAAGAGAACTGACTCTCACAAGTTGTGAGATATATTTACATACAATAAGTTGTGGCATATATTTACATACAATAAGTGAAGGCAATTGTAAAATACCCTCATGAGAAACGATACTGTGCATACTGAATATACACAATGAAAAATTTAAAATAACTTTAATCTTAATCTCTGATGGTTCATATTGTTACCTTAATGGGACCTAGGGTCACCTAGGATAAACCTCTAGGTGTGTCTATGGGACATTATTTTTTTCTTTACATTTTGTACGTGGGCTGTGCATGTATGTGTCTGTGCAAACATGTGGAGGCCTGAAGTAAATGTAAGGAGTCAGCCCCCACGACTCTTCCAACCTATTCACTGAAGCAAGGTTTTTTAGTCAATTTCGTGGCTAGCTAGCTCACTCACTCTGGGGATCCCAGGTCCACCTTCCAAGTCTGGAATTACAAGCAGCCTGCCACATCCAGCTGGCATTTCCATGAATGTCTGGGGATCCGAACTCCAGTTCTCCTGACTGCACAGCAAACACTAACCACTGAACCATCTCCTCAGCCCCCGTGAAAGAGGTTTTTTTTAGATCAGGTCAACTGAGGTGGGAGGACTCCTTCTGAACTCAGGTAGCACTAGCCCATGGGCTGGGTTCCCAGTTGGAATAAAAAGGAGACAGTGAGCTGAGCGCCAGTGTCCATGTCTCTCTGCTTCAGGAGGATGGGGGCGATGTGAGTGGCCACCTCAGGCTCCTGCCACCATGCCAGACGGTACCCTCAAGCCATGACCAAATCTCTCCTGAAGTTGCTTTTGTTGGGTACTTGATCCTAACAAGAAAAGTGACATGAAACCATACATAAGTGAAAAGTGTTGAACATTTTATTAAGTTTTAAAAGCTTTACATGTGATGAACGAAGTTTACATGGTGCTTCTCAAAGACGACGTCAGCCCTGCGTTGCTCAGTCATGGCGAAGCTGTGAGAGATCTCTCTCTCTCTTTTAAATGCTTCACGTATTCACACTCTCAGTCCAGGATTGGGAAAAATGTCACCATTTTCCTCCTTCAAGGAAGAACAGACGCTGTTACGCCTCAGGTCACCAGCATGATGTCACAGCACCTTTGACTCTAATGTCCCAGCTGGAATAGAATTGGTTCCAGTGAATTCTAGAACTTATCTCGAGTCACCTCGAGGCCCCTCACAGACACAAATCGTCCCAAATACTTCTTAGGATGGGCTTGGGGAGGGTGGGGAGCAGTTGTAGGGAAGGGCTGTGGGGAAGGGCTGTGGGGAAGGGCTGTGGGGAAGGGCAGTTCCAGACCCCTGTGAGTCACCTAATGAGGGCGCTGGGAACTGAACCCAGGTCCTCTGCAAGAGCGGTATGTGCTCCTAACCACTGAGTCACCTCGGCAGCCCTCGCCTTGTTTGAGATAAGATCTCAGTGGCCTGGGGCTCACTCATTAGACGAGGCTGGCTGGCCACCAAGCCCCAGACACCCCCTTGTCCTCGCTTCCCCAGAGCTGGGGTGACAAGTGCTTGCCGTCACGCCTGGCTTTTATGTGGGTGCTGGAGACTGAACTCAGGCCGTCATGTCCCAAGGCACTTTATGACGGAACTATTTCACAGACATAAAAGATGGCAGGACACACGGACCTGGAATCCCAGCATTTGAGAGGGCTTAGGATAGGCACTAAACACAGCTGTGTGGTGGTAGAATACAGACAGCAAAAGTCCAACTTTTTTTTTTATTGGAGGTCTTGTTATGTAGCCCAGACTGGCCTCGAACTTTCAGCCCTCCTCATCCTAGGATTACAGACATACACCATGTCTGAATTTGCTTTTTTTCAGAGAGAGTCTCATGTAACCTAGGCTGGCCTAAAATCCCGAGTGCTAGGATTACAGATGTGGACCCCATCACTGGGTTCAGCGTCATTTTAACAATGAAAAATTTTATATTTATGTGTGTGTGAGTGTGAGTGTGTGTGTGTGTGTGTGTGTGTGTGTGTGTGTGAGAGAGAGAGAGAGAGAGAGAGAGAGAGAGAGAGAGAGAGAGAGAGAGAGAATGCGCATGTACACATTCCACAGCATGGGTGGAAGTTGGAGGACAGCTTGTGGGGTCGGCTCTTTCACTAAGTCGATCTTGGGGATTGAACTCAGATCATAGGTTTGGCAGCAAGCAACTTCACACACCCAGCCACTTGACCGGTTCCATCTTAAAGATTGTCAAGCAGAATTTGCTGCCATTGAGAATATGTGGGAAGTGGGCCCATCACCTCCACCCATCTCCATCTTCCCAAACTGAAATGAAACTCTCTGACCTCATTTAACACTGACACATCTTCTACCCCACCCAGCCCCCTGGGACCCGCCATTCTCTATTTTCTGTTGCTACGAGTTTGCTCACTCTCAGGCCGTCACAGGAGTGGAATCAAACAAGATTTGTCCTTCTGTAACTAAACTGGCTTTGTGTGTATACGCAATATGTGTGTCTACATGTGTGCAAATGTTCACGTGCGCTTATGTTTACAGAGACTGAAAGGTGACTTCACGTGTCTTCCTCAGTCACTCTCCACCTTAGCTTTTTGAGACAGTGTCTCTCATTGAATCTGGAACTATCTAATCCTGATAGACTGGATGGCCTTCAATCCATCTCTGCTTTCCAAATGACGGCTTTACAGGTGGACATGCCATGCCCAGCTTTTCACACGGAGGCTGGGCTGTAGCTCAGGTCCTCATGCTTGTCTGGCAAACACTTTACCAACCAACTCTATCTCCAAAGTCCCCACGGCCTTGAACTCACTATGCAGCCAAGGATAGCCTTGAACTCCTGACCCTCTTCTTGTCTTTACTTCCTGAGTACTGGGGTTACAGTCCAGGGTCATTGCCCCCAGATCACTTTATGTTATGTATATTTTACCACTCAACTGATCTTTATGAAAACTGTTATCTGATCCCCATTTCCCGAAGTGGTGGACAACTCAGATATTTTGTGGAATAACTCATCCCCAAACTATGTATTCCAGAAAAAGACAAAATGCAGTCGGTGGCAAAATGATTTTCCAAAAGCTGGGCCAGACTGCATTGTTTGCATTCTTAGCTAGAAAATCATCTTCAGCTCCCTGTCTCTTCCCTTCCCATCTCCATCCTCCCCCATCCCCCCATCCCTGTTCCAACAAAAGTGGCAAGAAAAAGACAGTTTTAAACCAGAAACAAAGATAAACTCCCGTGGGTGTAGACTGGCTTTGTGTGCACTAGGGAGGCCAAAGGTCAGCCTAGTTGTCATTCCTTGAGAGCTGTCCAGGTTGTGTGCACGTGTGTGTGTGTGTGTGTGTGTGTGTGTGTGTGTGTGTGTGTGTAAGAGGATGAGGAGCATGTGTCCCACAACATACAAGAACAACTTTCAGGAACCATTTCTCTCCTTCTACTGTGTGAGTCCCAGGGATTGAACTTGAGTTGTCAAGCTGGACAGCAAGTGCCTTTACCTAGCTGTGCTGGACAGTTTTATGTCAGTTTGTCAAAGACTAGAATCATTTGAGAGGAGAGAACCTCAATTAAGAAAATGCCTCCAACTAGGCGGTGGTGGTGCATGCCTTTAATCCCAGCACCCCAGGGCTCATATTAAATAATCTGATATAGACAGTCTGTGGTGGTGCACACCTTTAATCCCAGCACTCAGGAGGCAGAGCCAGGTGGATCTCTGTATTTGAGGCCATCCTGGTCTACAGAACAAGTTCCAAGAAAACCAAGGCTACACAGAGAAATCCTGTCTTTTAAAAAAAAAAAAAGGAAGGAAGGAAGGAAGGAAGGAGAGAGAGAGAGAAGAAGAAGAAGAAGAAGAAGAAGAAGAAGAAGAAGAAGAAGAAGAAGAAGAAGAAGAAGAAGAAAAGAAAAGAAAAGAAAAGAAAAGAAAAGAAAAGAAAAGAAAAGAAAAGAAAAGAAAAGAAAAGAAAAGAAAAGAAAAGAAAAGAAAACGCTTCCATAAAATCAGCCTGTAGGCAAACCTATAGGGCATTTTCTTAATTGGTGATTAATGGGGAAGGGCCTGCCCGTTGTGAGTGGTGCCATCCCTGGGTTCTATAAGAAAGCAGGCTGAGCAAGCCATGAAGAACAAGCCAGTAAGCAGCACCTCTCTATGGCCTCTGCAGCAGCCCCTGCCTCTGGGTTCCTGCCCTGTGTGAGTTCCTGTCCTGGTTTTCTTGCCTGCTGAACAGTAAAGCGGAAGTGTAAGCCAAATAACCCTTTCTCCTCCAGCTTGTTTTTGGTCATGATGTTTCATTGTAGCAATAGAAACCCTAACCCAACACTGATCCATCTTGCCACATGGTTTTTTTGTTTTGTTTTGTGAGACAGGATCTCTTGCTGGATTGGAACTCCATTGGCTAGACTGGGATTATAAACATGGTTCAACATGCCTGGATTTTTTTTTACATGGGTTCAACCTCAAGCCCTCATCCTTGCACAGCAAGCCCCCGGCCAGCTGAACCACCTCCTGGCTCACAGACAAGCTTCTTGACGCTCAAAGGCCACCTGCAGAGCAGGAACCAGGAAGGCAACCAGCTAAATTCACAAGAGCGCAGGGAGAGAAGTCAGCCTGAGTGATTGCCGGGTTCATAGCGATAGAATTGGAAGCATGGCCGTGTTACTCACCTCACCAAAGTGTTTCTCAATGATGTTCAGAGCACTCTGGCTAATGTGGCAATTCTGGTGGAGCTGTAAGGACTCAATTTTTTCAATGCCACCAACCTCTTCCATCAGGAGATACATCTTTTCCTTCTCATGCAGCCTATCAGCCCTCTGAGGATAGATGGGGACCAGCAAAGAGACCCTTAGACCCAGAGTGTGCTGGGGGGGGGGGCTTCACAGCTGGCCGGCCCTAAGGGAGCTTTCCTATGTGGAGACATACCTGTTCCAGCAGGGGTAGTCACAGACCCACTGGAAATGCCAAGATTTCCCTCCCGTTTCATTGATTCATTTACTCAATCATTCATGCATGCATTTATTCACAAAATGACTCATAAATTCATTTGTTCACAAAGTTACCCATGAAGTCATTCATTCACAAAATCATCCATGAATCCATTCACTCACAAATACATTCATGAATTCACTTGTTCACTCATTCATTCATTCATTCACTCATTCACTTTTCTACTCAAAATATATTCAACATTAGAGAATACAAATGTAATAAATATAAAATTGCTTTTGTCCAAAGCACTAAAGAATTCAAAGTGAAAAACTATGAAAAATATTTAATAAAAACCAAATGTAAACCAGGCAGTGGTGGTACATGCCTTTAATTAGAAGGCAGGTGGATCTCTGTGAAAGCCAAGGCTAGCCTGCTCTACAGAGAAAGTTCCAGGACAGATAGAGCTGTTTCATAGAGAAACCCTGTCTCAAAAACCAAAACCAAAATAAATAACGAAAAAAAAAAAGTCTAGGTAAGCATTATAGGACTCTAGAAATTACTAAGACGGGGTTTCATGTAGCCCAGGCTAGCCTTGAACTTGGCTGGACATAGTAACCTCAACTCCTGATCCTCCTACCTCCACCTCCTAAGTGTTGGTATGACAAGCACACCCAGCTCCGTCATGAACGGAATTCACAGTATCAGTGCATGATGTTTACACCTTCCCCTTTGTCCTTACTGTCCTGGGGAAATGATGTTATCCTGTCTGGGGACAGTAGTACCCACTAAAGATTTATGGTTCTTCCCAAACCTGCCCTGTGCTCCTTCTATGACCCAATCCCCTGATGGCTCACTGGGATCTGTTTTAAAAGTTCCATATAGGGAGGCCAGAGAAACAGCTCGGTGGCTAAGAGTATTGACTGTTTTTCCAAAGGACATGGGTTCAGTGCCAGTGCCCCCAGAACGCCTCACAACTACCTGTAACTCCGGTTCCAGAGGGTCCCATGCCCTCTTCCGGCCTCTGTAGGCTCTGTAGGCACGTGGTGCACAGATATACATGCAGGTAAAATATCCATTCACATAAAATAAAAATAAATCAATCTTTAAAAAAAAAATCTGATACATGCATTCCTGTATTCTCGGCGTTTCAGAGGCCTTGTGGGTGCAGAAGGATTGATTACCGTGAGTTCTATGTAAGCCTGCTTGGGCTACATAGGGAGACTCCCTTCTCAAAAGCAAAAATAAATAAATAAATAATAAACAAAAACTAGCTCAGGGCTAGAGAGATAGTTCAGTGATTAAGAGGACCTGAGTCCGGTTCCCGGCATCTACATCTGGAGACTCACAAGCACCTGTTGTGAGCCAGAACTCCAGCTTCATGGAATCTGATGCCTCTGTTTACACCTGTACTCATGGGCACATGTCCACAAACAGACAAACAGACACATATCCACACAATTCGAAATAAAAATAGATCTTTAAAAAAAAAGTCCAGTAACATTTTTTTTTTCTTTCTTCAAGACAGCGCTTCTCTGTGTAGCCCTGGCTGGCCTCAAATTCACACTGATCAATCAGCCTGCCTCTGCCTTCAGAGTTCTGGGATTAAAGGCGTGTGCCCCAATGCCTGGCTTGACTTGTTGTGGTTCGAACCCTCTGTAGGTTTCCCAGCCTCAGGCGGGATAAATCCGTATCTTCACCAGCCAGTCTCGTCTGCCCCCAACCCATGCCTTGGGTTCGCTCTCCCTCCCTTTTCCAACCCTTTGCTCTTACTACGTCTCCCCCTCAATATTCCACAAGACTCATCTATACTCCGTTCTCTGGCTGGGCCGTTCCTCGGAGAATGTTTCCTTCCGCCGAGCATTTCGCGTGTGACAGCAGCCACCCCCACCCCGAATGAGCAGTGACTCCCCAGCTGACTCCTTTACGGGAAACCTCTGCAGGGTCCTCTCTGTCACTCATACACAAGCTCCACAGAACAAGGATTCCAACAGCTCTGTTCTGAACACTTATCACAAAGTGCTCATTGGAGGCACCCACATAAACACTTTCTTCACAGACTGGGTAGCCCAGCAGGCTAGCCTCAAACATTCTACTTAGCCTAGGCTGCCCTCAAACTCATGACCTCCTTCCTCTGTCTCCAGAGTGCTAGGAGAACAGGTGTACACTGTGAAGCTTGGCTTGGAGTCCTTTTCTTCTGTGTGTGTGTGTGTGTGTGTGTGTGTGTGTGTGTGTGTGTGTGTGTGTTTTCTTTGTGTTATCCACAGAATGTAGGAAAAGTGGGAAGAATGAGAAGAGAATCCTACTCGGGATGGATTCATTCATTCATTCATTCACTCATTCATTCATTCATAGTCAGGGTCTCATGTAACCCAGGCTGGCACTAACTGTATAGCTGAGGATGACCTTGAACTCCTGACCCTCCTATCTCTGCCTCCTGAGTGCTAGGATTATAGGCCTGTAGCAGCATGCCTGGGGCTATGTGGTGCTGGTGATGGGACCCAGGCCTTCACACATGCTAGGGAGGCATGCTACCAAACAAGTTACATTCCAGCCCCACCCCCTGACGCTACTTTTCTTAAACTTTTTTTACATTCACACTCTCTCTCTCACCCCACCCCCCACCCCTTGTGCATGCGTCAACACATGCACCACTGCACGTGAGTGGAGGTCAGACCACAACTTGGAGAAGTCAGTTCTCTCCCACTGGCACATGGGTCCTGGGGATTGAATTCAGGTGGTCAGCACACTTACCCCCCCCCTTACCCCCACCCCAAGCAACCCCACCACCTTATTTCTAAGAAGCATGCTCACGGCCTTCAGTTGGAGGCTGCCTGTTCAGAACAGCTCACCTGGAAAAAGAAAGAAATAATGTCCAGGATGATGGCGACGATCTTCATGTCTGGAGCGGTGAGCAGGTTCAGCAGCGGCCCCAAGACTCCTGAGTGGAAAAGCATGGTCAACTGGCTCTGGGAGGCCCCTGTTGCGAAGTTAGCCACGGTCCACACGGCTTCTTTCTGCACTCTGAATTCTGCCTGCGAAGACAGAGGCTAACATTCTCTACGGCACCCAAAGGCCATCATAAAGTGATGCTGACTTGATTCACTTTGTTGTTGTTGTGTTTTACACATTTTGGGGACAGGTTCTTGTGTAGCCCAGACTGGCCCCCAACTTACTATAGAGATGAGGAGGACCTTGGACATCTGACCCTACCTTTACTTACCGAATGCTATCCTTATGATGAGCATCACCATGCCTGGCAATCAGTCCCAAGGCTTTGTGTGTGGTAGGCAAGCACTCTGCCAAATGAGCCACACCTTCAGTCTTATTTTATTTAAGCTTTTTTTTTTTCAGAGCTGAGGACCGAACCCAGGGCTTTGCACTTGCTAGGCAAGCGCTCTACCACTGAGCTAAACCCCCAACCCCTTTATTTAAGCTTTTAAAAATAGGGTTTCTCTTGCGGGCCGCAGAAATATATCATAAGAACTCAGCTGGTTATGGCAAAGTCACTACCTGGAGGGATCAGGGAATTCCTCCAGAGGAAGCCAAATCCCAAGGAGTTTTTGGTGTTACTTGGCTTGTTATATATCAGCTGTATTCTGTTATGAAAATCATGTGTGCCTTCATAGTTTTCCCAATTGACTTTTCCCTAAGAAGAGCTAACAGTGTGGACTGATCACTCTCTGGACATACACATTCCAGGCATTTTGAGAACAGCCTCAGGAAAGGCCTTCTCTGGAATCAGATATCTCCCCTAGCCACTTTCAAGGACTAAAGGAGACATCACCCAGGTGGTCACCCAATTTCCGAGGATTAACAGTGATAACAGCCCACAGGCGAGTCTCCTGACTTAAGGTAAATTCCACAAGGAGACACCGCCCAAGTCAGGTAGACATTAAGTAATAGCTTTACACAATTTAGCTCAGACCCCTCCTTTCTTACAGCCTTACTAACTTTTTAGATCTCTAACTACTTACCTAACCACTTCTAGGAATATTTAGATAACCTTCTGTGCTAACAGCTATGCTCAGCCAGAACTCCCAGTTCAAGCTTCCCTGTAATTATCATTATTGATAGCATCCAGCCAGGTCCATCACCGGATGGAGGAAAGTACCTTATCAGAGATACCTCTGTACTTTCTAAGAACAGACTTAAGCATCCAGGCCACCTGTTTGAAAAGGCCTGGTGGATGTGCTAATTAAGCTTAACTTCCTCCTTTCCCAAACCTTACCTCCAGTTCCAGATCTCCCTTTAACTATCACCAGAGGCATCTAGCTGTGCACAGGTTGCCTAGAGACTGAGCACACTTTGCCCCACCCTGCAGAAAAACGGCAGACAGCTTGAACAGATAGGAGCCACAGGAAAAAAGAAGACAGTTTTATTTTCTCCCATTGACCTAGCAACTTATAGATTTTTAACATCCTTTACCAAACACATTTAAGATTATAGTTGTGCACATAAGATCCCTCTTCTTAGATATTACCCATATTTAGCGTTTAGTTAATTCATTAGTCACTTCCCCTTTGGGTCACAAATGGTAATTAACAACTAGTGCCCCTCTTTGTAATTCTTATCAACCCTCCATTTGATCCTGATAGCAGACAATCACTGCCTGAGGAAGTTCAGGCTGAGTGTCCTGGGTGGAGGGGAGGATTGTGATTTTTGGGAGAT
The DNA here is from genome assembly GCF_049852395.1 of Peromyscus maniculatus bairdii. NCBI lineage: Eukaryota > Metazoa > Chordata > Mammalia > Rodentia > Cricetidae > Peromyscus > Peromyscus maniculatus. The sequence continues at coordinate 37,212,946 of NC_134874.1, read as the reverse complement.
ATATAACTGTATAGCAGAGGACAGGGGGAGGAGAGAAGAGAATGGAAGAACGAGATGGGTAAGAACTTGAGAGGAACAAACTGAGATGGGGAAGAAGTAGATTGAAGGGCTACAGGAGAGTACTAGAGGAACGAGATGGAAGATGAGGAAGAGCCAGATGAGAGAGAAGGAGACGGGAGAGGAGATGATATGGGAAGGAACAAGATGGATGAGAACCTAGAAGGGGCAGAACTAGACAAAGGAATTAAGATAGAACATAGAGGGGACAGTAGATAAATATAGAGAGAAATCAGGCAAGAAAGGAGCTAGACATGAGAACAGAACTGAAGCTGTGTATAAAGGATGTTATGCCAGAGGAATTAAAGCAAGTGGACTATGGAACTCGGTGTGCTGAGATTATATTTCCTGATAATAGTTCTCGCCGTTAGTAGTTCTCTCTCCTGAGCCCCTGGGATGTATAATATTAAGGCTGGTTCCTTTAATATTATACAAGACCTGGCGCCCTTGGGTACCCAGTCTCAGGAAGAGTAATCTACCAAGCACACTCAAAAAGCAGTGGTGTGCTTGGCGGAGGCTGTCCAGAGACGAGGCAGTCTCTCCGGGGAGTCGTAAAGGTGACCCCTGAAGTGCCGGCTACCGACGGACCTCACCAAAGGTGCTGCAGACCGGGAGGAACCCCAGGCCTCTTTGTGGTGAGTAGTTGAATATCTCCCTTCCCTATTAAGAATCCTTCTTGCAGACGGGCGGTGGTGGCGCATGCCTTTAATCCCAGCACTCTGGAGGCAGAGCCACAGGATCTGTGAGGATCTCTGTGAGTTCGAGGCTAGCCTGGTCTACAGAGTGTGATCCAGGAAAGGCACAAAGCTACACAAAGAAACCCTGTCTCAAAAAAAAAAAAAAAAAAAAAAAAAAAAAAAAAATCCTTCTTACACCGTGAGTCAGAACGAGTCAAAAGAGAATCAGTTTTTGATAGAAATTACAGGACACAGGCTTACGACGAAAGGCATTTCAGTCAGCTCTAATCTGTTTACAGGCTTAGATAAGGAAGCAAAGACTATCTTAATTCCATAAAGCCCCCCCTAAAAAATGTAAGGAAAGATTTAGGAGACCCCTAAAAGCCACCAACCTTATGAAATTGATTTACCATCAGAATATGATAAGCGGCAGAGATTCTAACCCCTCCCTTTTAGGGAGAAACCTGCCGTTACTTCATTCAGGGTCTTACAAGGAGGTAACACAGTATTACCACACTACCAGACCTCCTGAGAGCGTAAACCAGAGCTAATGAAGTTCACTACGTTCTCCATAGTAGCAGCAGTGTCCTGCTACAAACAGCCTTTTTTGCTAAAACTACTGGAATCTAAGGGTTAACTTGAGCCCTAAACTTGCCCTGCAGCTAACTAGGAGCTCCACTCCAGCAGCCTTCATTTAAATCAATGCAAGCCTCACAGCCAATGCCGATTTAAAAACTAATGGCAACTCCCAGCTCTCCTAAAAAAGTGTCTCTTTCTCTCTCTTTCCTTTTTCTGGGTTGACTATTAAGTTCTTGGTAATTTACAAAAATCTTGGCCAAGTACAAGAACTTCAGTTAACCCATTTCAAAAAAACAGGTCCTGGTTAGGGGACGCCCTACTATGACCTGTATGGATTCATCAGACCCCTGAAGACGTTTGGGGGTCGGAATCCTGAACATCTGTCTTCCCTCTGAACTTAACTATCTGCTATCTGCATCTCAGCTCACTTGGGCTTTTGAGTCATCTCCACCCTTCTCCTCACCCTGCCATTCCCGGTGGCTATCTGGCTTGATACAGACTGGACAAACAGGCTGCAGCTGCCACAAAAAAAAAAAAAAAAAAAAAAAAAAAAAAAAGAAAGAAAGAAAGAAAGAAAGGAAAAAAGAAAAGGAAAAAATCCTCCTTTGTTTTACTGTTTTATTGTGCTTATCTCATTTCATAATACACCTTAAAGGATTTATTAAATTGCTACTCTCCTCATACACTATATTTTTGAATAAGAGTTCCTGTTTCTACATTACAATAACTTCAGTACAAACTTAATATTTTTAAGGCTAAACTGACAGGTATAAAACCAAAGTTCTAAGCTTATAAGGACAACTAACTTATAAATTGTTAAGAATATGTTTACTTTAATTAAAGATAATTAAGAAATAAAACTTGTTGATTGTTTGGCCGACCTAAACTGTAAACTGTTAAGGATAAGTTGTATTTAAGCTATAAGCTATTAGAAATAATTTTCAGGATACAAATTAAAACTTGATCATCATAAATGATCAAATTCCCTAACGTATACAAAATCATATTTATGTACATGCTATGTATGCTAAATTTCATATAATCAATTCATTACTTAGCCCCCTAGCATTTAAAATGTTTAAGCTTTGGACAAAACTGTCATACCCTTTATTGCCAGGGTTTTTTCCAAACTATGCCTTGAGATAATTTAGATTATATTTCCATTTATCAGGTTTAAAGATCATTTGCCTTACTATCCAATTTCAAGTGAAAGATAGCTCACCTAACAGATTTCAAAATGACATAGATGCTTTTGGATGTAAAGTTTTTATAAAGGGATATAAAGGTTTAGATTTAGAGAATGTTTAGGAAAGTTAAAAAATAATTTATGATATATGAATTGCCAGTTATTAGGATAGATCAATGTAACACATAAACACCTAGATGTTATTAATGATACATGAATCTCAGTAATAACCTAGAGATACTGAGGATGTATGCCTAAATTGGATCTATGGGTAAAGTTTTTATTGAGGTCTGAGATATATAAGCTTTAGGAATGGACTTTTATGTTTTAATATAAGAGTCTGGACCTCCCCAGAAGGGACACTGGGGCTAAATATAGGCTGTAGCTCCTCTGCTGTACAAGGTATAAAAATTGTCCCAGTAAAGGTTGATCCTGACTTTACTAAAGAAATTAAGATTATTGTACAACCCTCTACAAAAACAATTCAGATTCATGCAGGGCAGAGCCTAAGGGAGCTACTGGTGTGAATTCCAGTGATATGGCCTTCTGGATTCAGGAAATTAAATATTCCAAACCAACTAAACACTTAAAATACGGGGAAAAATAATCGGCTTGCTAGACATAAGCATGGTTGTTTCTTATATTTCAGGAAAAGATTTGCCAAGTACTTAAGATGACTACTACTCTTTGGTCTCTTATAGGCCTAGGTCAACCTAATATTATTGTTAGCAACTCAAAAATATTAAGATGGTCAGATAGATAAAATTATGACATATTCTGACCATATGTCATCCACCATACCTAACACACTATGGGAAAGAGACATACTGTAACAAATGGAAGTACCATTAATTTCTGCTATGAACTAATATCATCTCAAATGCATTATATGGGTTTTAAACTTAAAGGAACTTGAGTAAACAAGCTCAAGGCATAATTGGGCCCTTTATTCCAGAAATTATAAATGACAGACATGGCCTAAGGTATCAAAATTTATCCAAGGGGCCACTGTCCACTGTTGATCCCAATACTTCTAAATCTGATGCTCCTATCTGGGTTAAGCAATGACCTTTAAATGCTGAGAGAATTGTAATTGCTACCTGTCTGGTGGAGGAAAAACTTAAATATTGGGCATATAAAGCCCCCCACCAGCCTTTAAATCACCCCAATATCTTTTTATTTAGAAATATCAGGCTTATAGACTGTTACAAGACCTTAAGAAATTAAATATAATTTATTAAAGCCAAGGGGAACCTCACAGCCTGGCTTCCCATCTAACACAGCCATCCCCAGAAACCAAAAAATAATTGTCATAGATGTACAAGATTGCTTCTTTACCATGCCTCCTCACCCTAAAGATTGTGAGCATTTCAAATACTTTTAGCTTGCTACTCACCCTGCCATGATGGAGGCCAAAGCCGACATATAGAACAGGAAATGCGAGTTCTGTTTATCCAGGACTCATTCTTTGAACAGAGTTCCTCATTTTATCCATACAGATTAACTTTCAGAACTAACGGTCAGTTATAGCTTCCTCACGGTCCCCCAACCTAATAATTATATGTATATGTGTGTGTGTGTGTGTGTGTGTGTGTGTGTATGTGTGTGTGTGTGTATCTTACAATAATTTTATTGCACAGATGATGCCAAACTATGAAACTTAAGAGTCTATAGATTGGCAAATAACTCTACAGGATATACTGGCACCTTTTCTTATGTCTGTCCAACAATTACAAATTCTTTTCCTATGGAAGCTCACCATGAGGCTTACTTATGATTTATGGTTATGATATAAGAAGTAATACACCATTTATTTTACTGCTTTTCAATTTTAGGAATGCCTAGAACTCATATATAGACAATAGACTTACTTATACTTCAAGAACTCTTAAGAATTGGCGCTTAGATTTTTCATATGTCCCACTACAGGCGTTCCTTACTACTCCCAGGCCAAGCCACAAAGTCACACCTAAGCCTCTGTGATCTTCTCACTGGTATTTAAAAAAGTCCTGATGTTTTCATACTGTCAGGAGGAGGATATGCCTACATGTCTTCACAGGACATTGACCTGCCTTTATGAATCCTGGACCGCCTGGTCACACCATATACTAGGCCACTGCAGGACAAAGGCACTCTAAAGCTGCCAGACTGAATACAGACTGCTATTTACCTCTAGATTCTTAAATATTGAGTGTTAAATATAAATAAATTGATACAATTCCAGATCCTTTTGATGAATTGTTCATCAATGATATAAAACTCATAGAAATATGATTAGAAATAATAATTCTCTTCTACAAAATTTACCACTGTTATATTGCTAACATGTCTTAAGATTTTATCCATGAAGAAGGCTCTCACAAGCTTCAGGAGATCAAAATTTGCCAACACTCACAAGCCAAAAAGGACTGGGAGGAATACAACCTAACTACAGTTCTTATCTCCCACTTACAAAATTTCTTTTTCTTCTCAGGGTGGGGAGGAGCCTTGCCTCTCCCTGGCCTGGTATCCCCTTCTCTTATCTGCTAACCATGCATTTAATGTCCCATAGGTATGCCTAAGAGAAAAAGTTTCCTCTTTAAAACTCCTCATCTTTAAAACTCTTCGGCTGCATGTTCTACCATTAATACACATATTTGTTTCCAGCAGAAATTCTAACCATTTAAAGAGTTACAGGTTGTCATCCTCTGGCCCATGGACATGCTGTCTAGCTGCAGGTCTGCATCCCACCCTCCAGGCCACACCGATGTGCTGTCCAGCCCAACCCTGCGTCACGCCCTCCAGCCCACAAGACAGAAAATTCTGCTACACTGCCTGTCTCACAGAGCCTGAAACAGCCTGCACTTCCTGGGTTTCCACTGCATTCCAGGACTCAAGACCCCCAACTTCGCCCCCATATCCGCAGGAAGCAACCATGAGAGATTTCTACAGCCCCCTTTATCACGTACCCCTCTTTGTGAACTGAACTCTCTAGCCCAGGGGCTGGACTGCCCTTAGAAATGCTCTATTATCAATTGTATAAGTCCTGCCCATGATCCTGAAATGTATGTACTATCAGATAATTCTCCTCATGTACTTATCATATGTATGTAAGTCTTGCTATGTATACCCTGACACAGGTTATTACTGTTTTCTCATAGCTAGTGGTTTAACATTGCATTGATTACAAATTTAAACTAGGTAAGCTTCAGCTGCAGCCTTAGTCCCACAGGTGCCCATGACTCAGGTAACTTGTTAACTATGCCTCCTTAAAATACAGGTTAGCCAAATTAATACCACTAACCAAAGAATAATAGATAGAGTTAATGTTCCAAACTAACCATTTCTTTTTGATAAGTCACAATCATAGTATTCAGACACTTTTGACCATATCATGCAATACTTGCTAAGGATAGATTTTTATGTTATTCCTCTGCTCCCTTTTTGAGACAGAGATATTCTAACTATATACAGCTATGCCAATTAGATGGTTAAACTAATCCTCAGCCTGCCATCTATATAGAGTATTGATTATAAATATATATATCATAGGTACAATATTGATTAAATATCAATGTTAATCATTACTTATAATTTTTCAGAAATCTCCAAACTTAAGTTTATCTACATATTCAATGTCCTACAAAAATTTTTTTTTAACTAAATGAAAAAAGGGGAACTCTTGCGGGCCGCAGAAATATATCATAAGAACTCAGCTGGTTATGGCAAAGTCACTACCTGGAGGGATCAGGGAATTCCTCCAGAGGAAGCCAAATCCCAAGGAGTTTTTGGTGTTACTTGGCTTGTTATATATCAGCTGTATTCTGTTATGAAAATCATGTGTGCCTTCATAGTTTTCCCAATTGACTTTTCCCTAAGAAGAGCTAACAGTGTGGACTGATCACTCTCTGGACATACACATTCCAGGCATTTTGAGAACAGCCTCAGGAAAGGCCTTCTCTGGAATCAGATATCTCCCCTAGCCACTTTCAAGGACTAAAGGAGACATCACCCAGGTGGTCACCCAATTTCCGAGGATTAACAGTGATAACAGCCCACAGGCGAGTCTCCTGACTTAAGGTAAATTCCACAAGGAGACACCGCCCAAGTCAGGTAGACATTAAGTAATAGCTTTACACAATTTAGCTCAGACCCCTCCTTTCTTACAGCCTTACTAACTTTTTAGATCTCTAACTACTTACCTAACCACTTCTAGGAATATTTAGATAACCTTCTGTGCTAACAGCTATGCTCAGCCAGAACTCCCAGTTCAAGCTTCCCTGTAATTATCATTATTGATAGCATCCAGCCAGGTCCATCACCGGATGGAGGAAAGTACCTTATCAGAGATACCTCTGTACTTTCTAAGAACAGACTTAAGCATCCAGGCCACCTGTTTGAAAAGGCCTGGTGGATGTGCTAATTAAGCTTAACTTCCTCCTTTCCCAAACCTTACCTCCAGTTCCAGATCTCCCTTTAACTATCACCAGAGGCATCTAGCTGTGCACAGGTTGCCTAGAGACTGAGCACACTTTGCCCCACCCTGCAGAAAAACGGCAGACAGCTTGAACAGATAGGAGCCACAGGAAAAAAGAAGACAGTTTTATTTTCTCCCATTGACCTAGCAACTTATAGATTTTTAACATCCTTTACCAAACACATTTAAGATTATAGTTGTGCACATAAGATCCCTCTTCTTAGATATTACCCATATTTAGCGTTTAGTTAATTCATTAGTCACTTCCCCTTTGGGTCACAAATGGTAATTAACAACTAGTGCCCCTCTTTGTAATTCTTATCAACCCTCCATTTGATCCTGATAGCAGACAATCACTGCCTGAGGAAGTTCAGGCTGAGTGTCCTGGGTGGAGGGGAGGATTGTGATTTTTGGGAGATATATAACTGTATAGCAGAGGACAGGGGGAGGAGAGAAGAGAATGGAAGAACGAGATGGGTAAGAACTTGAGAGGAACAAACTGAGATGGGGAAGAAGTAGATTGAAGGGCTACAGGAGAGTACTAGAGGAACGAGATGGAAGATGAGGAAGAGCCAGATGAGAGAGAAGGAGACGGGAGAGGAGATGATATGGGAAGGAACAAGATGGATGAGAACCTAGAAGGGGCAGAACTAGACAAAGGAATTAAGATAGAACATAGAGGGGACAGTAGATAAATATAGAGAGAAATCAGGCAAGAAAGGAGCTAGACATGAGAACAGAACTGAAGCTGTGTATAAAGGATGTTATGCCAGAGGAATTAAAGCAAGTGGACTATGGAACTCGGTGTGCTGAGATTATATTTCCTGATAATAGTTCTCGCCGTTAGTAGTTCTCTCTCCTGAGCCCCTGGGATGTATAATATTAAGGCTGGTTCCTTTAATATTATACAAGAGGTTTCACTACACAAAGAAACCCCGTCTCGAAAAAAAACAACAACAAAAAAATAGGTTTCACTATATAGCTCAGGCTACCCTGGAATTCACTATGTAGCTTAGGCTGGCCTTTAATTTGCAAGCCTCCTGCTGCAGTCTCCTGAACGTTGGGATTACAGGTGTGTGCCACCAGACCTGGTCTTGACCTGGCTCACTCCCTAGGTCAGACGGTAGGAGCTGAACTTACAAATGAAATCTGCATCCCCTGCCCTGACATCCTGCCTTCAATTCATCAGAATACAGCACCTGAACAGAGCCACCAAGTAAGCAGACTGACTCCCATGGCTCAGACTGGCTTTACAAGCACAGTGTAGCCACCAGTGACCCTGAACTTCTGATTATCTCTCTCGTGTGGATGCTGGGGATTGAACTCAAGTCCTCATGCTGCAAAGCCGACACTTGACAGACCCTCCCCAGCGCCGCCACTTACGTTCTTTAGTAGAGTTACCAACGGAGGCAGCAGGTTATACACGATCAGCTGCTGGATGTGGTGTTTTGGTCCAGCGGCCACGTTGCTCATGGCCCAGGCAGCTTCCTTCTGGATAGAGGACTTGGGATGTCTCAGAAGCTGGCCCAGTACCTTCAGCATGCCAGCGTCAATGGCCATCTGGGTCTGCTCTTCTGTCCCCGTGACAATGTTGCCCACAGTGCGGAGAGAAGGGGTCTGGAAGGACCAGGAAAGGTGTCTGAGACTTGGTCACTTTACGGGTGAGTCACATGCTGAGTGCTGGGCCCAGAAATGGCTGGAAGTTTGTGGTGTTTTTGTCGGTCAGCATAGCCACAGCTGCCTTTACATAGTTTCAAGTACTTGCTAGCTCCCCCAAAGCTCTGAGGCAAGGTGGGTAGGTAAGGGACGGACACATCAGATGACGATGCCATACTAGGGCAGAGTACATGCTGGCATGTGCTGTGTAGCTCTGTGTAGTATGGCGCCACACACCTGTAATCCCTGCACATGGGGGCTGGAGTCAGGAGGTCCCAGAGCTCAAGGTCTTTCTTGGCTGTATAATGAATTTAATAAGGCTAGCCTGGACTGCAGGAGACTCTGTTTAAAAGGAAAAAGAAAACACTCTGCTGTCCTGTTTTTGTTTAGGGGTTTTGTGACAGGGTCTCTCATGTAAGTTCAAGTTGTCTCGAATTCATTCTGTAGCCAAGGACACTGAGCTTGTGATCCTGTCTTTTTTTTTTTTTTTTTTTTTTTTGGAGACAAGGTCTCACCCCACACTGGTCTCGAACTCAGTATGGAGCTGAGGATGACCTTGAACTCCCTGATCCTCCTGCCTCTACCCCGAGTGCTGGGATTATAGGTGTGCTCCACCACATCCACAGTACTGGGGATGGAACCCAGGGCTTCCTGAGTGCTGGGTGCTCACTTATCAACTGAGCATCGTCCCTAGCCCTGGCCTTGAACTCACAATCCTTTCTCAGCCTCTGCTAGGATTGCAGGTGTGCACTGCATGTCTACCTTCCTAAACTCTCAACTGGGGAAAATTCCGCTCCGATTGTCGAGTCTATGGTGCCTTCGTATTCATGCTGGCTCCAGGCTTCTGCTGTACATTTAACTGGAGCCAATGAGCACCCAGTATCGCATGGTGACGTGTTCACCAGCCCCTTTAAGTAGCTCGGAGGGTCCCCAGCATGGGTCTGTGATAGAGCATCTCAGGAGAGCGGAATGCAGATGTATTTGGCTTTCTTTGTGCTGTGGTGGCAGCCCCCACTGAAGGCTACCAAGAGGGCTAGGTTTTCCTACGCTGTCAGGCTAACCCGCCATCCCATGAGGGGTGGACTAGTTACTGCAGCATTGTCCAGGTACGACCAGCTGGGCCTCAGCACTTCTATTAAAAGTTCATTTCTTGGGAAGGTGAGATGGCTCATGGGTAGAGGTGTCTGTAGTCTCAGGTCTGATGATCCAAGCTGGCTTCCCCAGGCCCACATGAAGGAGAGAATGGCAATTGTCCTCTGCCCACTGCCCCCCACATGCATCATGGTATATGCTATATCACTCCACACATAATAAATACATAAGTGCTTAAAGTTTTTTTTTTTTTTTTTTTTTTTTTTTTTTTGAGACTGGGTCTCTTATGGATCCCAGGCTAGCCTTATAGCTGCGATCTTTCTCCCAAGTGCAGTTACATGCATTCAACACTGGACCTGGCCACTTCTGCCCTGATGTTCTGCAGCCTCCCTGCCCCCAAGTATTATCACCAAACCCACTTTGCATCATCTAGAAAATACTATGGTAATCTCAGCAAAGATGGCTACTAAAGATGTATGTGATACAATTAAAATATAGTGACTGAGAGAGGTCAAGGTAGAATGGAGCCAGACACAGTGGCATGAGCTGGAGTCCCAGCACTGGGGAGGTAGAGGCAGAGAGGATCCAGAGTCTGGAGTCCCAGCACTGGGCAGGTAGAGGTGGAGAGGATCCAGAGTCTGGGGTTCTCAGCTAGAGACTGAGGCCCAGGCCAGCTTGGGATACATAGGACTCTGTATGATGTAAAAAAAAAATGAAAAAAAAAAACAAAACAAAACACAAACACAGGCAGGGAGATCTGTAAGTTTGATGTCAGGTCTACATAATAAAGTCCAGGCCAACCGGGGCTACCCAGTGAGACACTGTCTGTCCATCTCTGTGTGTCTATTTGTCTGTTTCTGTGTTTGTGTGTCTCTGTCCATTGTGTCTGTCCGTCTCTCTGCATGTATGTTTGTCTGCTTCGCTGCATGTGTGTTTATCTGTTTCTCTCTCTCTCTGTGTCTGTGTCTTTCTGTCTTTGCATGTGTATGTCTGTCTGTGTGTCTGTCTCTGGTCTCCCTCTCTCTGGTCTCTCTCTGTCTCTATTGCTGTGTGTGTATATGTGTGTCTGTGTCTCTCTGTCATCATCTATCTCTCACTCATCTATCTATCTCTGTGGATTTCTCTGTCTGTCTGTGTCTCTCTCTGTTTGTCTCTCTCTGTGCCTCTCTCTGTATGTCTCTCTCCCTGTATATGTGTGTCTGTGTGTGTGTCTCTCCCTCTGCGTGTGTGTCTGTGTGTCTTCGTCTCGTCTGTCTCTATATCTCTGTCTCTCTATCTGAGGGGGGCAGAGGGGAGATAGAGAGGGGGAGGGAGGAGATAGAGAGAGGGGGCACCTAATACAGAAGACCTGGGGTGGGAGATGAGAACCTGATACAGAAGACCTGGGGTGGGAGATGAGAACCTGATACAGAAGACCTGGGGTGGGAGATGAGAACCTGATACAGAAGACCTGGGGTGGGAGATGGAGATGAGCACCTAACACGGTGAATCAGACTCATAGGATCTACTCTGTTTTTTGTTTTTTGAGACATGGTGTCACATAGTTCAGGCTAGCCTTGAACTCACTATGCAGCCAAGCATGACCTTGAATTTCTCATCTTCCTGCCTCCATCTCCCCAGTGCCAAGATCATAGGTATGTTCTACCAAGCCTATGGTTCTGGGGATGGAACCAGGGGTTTGTGCAGGCTGAGCAGGCACTCTGAAGCTGTGACACCCACACACTCTAATCTGAAGCCTCTTGCAAAGACGGGCGAGACCCGCAGTGACATTTACCAAGATAATGAGTTCCGAGCTGGTCATGAGCTCTACGAGCCTGGGCAGGACCCCCATGGTCACCACACGATGGATGCGCTCATTGTGGCCCTCGGTGAGGTAGGACAGGGCCCAGCAGGTGTCTGAGAGGATCTCGTTATCATGATGCTGCAGGAGCTGAGAGAGAGTGGGCAGCATCTGCATCACAGCCTGCTCACAGGGGTACGGGTCCTTGTTTCGGCACAGATTAGACAAAGTCCATGTGATGTTCCGAAGAAACGAGATCTGTGACGGGGTACAAAGGAGACAAAATGTAAATGGTGGCGTGCCCTTCCCATCCCTGATCGATACTATTGATTAGCACGGACCAAAGTTTTTGAGCATCAAAATGAACTCATTTCAGGCAGTGATCTGTGTCAGGAGCAAATACAATGAGTTTTATATTTAAATATTTAAATGTCACATGAAGGTTCCTTTGTATTCCTCACAATGCCTTTCCTACTCTACTCAATGGATGACTCAATTATTTTAAGATTTTATTTGTATTTATGTGTATAGCTGAGGGTCTGCGTTTGGGTGTGTGCATGTGTGTACACATGCTCATGGAGGCCAGAAAATGGAATGGGTCCCCTGTCCCCTTGAGCTGGAGTTACAGGCAGTTGCCATCTACCTCACAGGGGTGCTGGGAACTGAACTCAGGTCCTATGTAAGAGCAGCAGGTGCCCTTGACTGCTGAGCCATCTCACTGGTCCCCTAGCCTAATGGTTTGACAGTGTTACAATGGATTTAAGTGCATGTAAGCCTACGTCACGACACACCCGTGGTGGTCAAGAAGGGAACCTCTCTGCTGGGCCGGTGGTGGCGCACGCCTTTAATCCCAGCACTGGGGAGGCAGAGGCAGGCGGATCTCTGTTAGTTCGAGGCCAGCCTGGTCTATAGAGCAAGATCCAGGAAAGGCGCAAAACTACACAGAGAAACCCTGTCTCAAAAAACAAAACAAAAGAAGAAGAAGAGGAGGAGGAGGAGGAGAAGGAGGAGGAGGAGGAGGAGGAGGAGGAGGAGGAGGAGGAGGAGGAAAACCTCACCTTCCATTTCCCCTTGTTTGAGACAGGGTCTCTGTGGTTCACTCTTTGGGTTTGTGTACACCAGGCTTGCTAGCCCACCAACTTCCAGGGCTTCTCCCGTTTCCACCTCCCACTTCACTGTCTGAGTACTGGGATTACAGGCATGTGCAAGTGAACCTGGTGTTATGTGGGGGCTCAGGATTTGAACTCAGGTCCTTACACTTGCACTGCCGAGCCATCTCTCCAGCTCCGTTTCTAGTCCTTTTAACTTTTTATTTTCAGACATGGTGCTGCTAAATTGCCCAAGCAGCCCTTGATCTTGAGATTTTCCTGCCTCAGCCTCCCAAACAACAGGGATGACAGACCTGCTCTGTTACCTCCAGCCACACCCATCTCCCTTCCCTTTTTTTTTTTTTTCTTTGTTTCTTTTGAGACAAGGTTTCACCACAGAGCTCAGGCAGCTTCCGAACATCTTTAAATTACATTTGTGTTTGTGAGTGAGCGTGCTTGCGCCGTGCTGTCCTGTGGGAGTCCGTTCTCCCCTTCCACCACGCGGGTTCTGAGGGTTGAATTCAGGTCCTCGGCCTTGGTGGCAAGCACCTTCACCCACCCAGCATTTTGTCAGCCCCGGCCTCAAACTCCTGACAGCCCCTCCGTCCTTAGCCTCCTGAGTGAGCCCCCATGCTCAGCCACATTTTTGATCTTGTTAAGAATATTCTTCAGCTCTGCCTCTGGGTCTCATCACTTTCTCTCCCGAATATTCTAACCCCGAGACCCCCATGACCAGTGTGGAAACAGAACCCAAGACCATCAATCCCTCAGCATCCAATCTTCCCTTGACCACTCCAGCCACTCCCCCACTCCCCTTTGTCAGAGCGGATGAGGCAGGGCCTCCCTCTGCAGCCCAGGCTGACCTTGAACTTGCAATCCTTCTGCCGCAGCTTCTTGAGGGCCTGAGATCACCTGTGTAGCATGGTCAGCTTCCTACCTGATGTCCAACATTTGAGGCCCAAGGGCCCGATCCCAGGCCTTCTTCCCACTCCAGGCCAGGGGTTGGCAATGTTTTCCATGAAGAGTCATACAATGACAGTTTTTAGCCTCTTGTCTCACATGGTTCTTTTGAGAGTATTCAAATGTGTCCTCTTGGGCTGGACATGTGACTTAGTTGGTAGAGTGCTTACCTAGCGCGCATGAAGCCCTGGATCCCATCCTCAGTACCACATAAACCAGGTATGGTGGTGTACACCTGTAACCCTACCACTAGTAAGATGAGATAGGGACAGGGAGATCAGAAGTTCAAGGTCGTCCTTGACTACATAGTGAGTTTGAGGCCTGACATGAATATGTGAGACTCTGTCTCAAAAGAAACAAAAATCAAGATGCTGCAAGACAGCTCAGCAGGTAAAGACACTTGTTACCAGGTGGGGCAGTCTGAGTTCAATCCCTTGGTCCCCACAGTGGAAGGAGAAAAATTGTACCCTACAAGTGCACACATGTATGTACACACACACACACACACACACACACACACACACACACACACACACACACACACACAAATAAATAAACAAACAAATAAATAAATGAAATGCAAGCAAGTAAATGAATGAATGAATAAATAAATAAATACACTCACTGGTATGTTTGTCGAAGTAAGATTGATCAGTCTCGGGACGGCATTGTTGGAAATTATATCGTCTCTGAATTCTGGGCCATCACCTACAAATGGAAGAGAGCATGAGATGAAAGATCTGGGCATACACCTTCGAGCCCAGCACTCAAGAAGCTGAGACAGGTTGATCTCTGTAAGTTCAAGGCCAGCCCAGTCTACATACAAGCTGAGTACAAGCCAGCCTGGGCTACATTTCAATCTACTCTCCCCAAAGAGTGGACAAGGAGAAACCCAAATTGGGTATCTAACTTTTAAAGTTTATACTTAATGGGGCTGCAGAGATGGCTCAGTGGTGAACGGCACATATTGTTCTCATCATGTATCTGAGTTCGGTTCCCAACACCTCTGGCAAGCAGCTCACAACTGCCTATATCCAGTGAGATCTCTCTTCGGGCCTCAGTGGGCACCTGTATTCACATGCACACACCAATACACAGACACATATATACATATAAGAAAACCTTTTTAAAAATGTATGCCTAAGCCGGGCGGTGGTGGCGCACGCCTTTAATCCCAGCACTCGGGAGGCAGAGGCAGGCGGATCTCTGTGAGTTCGAGGCCAGCCTGGGCTACCAAGTGAGTTCCAGGAAAGGCGCAAAGCTACACAGAGAAACCTTGTCTCCAAAAACCAAAAAAAAAAAAAAAAAAAAAAAAAAAAATGTATGCCTAATCCAGTTCGACAGCTCTGCGGAAAAAGGCACTTGCAGCTAAGCCTGATGACCCGAGTTCAATTCCTGGGACCCGTATGGTGGAAGGGAGAACCAGATCTTGAAAGTGATCCTCTAAGACCACCACGTGTGAGCTGTGGCATGTGTAAAATCCCCACCCCCACCTCAAATAAATGAGTAATTTTTTTAAAGTCTATACAAAGAATGGGAGACTAAACTCAGTGTGGGATATTTGGCAAGTAGTTGGAATGGCTGTATACTGGATCCTGAGCTTCCTAGGTGGCCGGGGCGGCAGCGGCGGGGGAGGGGTGGGGGTGGTGTATGTGCCCAATGCCACAAGCAGGCACCGCACAGCTGCAGCTGGTCTAAGCAGAGGTCGTGGACCAAAATGAAGACAGCGAGCTTTGCCTAGGAAGTCGGTTAATTGTAAACACTAGCTGCGCTTCATAC
Source organism: Peromyscus maniculatus bairdii (assembly GCF_049852395.1). Taxonomy (NCBI): domain Eukaryota; kingdom Metazoa; phylum Chordata; class Mammalia; order Rodentia; family Cricetidae; genus Peromyscus; species Peromyscus maniculatus. Next base: position 37,197,636 of record NC_134874.1, on the reverse strand, counting down.
CACGGCTCTCAGAAAGACCGACACTGGTAGAGGAAACTATTTTCCCAAAGAAGGTTGGCAAGGGGCATTCACTTCCAAATGCAATCCGGAACAAACTCTGGAGTCCATAGAGGATGCAGATCAGCCATCACCAGTTTTGGCCTGTCTGCTAATTTTTTTTTTTTTTTTTGACATGGGGTCTCATATGTTGTCCTGGCTGGCCTGAATGCAGAAACTTACCTGCCTCTGCCTCCTGAGTGCTGGGCTGCAAGGCAAGTGCTACCTTGTCTACCCACTTATTTACTTTTAGACAGGGTCTCACTATGTAGTGCTGGCTGGCCTCGAACTCACAGAGATTCACTTGTCCCTGTCTCCCAAGTGCTGGGATTAAAGATCTGCACCTTCATGTCTGGCCAGTTTTGGGTGGTTTTTTTTTTTTTTTGCTTGTTTGTTTGGGGGGATTTTTGTTGTGTGTGGTGTTTTTTGTTTGTTTGTTTTGTTTTGTTTTGTTTTTATGAGCTAGTGTCTTGTTATGTATCTGGCACTGGCCTCAAACTCACGATGTAGTCTAGATTGGTCTTTGTCCCCTTACTGTCCTGCATCACCTTGCCTAGTCTTTAATATACCGACTATTTTTTTTTTTTTTTTTTTTTTGGTTTTTTCGAGACAGGGTTCCTCTGTGTAGCTTTGCACCTTTCCTGGAGCTCACTTGGTAGCCCAGGCTGGCCTCGAACTCACAGAGATCTGCCTGGCTCTGCCTCCCGAGTGCTGGGATTAAAGGCGTGCGCCACCACGCCCGGCCCCAACTATTTTTTTTAACACATGTATATGTGTGTATGTGTGAGTGTGTGAGCATGCATGTGTGAGTATGTGTAAATGGGTATACGTGTGTAAATGAGTATATGTGTATGTGTGTGAGTGTGTATGTGTGTGAGTGTGCATTGTGTGTGTTTGAGTGTGTATGTATGTGTGTGAGTGTGCATTGTGTATATGTATGAGTGTGTGTACACACACACACACACACACACACGCACGCACACACGCACGCACATACCAGTGTACATGTGGAGGGGGAAAGGACAATTTTTAGGAGTCAGTTCTGTCTTTTCATAATGTAGGTTCTAGGCTAGAACTTAGGTCATCAGGCTTGGTGACAAGTGCCTTTTGTCCACTGAATCATCTCACTGGTCCTTAATAAACCACCCTTCTCATTTTCAAATTTTTTTTTTTTTTTTTTTTTTTTTGGTTTTTTCGAGACAGGGTTTCTCTGTGTAGCTTTGCGCCTTTCCTGGAGCTCACTTGGTAGCCCAGGCTGGCCTCGAACTCACAAAGATCCGCCTGGCTCTGCCTCCCGAGTGCTGGGATTAAAGGCGTGCGCCACCACGCCCGGCCTCAAATTTTTATTGTATGGGTGTGTTTTACCCGAAAGTATGTGTATGTACCATGTCTTTGCTGGTACCTGAGGAGGCTAGAAGAAGGCATCAGATCCCTGGAACTACAGTTACAGGTGACCCTGAGCTACCACATGGGTGCTGGGAACTGAGCCTGGGTCCTCTGCAAGAGCAGCCAGTGCTCTCAAACTACAGAACATTCTCCAGCCTGTGTGTTTTTCAAGACAGGGTCTACGTAGCTCTGGCTGTCCTAGAACTTGCTATATATCTCAGGCGGGCCTCAGATTCAGTGTGTAGCCAAGGGTGTCCTTGAATTCCTGATTCTCCTGCCTCTACCTTCCAAGTGCTGGGATCAGAGATGTGCACCACCATGCCCAGTTTTATATAGTCTTGGGAATGAAATCCAGAGCCTCCTGCATCCTAAGCGAACACCAACCAAGTTACATATCCCCAGCCCTAGTGTGTGGCTCTGATGCCCCTCAGAAGTCTTGGTTTGTACCATTAACAGGCAAAGCCTAAGTCACACCCAGTGCTCGGTCTTGTTGGTTTCCTGTTGACGCAACTGAAACAAACCCAACCACTGTCATAGACACATGCCTTCCTGAAGCATTTCAAAGTGGTTGTTGTACTGGGTGGTGGCGCACACCTTTAATCCCAGCACTTGGGAGGCAGAGGCAGGAGGATCTCTGAGTTCAAGGCCAGCCTGGTCTACAGAGCAAGTTCCAGGACAGCCAGGACTGAAAAAAAAAAAATCAGAGTGATTGTTTTGTATTCTCTTAGCTACCTTAGCTAATTCAGGCTCTGAAGTCCCTGGAGACCTATGTGCTGACGCAGTGGGTTGCAGCTTCTCTGAACTAGAAAACTACTAATGCTTGGTTGGTTTTAACTTGTCAAAATCCCAAGGGACCCAATTGGTCCTCCCCCACCCCTCCCACCCCAGTGACATTTCTATTCATTTCAGCCAGGAATCCAGGGGCTCCAACTTGTCAACAGTATCTCCCTTCCTTAGGTTTTCCCATACCATATAGGGCATAAAGCATTCACCTCCCAGACCACCCTGGGCTTTTCAGGGAAAATATCTCATTCCAAGCTAAGGAAACCCTGTCTCTCCATCTCTCTGCATGTATACCATCTATATCTACACACACACCCTTAGTGATTTTTACAGGAGATACAGGCTTCTAGGGTCACTTGTCTCCTAAGTGCTGAGATCACAAGCTTGCATCACCGTGTCTGGCTTTGTCTTTGTTACATTTGTGTTTAGCTGCGTCTGTGTGAACATGTGTATGTGCATCTGTGTGAGCGTGTGTATGTGCGTCTGTGTGAGCATGCACTGGTGGAAGCCAGAGGTCGATGGTGAGTATCTTAGTATCTTCCTTCATCACCTATTTTTCTGAAATGGGGTCTTTTACTCACTGATTTATCTGGAATAGCTGGCAAGCAAACCCCAGGGATCAATCTGCCTCTACTGCTCTAGAGCTGGGATTAAAGCAAGCTAGGGACCAAACCTGGTCCTCATACTTGTCCTCCAGCCTTTATTATGTGAGACAGGGTCTCACGGACCCCAGGCTGACCTCAGATGATAACCTTGAACTGCTGATCCTTCTGCCTCTACCTCCCAAGTGTTAGGATTACAGCCATGCACCACTGCACGTGGCTCTGAGACTTCTCTTTGTTCCCGAAGCCATTGAGGCCCGAGGCTGTAGGACCTGGACTCAGAAGACATTTCAGAGCAGCTTCCCACGTTATATGTGCTGCGTCGTCTAATCCGCTTCCATTCTCAGCCTCTGACCTTGGTTCTGGTTTTTGAACCAGCTCCTTTCCCAGCACAAGGTATTCATAATGGGGTGAGGATGGATGCCGAGACGTCAAGCGTAACAGAGAAGTCCACTCCCCAGCGTGTCCACGCCCCCCTCGCGCCTTAGCCCACTCAGGAAAGTGTCTTACCGGCTATGTTACCAAGGGCCCACACTGCCTGCTCACACACCGTCAGGTGCGGGGAAGACAAGAGTTCAATCAGGGGCTCGATGGCACCCGCCATCACAACAGCTCGGGTCTGCTCGGAGGTTCCTGAGGCAATGTTGGTGAGCGCCCACGCCGCCTCGAACTGCAAGTTGGGGAGAGGTGACATCTTCAGGAACTCTACCAGCTTGGGAATGAGCCCTGCCTCAATAATCGATTTTAGAGGAGGGTTCCTCTCCTGAGATAGTAATTTCCTGTGCAGTGAGACAAGAGAGAGCGGGGAGAGTCATGGGGGATGTGTGGAAAAACTCCTTTTCGAGGTGCTCATAGCATTCTTTTTTTTTTTTTTTTTTTGGTTTTTCGAGACAGGGTTTCTCTGTGTAGCTTTGCGCCTTTCCCAGAACTCACTTGGTAGCCCAGGCTGGCCTCGGCTCTTAGCGTTCTTAACTGTTTTTTTTTTTTTTCAATACTGCAAGTTGAACCCATGACCACATACATGATAGGCAGGTGCTCTTCCATAAGCTACACCCCTATCCCCTCACTCGGGGATTCTAGGCAGGTGCTCTACCACTGAGCCACACCCCAGCCCCTCACTGGGGGATTCTAGGCAGGTGCTCTACCACTGAGCCACACCCCAGCCCCTCAGTGGGGGATTCTAGGCAGGTGCTCCACCACTGAGCCACACCCCAGCCCCTCACTGGGGGATCCTAGGCAGGTACTCTACCACTGAGCCACACCCCAGCCCCCCACTGGGGGACTCTAGGCAGGGGCTCTACCTCTAAAATAAAGCCCCAGTCCTTAACTACCAAATAAGAGAGTTAACTGGGGCTATTGTGGATTCTGCAACCCTTTGTAGCAGCCTTAAGGCAACATTTTGCCCTTCAGGTATTCTCTATGAGCTAAAATCCCTGCAGAGACCAATGTAAATCAAGCAATTCATCTCTGACAACACACTGCATTTCTTAAATTGCCCTCAAGGACAATGGAGCATAGTAATCGCCTCCTGCTTTTGGATGAAGTAGCCCTTTCCTGCATCATATGGGCACTTTGCCAATGCCAGGAAACCCAACAGGCTACTGGAGCTCATTTATGGCTATAAAACCACAACTACCAGAGGTCTGCATGGTGATACCTGGCAGCCTGGGTGGCCAAGAAACACAGGACTGGATCCGAGCTATTCACGCCTTTGATTATGTCTTCCAGCGTGTAGCTGGCCTGCAAGGAAAAAACAGTCAGGTCAGTCATTCAGCCTCCATCAAAGGAAAGCACAGGGTCAGTGAGAAAGCTCAGAGGGTAAGGCACTCGCTGCCAAGTCTGATGATGACCTGAGTTCGGTACCCAGGATGTACTAGGTGGAGAAAACAGACTCTCACCGATTGTCCTGACATCTGTGTGTGCACATGGCTATACACACACACACACACACACACACACACACACAAAGAGAGAGAGAGAGAGAGAGAGAGAGAGAGAGAGAGAGAGAGAGAGAGGGAGGGAGGGAGGGAGGGAGGGGGAGAAAGTAAATAAATGCAACAAACAAATTGCAATCATAATAAAAATAAAAAGGAAAGCATAAGCATCACCTAGCTTAGTCATTCACCTGACTTGAACAGACATTCATGGTGCATCCGCATCTATACTAAGGCAGGGAAGAATATTTGCTGGTCTATAGGTAACAGGTCAAAGTAGGACACTCTCCATGCTTAGGACAGAGTGATCCTGGTACACTCAATATCTTTCTAAAAAAGTGTGTGTGTGTGTGTGTGTGTGTGTGTGTGTGTGTGTGTGTGTGTGTGTGTGTACAGGCATGCATGCATGTGCCCACATAATAGCAGATGCCCACAGAGGCTAGATGTGTCTGAGCCCCCAAAGGTGAAATTACTGATGCCTGTAAGCTGCCTGACATGGGTACTGGGAACCAAACTTGGGTCTTCTGTAAAGTCAGCAAGTACTCTTAACTTTTGTGCATTTCTTCACCCACCGAGCACTTTTTCTAAAAATCATATTTGTATGTGTGCAGAAGAGGTTATTTTGATGTTATGTTGTGGGGAGGAGATGGCTGACAGCACGTATGTCTGTGTACCCTGTGTACCATGCACAGTGCTGTAGAGGCCAAAGGGAGCGTTGAATCCTCCAGGGTCTGGAGTTACAGATGCTTATGAACCTCCACGTGGGTGATGGGATTAAGCCTGGGTCCTCTGAGTAAACAGCCAGTGCTCTTAACCACTGAGCCACACAGTCCAGCCCCTCACTGGGGGATTCTAGGCAGGTGCTCTACCACTGAGCCACACCCCAGCCCCTCACTTGGGGATTCTAGGCAGGTGCTCTACCCCTGAGTCACACCCCAGCCCCTCACTGGGGATTCTAGGCAGATGCTCCACCACTGAGCCACACCCCAGCCCCTCACTGGGGGATTCTAGGCAGGTGATCTACCACTGAATCACACCCCAGTCCCTCACTGGGGGATTCTAGGCAGGTGCTCTACCACTGAGCCACACCCCAGCCCCTCACTGGGGGACTCTAGGCAGGTGCTCTACCACTGAGTCACACCCCAGCCCCTCACTGGGGGATTCTAGGCAGGTGCTCTACCACTGAGCCACACCCCAGCCCCTCACTGGGGGATTCTAGGCAGGTGCTCTACCACTGAGTCACACCCCAGCCCCTCACTGGGGGATTCTAGGCAGGTGCTCTACCACTGAGCCACACCCCAGCCCCTCACTGGGGGATTCTAGGCAGGTGCTCTACCACTGAGTCACATCCCCAGTCTTACTCCTTTCTTTGAGTTAAATAGCAAGTTCTGATTCTATTAAGCTTTCTCATGCTAGAGATACTAGCCAAGGCTATATCCTGCACAGGATGGCCCTCAACACTGAGATCTAGCACACCTCTTTGGCTGATACTAGAGAAACCAAGTCATTGGAGGACTGGCTGATATTTCTTCTCTTTAAGGCCTGCTCATCTTTCTTGGCCTTTCGGAGTTGCAGGTTGGTAGCAATCCTCTCTTGTCGCCTCGCCTAATAAAGAAAACAAATAATTGGGCTTGTTATAGCCAGGTTGTTGGAGAACCAGGATGTTATCCCATTTGGGGTCTTTTAATTATTATGATTTTTTTAAATATTTACAGGTGTTTTGCTTGCATGCATGTCCATGTACCATACTTGTGTGTGATTCCCACAGCAGCCAGAAGATGGCGCCAGATCTCCTCAAACTGGAGTTCCAGACCATTGTGAGCCACCATGTGGATGCTGGGAATTGAACCTGGGTCCACTTGAAGAGCAACGGTGCTCTTAACCATTCTGCCATCTCTCCAAGCCTCCTCTTTTGTCAGTTTAATTTCATTCATTGTTCTCTGTGTGTATACAGCATGTGTGTGGAGGTCAGAGGATGTCTCACAGGAGCTCTCTCCCTCCACTCCGTCCTGGATGGCACACAGGCAGAGTCATCTCACTGGCCATGGTTATTTTGTTTTGTTCTTGCTTTCAGAGGGGCTTCCTCTTCTACTCTGTAGCCCAGGCTGGTCTCAAACTTTAAAATCCTCCTGCCTCAGCTTCACCAATATTGAGACAAGTGTGTGCCATTACACCCAGCTTAGGCCTCATCTATGAGGTATTTCAACTGTGGTCCTAGTTGTCGGTCCTCAGTTTATACTCACAGACACATCTTTGCCGCGGTACTTAAATTTTTTCAGCCTCTCTTCAGGAGCTTCTAAGGCAGGCATGTTGATTGAAGGAAAGAAAGCACCTATAAGGTAGGAAAATTAGCAAAGAGATCATCATTGCCCAGTGTGCATGTCACTATGGCAAAGTCATCAGGTACTGTGGGACCAGAGAGCAGACTCAAGGAGCTGGCCACCACATCACCACACCATCATTGTGGGGCATGTACTCTATCAACAGGCTGTGGTTACTATGGAACTCGGCAGGAACTAGTCCTGAGCTTAGTACAGAAAATCTTTACAATGCCTCATAGGCTGGGATGTAGCTCAGTTGGGGAAGTGCTGGCCTAGCACACATAGCCCTGCTCCATCCCTAGTGATGCACAAACTGAATGTGGTGGTGCACACCTGTAATCACAGTATTCAGGGGCAGAGGCAGGAGGATCAAGAATGCAGGCCTTGGGGCTGGAGAAATGGCTCAGTGGTTAAGAGCATCTGTTGTTCTTATAGAGGATGTAAGTTTGATTCCCAGCATCCAGATAGTGGTTCACAACCATCCATTAACTCCAGTTCCAGGGGATTCAGGGCTGCCTTCTGGGTTCTTCGGCACCAGTCACGTGCCTGGTACACATATACACACACACAAGCAAAACATTCATACACGTAAAAGGAAATAAATCCAAAAATTTTTCAAAAAATTTTCTAGACTATCTGCCTATATAGGGAAGTTAAGGCCAGCCTGGGCTACATGAGACTGTCTCAAATAAAATACAACACACATCTTGGTTTGAACTGAGTCACTGGTGGTAAAGGTAAGCTGGACAGAAAACACAGATGTCCTTTATAGGCAATGTGCTGGGACACTTGTATGCGATATATGGGATAGGAAGGGGGCCAGCCAGACCCAATAGGAAGCTGCCTTTCCTCCAGCACCCAATCCACCACTCACTGGGTCAGAACCACCTTCAGCCCCGCCCACCGCTAACTAATAAGCCTTAGTCAGTTTTCTTTACCTGGTTGAGAACAGAGCATCGTAAACTTTTTCCACCTTGACCCCTTTCACCCAAGATTTTTGTTTTGTTTGGTTTGGCTTTGAGATAGACTCTTGTGCTGTTCAGGCTTGTCTCAAACTTACGATACAGCTTAAGGTAGGCTTGAGCTGCTGATCATTCACCTCCCAAGTGCTGGGATTGCAGGTGTGAACCACTCACTCCCACCACACACGGCTCACCCAAGACAGGTTTCTGTGACCCTCTATGAAATAGGTATCCAAGTCAGGGCCAGCGAGGCTGCTCAGCAGGTAACGTGTTTGTTGGGCAAGGTCAAGCCTCATACCCCGAGGACCATCACCAGAGCACACAGTGGAAGCAGAGAGCTCACACCTGAAAGTTGTCCTCTGACCTCCACATGTGGGAACAGATGCCCATTCTCAATCTCTCCCTCCCTCTCCCATCTAAAAGGGAATCATACAAATATTTATTGATAACAAATCAATGTATTTAAAGGCCTTTGAGACTCTATAGTCTAGGCTGGCCTCCAACCAGTAGCAATCCTCCTGCCTCAGCCTTCAGAGCCCCAGGTTATAGGTAGGCATGACTACACCTGGCTAAGAAATTCACTTTAATTCTCTAGGCCGGGCATAGTGGTGCACACTTGGAATCCCAGCATTTTGTCGGGCGGTGGTGGCACACGCCTTTAATCCCAGTGCTTGGGAGGCAGAGCCAGGAGGATCTCTGTGAGTTCGAGGCCAGCCTGGACTACATAGTGAGTCCCAGGAAAGGCGCAAAGCTACACAGAGAAACCCTGTCTCGAAAAACCAAAAACAAAAGGAATCCCAGCATTTGGAAAGCAGAAACAGAAGGCTTCTGTGAAATGTGAGCTCAGCTTGCTCTATATACAGAGAGAGCTCCAGGCCGGCCATGCAGTGAGACCTTGTTTCAACCAACACCACCCCCCACCCCCCCACCCCCGCCAAAAGAGTATACATAAAATTTTACTATTTATTACCGATAGAAGCAAGTTTGCCCACTAGATAGATAGATGTGCTCCCTTATTTTTACATAAAGAATTAAATATTGGGAGCAAGCAGTGAGACACCTCAGCAGGTTAAGGGCGCTTACCATGTAAACCAAATGCTGACCTGACTTCCATCCCAGAACCTACATAAGGCAAATGGAGAAAACCAACTCCATAAAATTGTCCTCTGCCCACACATTGTGGCATGCATACTTTCTGCATACTCCACACATCATGTGTGTGCTCTAGCACAAGCACACACGTGCACACACAGGCACTAAAATTAATTTTTAAAAAAGATTCATTATGTATACACATACCGGAAGAGGGCATTAGATCCCATTATAGATGGTTGTGAGCCACCATGTGGTTGCTGGGAATTGAACTCAGGACCCCTGGAAGAACAGCCACTGCTCTTAACCTCTGAGCCATCTCTCTAGCCCCCTAAAATTAAGTTTTTAAAAAGAGCATTGTAGCCAGCAGTGGTGGCGCACGCCTTTAATCCCAGCACTGGGGAGGCAGAAGCAGGAGGATGTCTATGAGTTTGAGGCCAGCCTGGTCTACAGAGCAAGTTCCAGGACAGCCATGGCTATTACACAGAGAAACCCTGTCTAGAAAAGCCAAATTAAAAACAAATAAAAAGAACATTGCATCAAATACTGGTAGTCTAATTAAACATCAAAACTAGAAGAGCAGTTTCTCCTGAATGTGTGATGCTCCTGCACCACTGGGGGAGAAAAAAGGCATGAAATTGCCAGTGCAGACTTTGAGACATGCTGGACGTGGCTCAGCAGTTAAGAGCACTGGCCGAGCTAGGTTTGAGTCCCAGCACCCACATGGCCACTCAGAATCCTCTGTAACATCACTTCCAAGGAATCTGACCCCTTCTTCTGGCCTCCACAGGCACCAGGCACAGACATTCATGCAGGCAAGACACCCATCCACACGAGATTCAAGAGAAAAGGACGCACATTGACTTCCACCATCCCCACACCCCCTCCAAGCTCACCTTCGCTCTACAGGTTCCCAGCCCTGTTCACAGGCAGATCCTGGGCCCGTTAGTGGCTCAGTGGGTAAAGGCTAAGCTTGATTCTCCAGAACCTGCGTGATGGAAGGACAGAAACCGATGCCTACAAGTTGTCCTCAGACCTCCAAACACTTGTGCACACACATAAATAAATGTAATGAAAATCACTTTAAAGCAGTGGTTCCCAGCCTTCCTAATGTTGTGATCCTTTAATGCAGTTCCTCATGTTGTGGTGACCCCCAACCATAAAATTATTTTTGTTGCTACTTCATAACTGTAATTTTGCTATTGTTATGAATCATAATGTAAACATCTGATATGCAGGATATCTGATGTAACCTCAAAGGGGTTTCAAACCACTAGTTGAGAACCAATGTTTTAAAAAGAAGAGCTTGGGCAGGGAAGCGGTGGCGCATGCCTTTAATCCCAGCACTCAGGAGGGGCAGAGGCAGGCAGATCTCTGAGTTTGAGGCCAGCCTGGTCTGCAAAGTGAGCTCCCAGACAGCCAGGGCTACACAGAGAAACTGTCTCAGAAGAAAAAGAAAGGAAGAAAGGAACAAAGGAAGGAAGTAGAAAACGAAAAAGATGGGGGTAAACAGTTGCTACCAAGTCAAACCTGACCACCTGAGTTTGATCCCCAGCACCCAGGTAGTGGAAGATGAGAACCAACTCCTGTAGGTCATCTACCTTTGCATGTCTATCACACACACACACACACACACACACACACACACACACACACACACACACGTAAATCTTGGGCAGACACACTGATCTGTCACAGGTTCCCACTTCATCTGCACCTGGAACAGTGATGCTGAAACTGTTACCTCTACATCACTAACATCCACTTCCCTCCAAGTAGGATTTACACTGAAACCATGATTGGACGGAGTGAGAAAGGCTTATTCCCTGTGAGGGGTGCCAGTGACTTTTGCCCTGGGGTATCTCCACCCACTTCCTGAGGACACTGGAACAGAGGCAGTTTAGGACAGTAGGCGCTGGGAAATTGCCATGGGGCTCCACCACCATCCCTTAGCTCCCTGGTGAGGTTTCTTCCAACCAGACACAATGGCACGAGAGTTCCAGGCACCAAGTTCAACACCAGGGAAACATGCACAGCTGTCCAGGCTGCCTGGGAACTCACAGTGGGCAGACAGGCAGGACCTCCACTTGGGTGATTAAGCCTCCTGGGGCTGTGGAAGACTGTTCTGGAAGGGACTGGTCAGGCCAACAAACCCACAGGTGATCTCGCTGAGAGCCAGGAGGACAGCCAAGACACAGGTTACCAGACCTCTAGGCTGCTATTTGGAAGATTCTACTCAAAGCCACCAGAAAATTTAAAACATCAGAACGAAAGCTAAAAATGCACTGGAAGTCAGGCCTGGTAGCCCAGGCCTCAAATCTCAGCATTTGGGAAGCTGAGGCAGGAGGATTGGGAGTATGAAGCTAGCCTGAGCTACCTAAGGAGACATTACCTCAAAAGGGGAGGGGGAAATGCATAGAGCATAGCTAACTTGTTGAGCATAAGCCCTGCCCACCTTCAGCATGTCCTAAACATATTAGCCCATAGCTGGGCAAACTTGCCTAACACACACACAAAAGCCTATTTTATAATAGAGAAATAACCCTGTCTGTACACAACAGCTTATATCTAGGCTTAGCAGAGTAGACATTTATCCATGTTGCTGCTTCCTCCTTAACTGTCATAAAGACAATGTCAGAGTCACTATGTCATAAGCCACAGCTAACTTCAACCAGGAGACGCAGCAACTTAGACCTTCTCAGGGTAGACCCTTCGGTGGAGCCTTGGCAAGAGGGTCCTAAGAGCCCAGACAGTTGCATGGCCTACTATAGGAAGAAGAGTCAGTGCCCAGGCAGAAGAGGCCAGAGGGCTCCCCGACACCTACAAGCACAAGTATAAGCCCCCCATCTTCCGTACTCACCTACAGAGAGCTGCTGCCGTTAGTCCCAGGGTCAGCCTTAAATGCCCTCAGGAGTGAGCAGGTGTTTTGAAGCTGCTCATCCTTCCCCACAGACCTGTTTGCAACCAAAGTGATGGTCTCTGGGCCTCTGGGTACACATTGAGAACACATGGGGAGCTTTCGGCTCCGAGTGATCCAGGTCCAGAGAATGCTTGAGTTGCATGAAGGCAGGAAGCCTGGGTCTCCGTGATTCTCTTGTCCAGGTGAGCGCTGTGGAGGTGACGTGGACATTCAGAGTTGAAGGCCCTTGGATAAACTATTAAGGATGAAAAAAACAGAGCAAGGGGACTGCAGAGATGGCTCAGCGGTTAAGAGCATCTGGCTGCTCTTCCAGAGTTCCTGAGTTCAATTCCCAGCAACCACATGATGGCTCATCTGTAATGAGATCTGGCGCCCTCTTCTGGCCTGCAGGCATACATGCAGACAGAACCCTGTATACATAATAATTTTTTTTTTTTCGAGACAGGGTTTCTCTGTGTAGCTTTGTGCCTTTCCTGGATCTCGCTCTGTAGACCAGGTTGGCCTCAAACTCACAAAGATCTGTCTGCCTCTGCTTCCTGAGTGCTGGGATTAAAGGTGTGTGCCACCATCGCCCAGCTAATAAATAAACTTTTAAAAAAGAAAGAAAAAACAGAACAAAAGAGAGAGGAGGAAGAGGATATGGAGAGACAGACAGACAGACAGACAGACAATGAGTGAACATGGCCAGGGGAAATGACTCAGTCAAGCATGAGCGACTGACTTTGATTCTCAGAACTCTTGCAAACAAAGCTGGGCACGGTGGCATGTACGTGTAACCCCAGCACTGGGGATGCAGAGACAGGTGGATCCCTGGGGCTCACTGTCTAGGCAGCTTAGCCTATTTGGTGTCAAAAAACAAGGTGGACAACTCCTGAGGAACAGTTGTCCTCTGGCTTCCATATGCATTTGCACATGTGCACACAAACATATATGCTCACACAGCACACACATGCTTATGCCTGTATGCATGCAGCTGCACACATACACTGGTGTCTTTAAAACTGAACTGAAACTTGGATGGGCCCAGATCTGCACAGGCTGCTGCTGCAAATTCCTTAAAAGAGATGAGAGGTGGAAAGTTGAGAAAGACGCAGAGAGAGTGCTCCAGCTCTGGGCTAGGTCAAGAGTTGTAGGTGGGCGGGGCCTGGCGGCATGTGCCTGTCATCTCAGACACAAGGAAATCAGGAGAATGGCAAGTTCTGGGTTAAAGAGCGAGCTCAAGGCTAGCCTGGGCAACATAATGAGAAAAAATAAAAAGGAGCTAGAATCCCCCAGTGAGGGGCTGGGGTGTGGCTCAGTGGTAGAGCACCTGCCTAGAATCCCCCAGTGAGGGCCTGGGGTGTGGCTCAGTGGTAGAACACCTGCCTAGGATCCCCCAGTGAGGGGCTGGGATGTGGCTCAGTGGTAGAGCCCCTGCCTAGAATCCCCCAGTGAGGGGCTGGGGTGCGGCTCAGTGGTAGAGCCCCTGCCTAGAATCCCCCAGTGAGGGGCTGGGGTGCGGCTCAGTGGTAGAGCCCCTGCCTAGAATCCCCCAGTGAGGGGCTGGGGTGTGGCTCAGTAATAGAGCATTTTTCTAGCATGCACAATATCCTAGGTTCTATCCACTCCACCAAAAATTCCACAACACAGTAACTCTTATGCTTGTGTCACACACAACATAACTGAACTCACAGAGGTTTAATAATGATCCTCAGAACATCACTAGGACCAGGGCTTGAGGATGGGTGTTGGTCCTAAGCCCTGTACTATATTGAGTCCTTGTTTTCCTGGTCACATCTGTCTAGGGCATAGGAGTTTGTCACATCCTTCCGTTCAGTTCTACCCAAGTTCTTTTTCATAAGTCCTCCCGTGGGGCAGGCAGGTCATCTTCAGCTATATATTGAATCTGAGGCCAACCTCGGGTCCCTGAGGCTATGTCCCAAACGGAACAGAGTCAATAAAAGCAGAGAGGGGGTAGGGAGGAAGGAGCAGAGGAGTGGAGTAGGAAGGTCTGTACACCTAGGTAAACTGGTCTTCAGCAGCTTTGGTAACTATGTTTGGGGCGTCTAGAACACACACTCCCTGGGAAACTTCTAGCGGGCTTGGAACAGAGACTTTTCAAACTGTCTGGCAGCGAGGAAGTCCTTGTCTGGATCCCAGGCTTGTTTCTGCCATAATTTAGGAGCCCTCTGCTCAGAACAACATGTCCTGGGCCTCACTTCAAAGCCAGCACGGAGGGTTCCAGCAGCCGCCTCCCCTGGCT